>NC_092346.1:101827501-102144621 GCF_963676685.1 Mytilus edulis
TAGCCAATTACAACCCACTTATATCAGTTTAGCCAATTACAACCCACTTATATCAGTTTAGCCTATTACAACCCACTTATATCAGTTTAGCCAATTACAACCCACTTATATCAGTTTAGCCAATTACAACCCACTTATATCAGTTTAGCCAATTACAACTCACTTATATCAGTTTAGCCAATTACAACCCACTTATATCAGTTTAGCCAATTACAACCCACTTATATCAGTTTAGCCAATTACAACCCAATTATATCAGTTTAGCCAATTACAACCCAATTATATCAGTTTAGCATTGAGCTGAATTGCTAAATAAAATTCAATGTATACATACCTAATGCATACAATCCACCCCCTTCAGAATATGCTGATCCTGGTCCAGAATCTTTAGGTAAATATGTTGACATTAAATTCAACGCTTCTTTTTCATGTCCCTAAGATAGAAAAATTAATAATTAATTCCATCAGGCAAGCTTTTAACTGGTATAAGTTTGAAAATAAATATAATCTCAATTTGACCAACATGTCAAGTAAAGTAAGATTTTCAAAGTGCTTGTCCACATAAAGACATTTCAATACATCTGGACATAATACTATGTTCATTGTTGAAGGCCATACAGTGACCTTTAGCTTTAATTATTTAATTATGTGGTCTCTTGTGGAGAGTCATCTCATTGGCAATCATACCACACCTCCTTTTTATAACTGTGTAATCCAACTTTTAATCTTTTATTTTTGTTCATTTATATGTTTTGGAGTATAGTATGACATCCAATTTCACTGAACTAGTACATATTTTTATTTAGGGGCCAGGTGTAGCCTTATTCATAAACAAAAGAACAAAAGTTACATATGTTAATAAAGTCTCTTTGGATTTTCACCTTTTCTATAGGCCATAATTGTATATTATTGTAGTGATAGTAAAAAATGGGAAAAATAACCTTAAAACGTATGTGTTAACTTTGACTTTCTGTTAATGTCTACTCACCTTATGTATAACACCTAAACTAGCAGTGGCTGTAAATTTGGCCCAGTTTGTAGCTCTAGCTAACCATTCTAAATTATCTCTGCAAAGAAATGTTCATTCATATTTTAGGGCTATTCCAGTAAAATTTATCCAGGGGGGGTGGAACGCCACTTATTTTTTGACCCCCCACCTATGGAAAAGATTAAAAAAATACACCCCCACCTAGAACATGTATTTTCTTCCAAGACCCCCTACCTAGAGAAAAAAAAATAAAAGTTAGCTAGTTTTTTAAAGTATACAAAAATGTTGCATCCTGTCAAATAAATGTAAAATTTGTTGGTTTATCTATTTCAGTGCATCCAAAAAGGGGGGGCCCTCTGGCCCCCCCTAAATCCGCCTCTGGTCTCAATGGCAATCATACCACATCTTCTTTTTTATACTAGCTATGTTGCTATTAAAATATAAAATGAAACATGTAACAATGTTATGGAGCAGCAGACGACAGATGCAACATGACGGCAATAGCTCACAGTGACCGAAAAAGGGGGGTGCAATTTTAATTATGGCCCATTTTATTTTTAAAACTGTCAATAACATTTTCAGGTACGACATATTCTTCAGGTGGGGAAACTGGTTGGCACCAACCATTTGATGTTTCAGAGTTTAGTTTGAGCCATAAAATATTTTTGGTAGGCACAATGTAATTCTTTTTATATTTTTTGTATTTCTTATTACATTTTTTTTTCAATAGGCAAATGTTGAGGAAGATGATATACTCTCCTGTGTAACAAGGCCATATTTTTCCGCAAAAATTAGGCCATTTTTTTCCTTCAATACCACCCACGCAACATGCGCAATAAAAATCTAATTGTCTGTGCCAAATATAAATATTTTTTTATGGACCGCATAGTTTGGATGTCACCCACACATATTTTTTTGTGGGGAGACGGTATACAAGGGAGAGGGTACTTGAAGTTGTTATAAACTGTATGCAATAAAATATTATTTGGGACAAAAATTGCAAAGAATTGGCCAGTCCACCTTATTAAGGACATATTCTTTGCAAGGAAAGAGATTTAAGTACAGCAAATTCTGCCATTTCAATTTCAATGAATATACAATAACTTCTTCCAACCGCAACAATATTTAAGTTAACCTTTATTTACAATGTTTAAACTGGTACTGTTGCCTTGTTCATGTTCATGTTGTTTTTTTTTACATTAAATTTGGGTCTTCGTCGATACCATACTTATTCCAGACGTTCCGTATCAGAGGACATTTCAGGCAATTCCTCTGCACTTCTTGTATCATTATATCTTCATCACGGTGACAAGAATAACAGTATAGAGTACCATTAATTCATAGAACAAAACAACAAATCGCTGAAGAAGTCATGTTTACAAAATGTCAAAATGAGCCAAAGACCAAAAAATGACAAGGACAGTTAAGCGTCTTTTATGGAGACAAAAACTATATTCCTAAAAAGTCTTTGGGGTTCTTCAATCGAAATAATAGCAAGCTAAACTAAATGAGATTATTATAAGGGCTAAATCTCGTCTGTACTAGCCAAATTTAACAAATTTAAAGTTGTTTATAAAAAAAATATATATCATGAATGATGGTTAATTACGTTTTTCGGGTTATCAGTTAGACTGCATGGTTTTATTATTAAAATAGGAAAACACCCGAGACGTGAAATCGCATGGTTCTATTATCATAGGTAAACATCCGAGACGTCCCAAAAATATATAGGTGCTCCTATTATTGGAGGAACATTACACAGTTGTGTACACACACGGCGGCATGGAACACGATCGGAAATTCATTTGACGATATCTAAACGTTTCGAAACGAAGTGAAAAGTATCGTGCGCCACGTGGGCGCTTACATTTGTCACTGTATGCGCCATTTCTTGTCAATTTGCGCTATAGGCGCAGGGGGCATGTCCTTCCCGATCACTGGTTTGACAAGAACACAAACGGACGCTTAAAATTAGTGGTCTGCCAACTTTATTTGCAGTCGGATGACCTTTTCAGGAGAATATTCCTTCATAACAGGGGGAAGAATATGTTTAACCTATCATTCAGAAACCCCCCACCAACAGAATGAATTTAAATCAGGACCACCACCCTCCAGAATACAATTATGTTGATAACCCCCCACCTATGGAAAAAAATATCATCGGCGTTCCGCCCCTTCTAGGTAAATTTTACTGGAATAGCCCTTACAAAAAGTGATAACAATCGTGAAAGTTTAACTGTGAGTCTGTTACAGAGGATTAATTTATTTTCGTGGGTATCAATTTTTCTTGAGTAAGGATAATTTAAACTTCAAGTTTGTAAGTATTATATACATTCAATGAAGTTTCTTGACTTGCATATGAGTCTGTGAATTCACAAGATTTTCTGAATCTTCTTGTTTTGATTGAGAATCTGCAATTACAATAGATTTCATTAATCTTTTTGTTAAGACTGAGTCTGTGAGTAATAAAGATTTCATAGATTTTCTTGTTTTGACTGTGAGTAATAAAGATTTCATAATTTTTCTTGTTTTGACTGAGTCTGTGAGTAATATAGATTTCATAGATTTTCTTGTTTTGACTGTGAGTCTGTGAGTAATATAGATTTCATAGATTTTCTTGTTTTGACTGTGAGTCTGTGAGTAATATAGATTTCATAGATTTTCTTGTTTTGACTGTGAGTCTGTGAGTAATAAAGATTCCATAGATTTTCTTGTTTTGACTGTGAGTCTGTGAGTAATAAAGATTCCATAGATTTTCTTGTTTTGACTGTGAGTCTGTGAGTAATATAGATTTCATAGATTTTCTTGTTTTGACTGTGAGTCTGTGAGTAATATAGATTTCATAGATTTTCTTGTTTTGACTGTGAGTCTGTGAGTAATAAAGATTCCATAGATTTTCTTGTTTTGACTGTGAGTCTGTGAGTAATAAAGATTCCATAGATTTTCTTGTTTTGACTGTGAGTCTGTGAGTAATATAGATTTCATAGATTTTCTTGTTTTGACTGTGAGTCTGTGAGTAATATAGATTTCATAGATTTTCTTGTTTTGACTGAGTCTGTGAGTAATATAGTCTGTGAGTAATATAGATTTCATAGATTTTCTTGTTTTGACTGGGAGTCTGTGAGTAATAAAAATTCCATAGATTTTCTTGTTTTGACTGTGAGTCTGTGAGTAATAAAGATTCCATAGATTTTCTTGTTTTGACTGTGAGTCTGTGAGTAATAAAGATTTCATGGATTTTCTTATATTGATAGAGTTTGTGAGTACTATATATATATATATTCAATTGATCTTCTTGACTTGATGTGAGTGTATGAGTTCACAAGATTTTATGAATCTTCTTGTTTTGATTGAGTCTGTGAGTACTATAGATTTCATGAATCTTTTTGATTTTACTAAGAGTCTGTAAGTACATAGATTTCATGGATTTTCTTGTTCCTTGTCTCAAAGTTGATTGATTGATTAATGTTTGGTGTTTAATACCATTTTCAGCACTTTGGCTATGACATGATGACCTTGTTTTTTTAGTGAAGGAAGCCTGAGTGCCAAGAGAACCACCATCAGGAAAACTGGCAATCCCAGTAAATGTTGACTAGTGATCACCATTAATCAACTACTTAGACTAATGAGCCAAAGAGGCCACTTCAGATACAAACATTTGAGTAAGCATTTTTTGTATTCATGTAGTTGATTAAACAGATTGAAGTCATGCAAAATTTCCTTAAGGTGGTACCCAACACTTTGACTAAAATTAATTTGGCTCGTTTAATTTTCTTAAAAATTTTACAAAGTATTTACTTTGACCCATGGACAAAAATATAAAAATTTTAGAAAATTTGAACCAACTGTTTTATCAGAAATATTACACTGATTATATAGCAGTTTGACAAACACTAATTTTGATCATTGAGAAGCTTAATATTCCCTTAACAACACCATGTCATTAAAATGTTCTGCTGGTTTTACAGAGTTATCTCCCTGTAGTGTTAGGTACCACCTTAAACAGTATATCTGAGGTTACCTTAGAAATTGATCACATGTTGTTCCACAGTGCATGAACGAGTTAGCCATTACAGTTGCAGAATGACAGACAGAGTTCCTTACAGCATCCTAATCAAATACAAACAAAATGTTGATATCAAATAACTCATTCCTCTATGGTTTTTTTAACAAAATGATTTAAAACCTTGGTTATTTTCAATAAATGCAAAGTTTTATTCTTTTTTACAAAATGAAATCAGATTTAAATTGACTGTTTTATAATTCTCTGTACTAAAGTGCAAACCTTAAAAAAACCATACAAAGATGAACAACAACAATCTACACATGGTCTATACTTGGTACAGGCACTAAATGTTTCAGTATCTAACACGTGGTCTATACTTGGTACAGGCACTAAATATTTCAGTATCTAACACATGGTCTATACTTGGTACAGGCACTAAATGTTTCAGTATCTAACACGTGGTCTATACTTGGTACAGGCACTAAATGTTTCAGTATCTAACACGTGGTCTATACTTGGTACAGGCACTAAATATTTCAGTATCTAACACGTGGTCTATACTTGGTACAGGCACTAAATGTTTCAGTATCTAACACGTGGTCTATACTTGGTACAGGCACTAAATGTTTCAGTATCTAACACATGGTCTATACTTGGTACAGGCACTAAATATTTCAGTATCTAACACGTGGTCTATACTTGGTACAGGCACTAAATGTTTCAGTATCTAACACGTGGTCTATACTTGGTACAGGCACTAAATGTTTCAGTATCTAACACATGGTCTATACTTGGTACAGGCACTAAATATTTCAGTATCTAACACGTGGTCTATACTTGGTACAGGCACTAAATGTTTCAGTATCTAACACGTGGTCTATACTTGGTACAGGCACTAAATGTTTCAGTATCTAACACGTGGTCTATACTTGGTACAGGCACTAAATATTTCAGTATCTAACACATGGTCTATACTTGGTACAGGCACTAAATGTTTCAGTATCTAACACGTGGTCTATACTTGGTACAGGCACTAAATGTTTCAGTATCTAACACATGGTCTATACTTGGTACAGGCACTAAATATTTCAGTATCTAACACATGGTCTATACTTGGTACAGGCACTAAATATTTCAGTATCTAACACATGGTCTATACTTGGTACAGGCACTAAATATTTCAGTATCTTACACATGGTCTATACTTGGTACAGGCACTAAATGTTTCAGTATTCAACTTATATGAAAACTTTTCTTGTAATCATAATGCGATCAAAATTATTGAGCCAATGCATGCATATATTAAACTAAGTACTGTATGCATATTTTTAAAGTTTATTATCAATCTATAATGTATTATCCACAAATTCAGTGACTGTTGATCACAAGCTTATTAATTTTAGAGATAGAGATATTGATAAACAATCAACAAACAGCATGTGAAGCACGTGAAAAGTCAGTAAATTGATTTGCTCTTCCTGTGCATGTTTGTTTACTTTCTTTCATCCTTGCATTTGTGCAGTAACACTGCATACATGAAAATGTTTGCAAATTAGAGTATGGGAAGACTATAATTCAATATCAGTATAATGATGAAGATTTGGATAACATAAAGGATTTTCTTTTACAAAAGGTTTATGTACAGTTTTTTTTAGTAAGACCCTCAAGTATATAAAACATATCCCACTTTTCTTTTGAATTTGAAGTTTAAATATAACATATCAGTTATATTACTCAATTTGACATGATGAACATACCTTGGTATTTTTCAGTATTAACATGTCTGTTTTATTATTTCGTATTAAGAACTGTAGATTGTGTCCTATTGTCAGATCACCTCCAAGAATCGTCTGTAATTTCTTCATTCTTTCCTGTATCTTTTTATCTTCTTCACTCTACAAATAAGCATTAGATTTTTAAGTGTTTTAATTGCTTTGAGAAAATATTTTAATGAAATACTAGCTGATACAAGAACTTTCATTCATGAGGTTTCAAATTTTCTGGATTTTTGAAAACTCACTTTCCTTTGATTCAAACAAGATTGTAGATGAATTAATTCAATAGGATATTTTTGACATGATCCAAGTACATTATACTATCAAATTGTATAAACATCTTTTAAAGGGGCATTAGCTAAGAGATATATACAAAATTTGAATATGATTTTTCAATCATTAATGAAAGTGAAAAAGTAAAATAATAACTATCTTTTAGCAGCCAGTATGGTTCAATTTTGCCAAAATAAGCTCAGAAACATTGATGGTGAATTTTTCACTTGTAGGTGAATAATTCAACCTTATTGAATCCGTATTCATATGAACTTCAATTTAACCATTTAGCTAGAGATAGAAAACGTCTGAGTTTTGTGTGCGTTCATTTATTTAAAGGAAAAGAATGTCAACATTGAAAGGGAACAAAGGTAAATCATTTTTTTTAATCTATTATATTAAATTAGACAGACCTAGAAAAATCAAATTGTATTAGGTCGGTTTATATCTATATCTATGTTTATATCAGGTATATGACCGTTGGCAGTCTTCAGAGGTTACCTCAATGATTTATTAGATGGCTTCTAGACTAAAACACACACTTAATCTTTAAATATATAATTGTATTCATGCATCTTCAATTGGTTTTTTTAGACTTTTTAATATTTGGATAAATATTTTAGTATGTTATAAGTCGAAGGTGAACATGATTTTGACAGCTAATGCCCCTTTAATAAATTCTATGCGGTAAACTAAACTAAATCATCTTGTCAACTGACAGATTTATCAAATATACCATGTGTACAACCATAGAATAATTATTGTTATTATTATAAATTAATGAAAGTTCTAGACCAACATAATTTTTGTTTACAAAGATCAGGAATACACACACGATACAATCAGCTAAACCAACAATCAATTAGGACTATATTTATAGTAAATAAGTCATACATTGTTAAGTCTCTATAACTACAATGACTAGAGGTTGTACTTATTTTTTTAAATTTCATATATATGACAAGTATTCAAAGTGTGGTAAAAACATTTCATGCAAAGGGAGGTAACAACTTTGATGACTTATTTAAATTTACCAGAGGATGTTGTGGCTCTGATTTTACTGTAGTTGTGTCTGTGGCTTTAGTAGCGTCTGTGGCAACTGTGGCTTGGGTCTTATTATCATCAATTTCCATTTCACTGTTAAAACAAGAGGAATAATATAAATAAGTTACATAAAATGTTGTGTTTTATTATCTCCAGTATGTCCTGGTTGCTTGATTGTAATCTTCATGAATATTGGTAAGAAAACATACTATATAAAACAAAAAGTGCTACACCTGCTGCTAGTCATCTTGAAAGTTACCAATTATGATCAATTGCCAAAAGTTTAAAAAGTCTAATATATTTTCCCATTATAGTGTTTACAATTCAAAATTAATGTGCAGCTGAAATTTCTGATATATAACTCTCAAATGCAAAAGTTTTAAGAAAAATCCTATTAAAATAAACTTCTGGAAAAAAAATGTATTCTTGAAAATAAATATGGCAAATTCAAATTCTACATATTTAATATCATTCTGCATGAGGGCACTACTACTGTATACCTGTCTTTTTTGTCTTCCTCTGTTTTGACTGACTTTTCTGGTTCAGGTAACGGTACTGTAGATCTGAGAGAATTTGTTACTCTCTGTAGAAACTGTTGGGTTGCACTGTCATAAAGGTCAAAGGCTATCTGGTAGGCCATTAATAAATTCTCCTGGAATTCAACAGGTTAAATGAAACAATAGTCAGCAAAAACAAGTGCAATCAACTTATTGATAAACAAAAAGACAAAAGTGACACTTTTTTTAAAAGTCTTTGTTTTTTTTTCTTAATTTCTAATAATTAAGAACAACTTATCAAAGCCAAATTTATCTGGAGATTTTCAACAAATGTTTAAAATGACAACAATTGCTCACCGTTAGATTACATTGTATAATGTTTGTCTAACTGTTCTACATCATCAGTTTCCCTAAATGTTTTTTCTCTTATCTAATTAATAATGTAATCATAGAAAATTACTTAGTACCTCATAAATAATAAGGAAGATAGATTATGAAAATCAAACTAAATGTGTTTAAGTCAAAAGTTTAGATTGTACAATAAATCATACACCTGGCAACTAAAAAGATGATGTTATGATAAGACAACTCTTCTGTTTAATCTTTTAAAATCTGAACATTTGAGGCTGTTATTCATAACTTATTTGAGTAAGTTGATTTAAGATTTGAAAGTACATCTTTGAAGTTATTGTTGATATCTGAACCTGGTAATACTATTTACCTCTGTTCCTTTGATCAATCTTTCCAGGATATCTGCTACAGACTGGGGGTCATCCAGAAATATAAAACACTGTAAAAAAAACATAATATAAAACACTGTAAAAAACATACAGTAATATAAAACACTGTAAAAAACATACAGTAATATAAAACACTGTAAAAAACATACAGTAATTTTAAACACTGTAAAAAACATACAGTAATTTTAAACACTGTAAAAAACATACAGTAAAATAAAACTGTAAAAAACATACAGAAATATAAAACACTGTAAAAAACGTACAGTAATATAAAACACTGTAAACAAGAATGTGTCCAAAGTACACGGATGCCCCACTCGCATTATCATTTTCCATGTTTAATGGACCGTGATTTGGCATTAAAAGTAAAAGATCATACAATTGGGAACATGTGTACTAAGTTTCAAGTTGATTGGACTTTAACTTCAAAAACTTTAACCTGAAATTCACACTTTAATTTTCTATGTCCAATGGACCGTAGAATTGGGGTCAAAAGTCTACTTTGGCTTATCAGAAAGATCATATCATAAGGAACAAGTGTACTAAGTTTCAAGTTGATTGGACGTCAGCTTCATAAAAAACTACCTTGACCAAAAACTTTAACCTGAAGAGGGACAAACATACAAACAGACGGAAGCACAGACCAGAAAACATAATACCCTCTACTATCGTAGCTGGGGCATAAAAACATAGAGTAATATAAAACACTGTAAAAACATAGAGTAATATAAAACACTGTAAAAACATACAGAAATATAAAACACTACAAAAAAACATAATAGTGTTCATATTCTTAATTCTGTAAATTTATAGGGTAAGTAATAACTTCAGTATTTTGTGATATCCTATGTATCTGTTTGATTTGAATAAACATTTAAAAATATTAAATTTGTCATTTGGTGTTTTTATTACTTTCAGCAAATTGTTTTTCAGTTTTAATGTGGCATTCAACAGAAAGACAGAATGTGATGTACTAATCAACAATCAAATCAATATGAAATACAGATTTCTATGGCAAATCATGGTCAATAGTTTTGCTCTTTCATAGCAGTTCATATGGTTTAAGAGTTTTTTTAAGACTGATGTAAGCATAACACCCAGGTGACAATAACTAATTTAACATTTAATTACAATAGGTAGGTGATACACTGCAGGTCAACAGGATTGAAGGTCAGAAATTCTGACTAAAAAGGGATAAAAAGGTCTGTTGCAAGGGTTTTATAATCCACATAGAACATAAGGGTCTCCCTTAATAATTCATCAGATTTATCGTTCCTCTTCCAATCAGATGTTGCTGCAAAGTATTTTTTACAGTCGTCACAGTCAAACACACCCCTTTTATTAAGAGTTTTACAGCTTGTTTGTCTTTTACTGAAGACTATGTTGACCTTTGAGGTTTTCTTGTTCTTAAAATGGTAAGACTCCTTAGGGTTGAAGTTGTTCTTTCCACATTAGTTCTCGAAAAAAAATACTTCAGATGTATGAAATATTATTGATACAACTTATTTTTATTTTGGAAGCTTTCAGACTTTCTGGTCCTTACCTGACAAACATTTATGTAATCTGGAGTTTGTAGTCCCATGTATAATTTGGAAAGGACTTGTAATACTGTCTTCTTAAACTGTCTGTTCCCAATCAAAGACATACAAACTTTAAGACTGTATGACAACATACTATTAACATCATCCTACAAACATAGAAAAACGCAAGTTATTAGTCACTTTCTTTTTCACAAGAATTTGAGTTATACAAACATATTTTTTAAATACACTATTAAATAACATGAGGGAATTTAAAGTAGGTTCGGTAAGTACCATATTTGGCCCCAATTAAAAAGTTCAATGTTTCAAGATGAAAAATGTTTTAAGTTGACATAAAGACATGTGAGAAAGCAGGGTTTCCGCTGGCGGTCGCCATTTTCGCAATTTACGAAAAAATAATAATTGTGGCGATAAAAATTCGTCATTTGCGAAAGAATTTGGCGAAAGAAATATATATAACGATTTTTTTTCCTCCATCTTGTTTATTTACTTTTTTCAAGTTTCTCGGATTTTACCCGATCATACTCGGAATTCACCTTGATCTCATTAAGATTTGGACAGAAAATCAATAATCAGCTGATTGCATTTTATAACTATCGACAACAAAGGACTGATTAATAAAGGTTTTATAACTATCAACAACAAAGGACTAATTAATAAAGGTGTTGATTGAATTGTTTGACAAAATGATATGGTTAAAAGGCTTCCTCTAAATGTCACATACAGAATTTATTTACCACTTTGCGACGCACGTGTTTGAAGCAAACTTTTGACGTCTCCGCTCCTTTGAAGGATAGTTTAGAAAGGAAAGCTGCTGTTGTGACGAAAAATGTTCAAAAGCAAGAAACATTTCCGATTTAAAACTTTAATTATCCTTTGACTTAAATATAGGTAATTGATTAGGGAGACTATTTTAAAGTCGTTTGAGTGATACGCGTGTTTCAAGCATAGTTGTACGTCTCAACTTTTTCATTTACGATGATCAAGAAAAATCAAAGTGATGGAAATCACTCATGGAAAGATTAGAAGAGTAGTTTGAATAATTTCATATTAGGTATGGTGGGAAAAAATGAACATTAATAAAGCACTATTGCTGAAAATTGCATTAACAGCAGGTCTTTACAAGAAAACTTGCTTTTCCAGAATGAGGATAAAATGAGCTCAAATTAAATAATATGGGTCTCTTAATTTGCACAATTTTATTTAAACTGCAGTTTATTTCTTATCCAAATAACTGTTGCCTGTTCTGAACATGTTTCAAAAAAACAAAAAATTGAAAATCAAAAATTCTTCTAGTAAATGTTACCAACTATACTTGTAAGACATAAAATCTAAACCAACAGCTAAGAACTTTAAAGTGTCAACAACAATAATCTAAAAATGTTGTTTTGGGGCATTTTGTAAGTTGAAACAGAGGTTATATGACATTGAAGATTAAAAGTTGTAGAGTGCCTTTTGATTAATTTTTTGTAAAAGTACTTTTCAACACAGGGCATTGAAAATGTACTTTTTCAACATAAACAAATTAAAAAACTTATTTATTGAAATGTGGATTATTTCTTGATTGCAAAAATATATATTCACTTCTAATAAAAATTTAAATGACTAAAATCAAGGATTTGTATAGTAAGACACATGCAGTATACAAATCCTTGCTAAAATAGACATACTGATTGATGGGGAATAACCCAATAAACAATGGTTTGCTATAATTAAAACTTCAGTTTAAAATTTTAAAACTGTTTCAAGCCAATTCCTGATAAAAAAAAATGTGAACTAATCTAAATTGTTGATTAATTATAGATGAATATTGGAAATTTATCAAGTAAATTATAAGCCTTACTTGAATACCTTTTATATATATTCATATTTATATTAAGAGATCTTGTTAATCCTTAATTAATCATTTATCTTTCAGACATAATTTACAGAATCACTTTAAGTAATGTAGATCAAAAGTAATAGGCAATAAATAAATCATCCTTATATATATCAAACATCTAATATATACATTTGTGTATTCAATTATGAGGTCAAATATTTGTTTATTGAGAAGTATACTGTACACTGTATATTGCATTGGGTCTGTATAATTATGTAAGACTTAGGTTGATAGTTAATCTGGTCAATTTGATTGACAGTTTAGGAGGTGGGGCATTGTAATTAAAGGTCCACCTTGTCTCTGATTGTTTAGTGGTAATGACAGTTGTCAATCAAACTATTATTGTATCAATACTCAATTAGTTAATCAAACTAATTAATAAACAGTCTGCAAATGAACACACCTTAATGACATACATTCTTAAATGAACTGCTCGAATAATATATCCATTTTTCAGTTTATATGAGTATTATGTGCACATACATGGGAACCATAGGGAACTATATTTCAGTGTGAATACATTTAGTAACAGTAGCTAACCTGTCGTGTTGTAAGGGATGCCGGTGCCTTAGTAAAGATTTAGAACAAGTTCTAATCTTTCCAAAAAACTGTCGTTATGAAGAAATATATCCAAAAGGTTGGGAACAACCCCTCGAAGGAGAGTAACCCTTCAATGTAATGACTATACATGAAATGAGGGATCAATTTCATGTGAGAAAATCATTTGTTTAGTTGTAAAAACCACTTCTTAGTACAAAAGGGCACATCAGTATTTTTCTTTTAAAGAAACTTTCCCTACGAACTATACTGGTATTATATGATCAAAACATGTCCATTAATTTTGTTATATTCAAGGACTTATATCTTCTTTATTATAAAAAGTATAGTGGCACCCTCGTTTAGAAAAGTTGTTTAAAATACAATGAATATTTTCCCCTTTTAAGTTAAAATATTCTATTGTTTTAATGTAAACGTTTAGTGTTTATTCATTGAAATGTAGACACTAAAATAAGTTTGAGACAATAATCATAGACACAATGGGGCAAAATCGTCTTATTTAAGGGAGGGGGGTAGAAAAAAAGGTAAATTTTAAACAAAAAAGACATTTATGTTACTTGGCGAAAAAAATAATAAAGTGGCGAAAAATATATTGTTTTGGCAAAAGAGGTGGCGAAAAAAATAATTGACCCAGGGGAAACCCTGGAGAAAGTTATATAGAACTATTTCTGTCATAGTTTTATTCTATTGCGTTGATTCCAGTTATGTCAAAATAAGCAGTTTTGGCAAAATTTGACAAAATCAGCAGGATTGCAGCCAAATTTTAGACCAGGTAACATAGAGCACAGTCGTTGACAATCTAAATATTTAAGTTAGACATGTAAAATGTCATGCAAACATTATTGTCAAAGATCTTTTTGTCGAAGTATGCGCTATATGTTTCCTGTTTAGATAATCAATGGAAATTTACAAATTTTCATTGTTTTTTCGTAGAAAATCAAAATGAGTACTATTTGTGACATCATGAATAAAACGCGGGAACATAAATTTTCAAAAAAAAAACTTATTTCCTATCTAGTCATTGTTTTAGCTATGAATTATCCTGATATTGGTCAATAAATCCCAATTTGAAATTTAGAGTAAACAAGAATGTGTCCAAAGTACACGGATGCCCCACTCACACTATCCTTTTCCATATTCCATGGACCGTGAAATTGATCATATGATAAGCAACAAGTGTACTAAGTTTCAAGTTGATTGGACTTCAGCTTCATCAAAAACTACCTTGACCAAAAACTTTAACCTGGACAGAGGAACGGAACCAGAGACTTGATGAACGGAGCCACAGACCAGAAAACATAATGCCCCTCTACTATCGTAGGTGGGACATAAAAAGGGGGCCATTTTATAGCCTTATCAAACCTACTCCTTTGTTTATAAAAAGATCTGCTTAGCTTTTAATCTATCAAACTGTTGTGTATTAATTTTCTAATAAAACTTGACAAAGATATAATATGATATTTCATCAAAAACAATTGATAAACAAGAACATTTTGTAACTCAGTCTTCATTTCTGATTGGTTTAAACATTTCATTATCAATGATGTTAAACTTTAGGTCACATTTTGTTTTACGGATTAATGACTTACTGCTTGTAGAATTGCCTTTTCAAATATATCAATTCTCCTGGTCTCCAATGCTATACCTACAGCCTACAAATACAATATAGCATATGTCATTAGTAGAAACCAAACGTATATCAAAATATAAATTGGTGGTTACACATTAGGAAAACCTTTACCAACAGGAAATTTTTAATATACAATTGCTGAACTTGACTTTTGCAAAACTTAATGGACAACTCTGGCCTTTTTATAGGAAGATAATGATCCATAGTAGTCCTTAACAATGGCCTGGTGTCCTGAGCTGAGTTTCCTGCAGGATTAATTGTCTAGTTATCTAAGGGAAGTCTACCAGTTTCCTGCAGATTAATTGTCTAGTTATCTAAGGGAAGTCTACCATTATTGTCCACAGGAGAGTTGAGGTTTAATTGTGTAGTTATCTAAGGGAAGTCTACCATTATTGTCCACAGGAGAGTTGAGGTTTAATTATGTAGTTATCTAAGGGAAGTCTACCATTATTGTCCACAGGAGAGTTGAGGTTTAATTGTGTAGTTATCTAAGGGAAGTCTACCATTATTGTCCACAGGAGAGTTGAGGTTTAATTATGTAGTTATCTAAGGGAAGTCTACCATTATTGTCCACAGGAGAGTTGAGGTTTAATTGTGTAGTTATCTAAGGGAAGTCTACCATTATTGTCCACAGGAGAGTTGAGGTTTAATTGTGTAGTTATCTAAGGGAAGTCTACCATTATTGTCCACAGGAGAGTTGAGGTTTAATTGTGTAGTTATCTAAGGGAAGTCTACCATTATTGTCCACGGGAGAGTTGAGGTTTAATTGTGTAGTTATCTAAGGGAAGTCTACCATTATTGTCCACAGGAGAGTTGAGGTTTAATTATGTAGTTATCTAAGGGAAGTCTACCATTATTGTCCACAGGAGAGTTGAGGTTTAATTGTGTAGTTATCTAAGGGAAGTGTACCATTATTGTCCACAGGAGAGTTGAGGTTCAATTGTGTAGTTATCTAAGGGAAGTCTACCATTATTGTCCACAGGAGAGTTGAGGTTTAATTGTGTAGTTATCTAAGGGAAGTCTACCATTATTGTCCACAGAAGAGTTGAGGTTTAATTGTGTAGTTATCTAAGGGAAGTCTACCATTATTGTCCACAGGAGAGTTGAGGTTTAATTATGTAGTTATCTAAGGGAAGTCTACCATTATTGTCCACAGGAGAGTTGAGGTTTAATTGTGTAGTTATCTAAGGGAAGTCTACCATTATTGTCCACAGGAGAGTTGAGGTTTAATTGTGTAGTTATCTAAGGGAAGTCTACCATTATTGTCCACAGGAGAGTTGAGGTTTAATTGTGTAGTTATCTAAGGGAAGTCTACCATTATTGTCCACAGGAGAGTTGAGGTTTAATTGTGTAGTTATCTAAGGGAAGTCTACCATTATTGTCCACAGGAGAGTTGAGGTTTAATTGTGTAGTTATCTAAGGGAAGTCTACCATTATTGTCCACGGGAGAGTTGAGGTTTAATTGTGTAGTTATCTAAGGGAAGTCTACCATTATTGTCCACAGGAGAGTTGAGGTTTAATTATGTAGTTATCTAAGGGAAGTCTACCATTATTGTCCACAGGAGAGTTGAGGTTTAATTGTGTAGTTATCTAAGGGAAGTGTACCATTATTGTCCACAGGAGAGTTGAGGTTTAATTGTGTAGTTATCTAAGGGAAGTCTACCATTATTGTCCACAGGAGAGTTGAGGTTTAATTGTGTAGTTATCTAAGGGAAGTCTACCATTATTGTCCACAGGAGAGTTGAGGTTCAATTGTGTAGTTATCTAAGGGAAGTCTACCATTATTGTCCACAGGAGAGTTGAGGTTTAATTATGTAGTTATCTAAGGGAAGTCTACCATTATTGTCCACAGGAGAGTTGAGGTTTAATTGTGTAGTTATCTAAGGGAAGTCTACCATTATTGTCCACAGGAGAGTTGAGGTTTAATTATGTAGTTATCTAAGGGAAGTCTACCATTATTGTCCACAGGAGAGTTGAGGTTTAATTATGTAGTTATCTAAGGGAAGTCTACCATTATTGTCCACAGGAGAGTTGAGGTTTAATTGTGTAGTTATCTAAGGGAAGTCTACCATTATTGTCCACAGGAGAGTTGAGGTTTAATTGTGTAGTTATCTAAGGGAAGTGTAAGGCAACAGCCAATCTGTTCTATTTTGGGCCAGTAATTTGTTGGTCATTGAACAACTTCTATTTGTTCTGACACAAAAGACCAAGCTATTTCTTGTACTGAGTCTTTACATTTAGTATGAAATCATTTTGTTGAAGTTGTTGGTAGTTTGTTAAAAAAAACATAAAATGACAAATATTGTCAACACAGTACCATTTATCACATTGTTGTGACTTTCTATTAATAAATTTCAAAGCTAGAAATGTATAATACCTGTTTGAACTGTTTATCTGCTAGACATCTTTGGAACATTCTGTTGACAATGGCCTCCAGTCTTTCGTCAATCATCACTTGTTCACCTTCTCCAACATCAATGTTGGCCACTCGTAACTTTGTGTAATGGTCAATACACTTAGCTGAAACAAAAAAACAAACAAAATATTATTATTGGTGAATGTTATGATCAAGATATAAAACAGCTTGTAACTTTTAGAAGTCATTAAATGCAATACCAACAAGAGGCTCTCAAGAGCCTGAATCGCTCACCTGAATATTTTTGGTTTAATCTCTCATCAATGATTATTTTGGCTTTTCAATTTATTTAAATGTTCTTTGAATCGTCCTATTTTCTTCAAAAGCAAAAAAAAATCATTTTCTCCTATGTTCTATTTTAGCCATAGGAGCTATGTTTCTTGACATACAAGGAAATGAAATATAAAATTTATACTAGATACTCTGAAACTTATTTAGCCTAAGTTTGGCTGAAATTGATACAGCAGTTTCATAAGAGAAGATTTTTTAAAGTAAGTCAACATGATGAACAAATTGTGAAAAAAGTCTTTAAAGGGCAATAACTCCTAAAGAGGTCAATTGACAATTTTGGTCAAATTGACTTATTTGTAGATCTTACTTTGCTGTTCATATTTGCTGTTTACAGTTTATCTTTATCTATAATAATATTCAAGATAATGACCAAAAACTGCAAAATTTCCTTAAAATTACCAATTAAGTGGCAGCAACCCAACAATTGGATGTTTGATTCATCTGAAAATTTCAGGGCTGATAGATATTGACCTAATGAACATTTTTACTCCATGTCAGATTTGCTCTTAATGCTTTCGTTTTTGAGATATAAGCCAAAAACTGCATTTGACCCCTATGTTCTATTTTAAGTAACAGCGGCCATGTTTTTTGACGGATCAAAAATCAAAGCACACACTTTGTGCAGGATAATCTAAGGAACAACCATGCTAAGTTTTAACCAAATCCATTCAGTAGTTTCAGAGGAGAAGATTTTTTAAAGTTAGCAAATATGATGAACAAATTGTGAAAAATTGTCATTAAAGGACAATAACCCCTTAAGGGGTCAATTGACAATTTTGGTCATATTAACTTATTTGTAGATCTTACTTTGCTGATCTTACTTTGCTGATCTTTTTTGCTGTTTACAGTTTATCTTTATCTATAATAATATTCAAGATAATGACCAAAAACTGCAAAATTTCCTTAAAATTACCAATTAAGTGGCAGCAACCCAACAATTGGATGTTTGATTCATCTGAAAATTTCAGGGCTGATAGATATTGACCTAATGAACATTTTTACTCCATGTCAGATTTGCTCTTAATGCTTTCGTTTTTGAGATATAAGCCAAAAACTGCATTTGACCCCTATGTTCTATTTTAAGTAACGGCGGCCATGTTTTTTGACGGATCAAAAATCAAAGCACACACTTTGTGCAGGATAATCTAAGGAACAACCATGCTAAGTTTTAACCAAATCCATTTAGTAGTTTCAGAGGAGAAGATTTTTTAAAGTTAGCAAATATGATGAACAAATTGTGAAAAATTGTCATTAAAGGACAATAACCCCTTAAGGGGTCAATTGACAATTTTGGTCATATTAACTTATTTGTAGATCTTACTTTGCTGATCTTTTTTGCTGTTTACAGTTTATCTTTATCTATAATAATATTCAAGATAATGACCAAAAACTGCAAAATTTCCTTAAAATTACCAATTAAGTGGCAGCAACCCAACAATGGTTTGTTTGATTCATCTGAAAATTTCAGGGCTGATAGATCTTGACCTAATGAACATTTTTACTCCATGTCAGATTTGCTCTTAATGCTTTCGTTTTTGAGATATAAGCCAAAAACTGCATTTGACCCCTATGTTCTATTTTAAGTAACGGCGGCCATGTTTTTTGACGGATCAAAAATCGAAGCGCACATTTTGTGCAGGATATACTAAGGAACAATCATGTTAAGTTTCATTCAAATCCATTCAGTAGTTTCAGAGGAGAAGATGTTTGAAAAATTGTTAACGACGACGACGACGACGACGACGGACGCCAAGTGATGAGAAAAGCTCACATGGCCTTTTAGGCCAGGTGAGCTAATAACAACTTATAACTCTAAGGAGTCATTAAATTTACCAAAGATTACCATTTTATCTGTTGTAAATTAAAACAAAAATAAATTCTTTTGAAGAGCCTCTTTTTGTGTTGTCTTCCTCCTTTTAAAAAAGAATACATACATGTATTGTTATACTGCCATTCATCTCAGTACATGTAATATCTTTGTTAAATTTCACTGTGTTATTAAAACAAAATGGCTAAAGATTTACTTTTACAGAATTAAGTCCATGTTTGTATTTATATCTTGTTCAATGATGCTGAATACATAACACAGTTGATCTCTGACTTTCATTCCATAAATCCCCCTTCACATACAAAACAAGAGCCCTGCCATTATGAGTGGGTACACTTTCATCACTTCTGCTTCTTTTTAACACCTATTGCATGCACATAATGAATATATAAATGTTCCTCTATTCTGTGAAAGTACTTTAATTCGTGGGTATCAATTTTCGTGGTTTGAGCAATATTTACATGTTCGTGGGTTTTTAAATTCGTGGATTTTAGTTTTCTAAAAAAAAAAAAAATTGAAAAATTGAAGCCTTTAGAAACGAGGGTTACAAATAGTCTAGATTGAAGGAAATTGCAAGGTAAACATTGACCCGTGTAAATCATAGTGATAACACTAATTAACCCATGATAAAGTGATCAACAGATTAAAGACCATCAAAGGTGTTAATTAGGCCATTAACATGTCACCTAAAGAAAACAGTAACATAAATAAATGCTATGAATTGCCAAATAGTTCTTAGCAAAATCAAGACCAGCATAATTTTTTTATTTCTTATACGTACGAGAACTATGAGGATATAAAATGAACACTTTATCATACTAGCATATCAATACCGGAAATCTGACTTTTATTAATCAAAAACAAAAGTTGTACATTTTAGGTTATTAAAGATTAAATGGGTATAATCCTACATGCGGTTGTAGTTCTGTGACTGCTATTAAAGTATTCTCAGAGTTGGTGCTATTCAATATCTTCTCTTAGACTAGATCATACATGTCTTATCAGTAGTCAAACCTACCGATTGGGATCTTTCCAGGTCTTGATTTAGACAATGGTTATTTCATTTCGTTGGACACTTAAATTCGTGGATAAAGTCATCCACGAAAACCACGAAAATTGGTACCCCACGAATAAAAGTACTTTCACAGTATTACATCTATAATACTCACCAATGATAGTTTCCACATATTCTGTTGTATCATTGACATTGAAGAGATTTCCTGCTCCTAAGGCATAGGTCAGAGAATCATCAAACGCTCCTAGATGGTAATAAACCTACAACAGAGAAAATATCTATAGCTAAGGCATAGGTCAGAGAATCATCAAAGGCTCCTAGATGGTAATAAACCTACAACAGAGAAAATATCTACAATTATAACATTTCCTGCTCCTTAGGCATAGGTCAGAGATTCATCAAATGCTCCTAGATGATTATAAACCTGCAACAGACAAAATATTTACAATTATATAATAAAGGTCAAAATCCCATTACTTCTATAAAAATTGTGATGTGACATGGTCCAGAGAATATGAAAGATTTATTCATAAACTGTCTCTGGGAAATTTTATGTTTTGAATGGATGGACAGCATTTCTATACTGTGGATTCATTTATTTTCGTGGGTATCAATTTTCGTGGATTGACGAAAAGTTGCATTTTCGTGGATATTTGATTTCGTTGTTATGCCAATATCTGCATACAAAGCATATACAAAATTTACGTTTCGTTGAACATTTAAATTCGTGGTTATCATGTACCCACGAAATCCACGAAAATTGGTATTCAACAAATATTAATGAATCCACAGTATGCCTACATTGTATCCCTGCGATGTGCTTGGGACAATATGCAAGGAATCTAGTAAAATGACAAACCTGTTATGCCACCAGGTCACCAAGTTTTAACAAATATTTGACGTCTCACAAGAATCTGATTTAATAACTAGCCTTTCGTTCCACTATGGCACCAAATAAAAATAACGACTATTTGATGCCTTAGAGAAAGCTGGTTCCAGACAATAGCAAAGCTTTTATTATGCCACATTTGAAATAAGTTTAAATAACAAACCTTTGATGCCACCAATGCAGCCAGTTCACTGTTCTTAAATGCAACATCTTCATATAGTATTTCTCTGAAAAAATCAAAATAAAATTTGTTCATCAATCAAATCTTCTCATTCTCTATGCTTCCTTCAGTAGCTGAGCTGTCATATAAAATTTTAACCATGAAACATATAACAAATATCCTTTATATTTTAAATAATAAGCTATATAAAATTAGACAATTCACTACTGACAATTCTGTACTGGAGATGAACAGACAAGACATTGATGTGCCAGTATTTATTTTAACATTTTTTATTACCCTATTGATAACCAATTCAAGGGCTACAGTTTTAAATACAAACATTTAATTCACACTTACATTTTGCCTATGGCCTCTGAAATCTCTGCCCAAAATACATTTACAATTCTGTTCAATTTTTCCAATGCAAAAACCTGTAATGACAAATTCCAACCAATAAAAGGAAAGCAACTGATATACATTTAAGAAATAAGGAAGTTACTTTGTTTTTATTTCATAAGTAAAAAAAAATCAAAGACAAAGACTAGAATTCATCTGCCTGAAGTTCAATTTTAAGAAAAAATTAAGTTAGATTTTATTGTCCAGTACATAGAGATGATTTTACAGAACAGGCAGCATTTTTACAAGCCTGCAGGGCTGGTGGGCCTGTGATAAAGCGTGAAGACGGCTGAACAGTGCTCAATATCTAATTCAAGAGTTCGACAACTGTTCTCAGACATGAAATAAATTCGATACAAATCGCAAGTAGCATCATTGTATAAACCAAACATTATAATAGCATAGGTACTGCAAAGGCGGACAAACACTTTCTTTTAAGTCTCTGACACCACTTCCTCCTATGATTCTGATGTACTATATGAGACTGTATACAACCAGATTTTATATACATGTACATTGTATGTATAGCAATCCCATCATCAGCATGGTATATTAAATTTGTTAAACTTTTCCTAATTATAATTAACATGAAAAAAAATCTGAATTGATCATATTTAGTAAGATAAAAGGTTCTTTAAATAGTAGAATTAAATGTGTTAGTCATGAAAACTAACTGAAATTAAATATTCACCTTCAGTTGAGGTTCTGGTTCATCAAGTAGAGATATAACCCCAGCTAAAATAGAAAAATAGACATTTATTCATGGCAAACTTTTGACATCACAACAGAAAAGTAATTTGTTTTAGGATGTCGAAAGTTCAATTTATAGCACTGGAAATAGCAATTTATAAGTGTAATGTAGGTGAGATCGATTGCGGAATACAGTGTGATAATATGGGCAACATATCAGCAACGAGAGCCAGAATTGGTAGCTTTAACGTATTTATCAGTTTATACAGATACAGTTGACTTGCTACAATTCCCTTTCTATACACTTTATCCCTAATCCCGGCTGACCCGGCCGCTTGAACTTTTGACGTCAACAACAATCCCTTTTCATTGTGGCGTCAGATATTTTATTTTACGGGAACCTGTGGGATATCCAACAATGGCGGACAAATAGCGATAAGGTGTATTATTTCTCTCTTACTAATAAGTGCCAGCCTACTGATACACCTTATCGCTAATCCCGGATGACCCGGCCGCTTGAACTTTTGACGCATACAACAATCACTTTTACATTGTGTCTTCAGATATTTTGTTTTGTGACGTCAAGTTTTTACGGGAACCTGTGCAATATCCAGTAATGGCGGACAAATAGTGATAAGGTGTATTGCCCTTGGAGAAACTGCAGATGTCAGTATAATTGTAATCTCCTAGTTATAGCAGTAAAATTATTAAAGGGGCAAAATTGAAAAAAAAAAAAAAAAAAACATAATTAGGAAGGGACATGTAGCATGTCTACAGATACATATAAAGGGAAAAAACACTTACAAAATGACCTTCGTGGGCTCAGCATGTAGTCTCATGTTTAAGATCTTGCATTAATCATTTGATTTAAAGCATTCTTCATAAAGTGTTTTGTTTTTTTCTTTCATGTCCGTGTTTCTTTTTCAATTCGGGAAAGAAGGGGGGATGTCAAAAAACCTGAGTCATCCACGTGATTGTAAATTTAAAGATATTTTCCCCATTTAAACATGAAAGAAACATTTCAAAATACTTACCAGCTGAAGTTATATTCATTTCTAACTGTCTTTCTGCAACTAGTTAGTTGCCTGCTACTTTAAATATCAATATATTATATGATCTAACAAACAAAACCGGCAAACAACAAATCAAAACTAAAGGGAGATAATAATTAACCGGAAGAAGGTTGGGTAAATACATTTTAAAACTTTAAATGCAAAACGAATTTTGGTTACAATACTACATCTACATAATACTTCTTAACTTCAATATGTTGAAGATTACAAGAAGGCACATACTAGGGAAACAAATTAAACTAAACATATTTACAATAATTGCAAAAAACATTTTTAATTTTTTTTTTTTTTGTATATAGATAAAAACATGGTTTGGTTTAGCAATACATAGTGGTTTTGCACCAGACTTAAAAGCTTCTAAGTCTGGGCTACAGGCTACTTGGTATGGTAGAGAATTCCACAACCTTATTGTTCTAGGAAAAAATGAATATAAATGATAGTTTGTGGGAGAGAATGGCTGTATAAATTTATGTTTTTTAGATGGTATTAGGTATGTATTTACTGGGATGGAGACTAATTGGTGTTGGATTTTATATAGCATGGTGACGGATGCAAGATTTTTTCTTTGTTGTAATGTTGGCCATCTTAGATGTTCAAGCATAGCTGTTACACTGCTTTGATAGCTGTATTGGTTGAGTGTATACCTGGCAGCTCTTCTCTGTACCATTTCAATTTTATGTATTTGTTGTTTCTGCCAGGGGTCCCAGACGACACTACAGTATTCTATTTTTGGTCTTACGTATGTTTTGTAAGCCAGTTCTTTTGTTTTTATGCTGTTTGTTTTTACGTTTCTTTTAATAAATCTCAGTGATGCGTTTGCTTTGTTTGTGATATCATTTATATGAGAATTCCATGTCAGATCTTTTGTGATGGAAACACCAAGATATTTTGCTTTGTTTGTTGATTTTAGAATATGATTATGTAATGTGTATTTATAGATGATTGGTCTATGTTTTCTTGTTATGTGGATGCTTTCACATTTGTCTGGGTTAAGAACATAAGCCATTCTTGCTCCCATTGTTCCAGTTTATGTAGGTCTGATTGAAGGGTGTGACAGTCATCTAATGATGAAATTGTTAGATACACAATAGTGTCATCTGCAAAGAGGCGAACATTACTTTTGAGATTGTCTGGCATGTCATTAATGTAAATTAAGAACAGACATGGCCCGATAACAGAGCCTTATACTAAACCAGTGCAACTATAATTTATAATTTACTATTGTCAAAATGTAGGTTATATATAAATTTTGCATTTTTCAAAGGTATGATAAAAAAACAAATTGGTAATGAATCTTTTTCAATGTATAGGGTGGCAAAATAAAAAAGGATAATATACAATATGATGACCAGAACGAAAACTTAACATGAGTAGATAGATGTTATAACGGACTTTTAATATTAAAAATTAGAAATTGTAGATGCTCATTTATTGCTTCAGAAAATTATTCAAATGTAGTGATCATTTTATTTTATAAAAGAAATAAAATAATCTGAATTATCTCCCCTTATACGCCGGACTAAGTTTACAAATTATTTCATATAATAAAAAATACTTTTGCATTTGTAAAAACAGTCGTAGGAATAAATTAAGAATTACATTTTTTCTTGTTTAAATGAAAAGTCCTACAAGTTTATTGCATTTCATTTCCCAAACTTGCTTATTTCATCTTAGACCAAACCAATAGTTTTCTGCTATTTTATGTTATCGACAATTTGTACATTTTCCCGTCTATCCGAGTTACTGCCTTTTTTTCTTCTTTTTATTAAGATCATGAACAGGACTTGAAACTTGAAATTATTAGGTAATGCCGTCATGCATACTGAAGTTAGGTAATGTCGTCATGCATACTGAAGTGCAGAAACTTCACGTGCTCAGGTCCACCTCAAGCTAAAAGTCCATCCGCCTCAATTTATCAATGAAATGCGACTTCATTCATACAACCGCACAACTATCCAAACGTTTGGTACGCGTGAAATACAATTTGCTGAAAAAAAGAATAATGACATTTTAATTTTTGATACTGACTTCATCTGAGCTCGAATATCAGCTCGCCCATACCAGCTGGCTTTATTATCTTGCTGATCAAGTCAGTATAAAAAAAAAGGCCGTTATTCGATACTCAAAAGATGACGGAGATCATTTTCGCACCCTCTTCACATGCCCTTTCAGCATCGGTTACTGGCGGTACATTTTGTAAAAATAAAACACGCTTCGAACGCATCAAATATGTATTGGTTTCAATACCCCTTAAGCATATTTTATTTATTATCAAGTTCGAATGTTTAAATAAAAAAAAACATTATGTTGATTTCAATTTTTTCTTACGATACATCATAATATTTCCTTTTTCTTAATAGTCTGTACAAAAAACGGAGATATAATATTGTTGTCGTCAACATCCTCGAAAATTATATTTTAATGAAATATACTTATTGCAGCCCTATATATACTAAATTTAATCCTGGTATCTATGATGAGTTTATTTAAAACCACTGGGTCGATGCCACTGCTGGTGGTGATTTATTTCCCCGAGGGTATCACAAGCCCAGTAGTCAGCACTTTTTGTGCTGACATGAATTGTCATTGATATTGTTATATTTATAAATTTACTGTTTACAAATTTTTGAATTTTTTGAAATACTAAGGCTTTTCTACCTCAGGCATAGATTACCTTAGCTGTATTTGGCAAAACTTTTAGGAATTTTTGTTCTCAATGCTCGTCAACTTCGTACTTTATTTGGCCTTTTTAACTTTTTTGGATTCGAGGGTCACTGATGAGTCTTTTGTAGACGAAACGCGCGTCTGGCGTGTATAATAAATTTAATCCTGGTATCTATGATGAGTTTATCTACACATTATGTAGACCGAGATAAAAAAAAAAAAAAAAGAAAAAAGAAGAAGAATATCGTTGAAAAGAGTATAAAGGCCAATGTATGAAAATCAAGTGTTAAAAACGATACCGTCTGTAAAAATCTCTGATTTTCTGGATTGCTCCATTGTGCAGTGTCATTGAAAAACCTTAATTACCCAGAGTCGGCCACACGATTCTGTGAAGTGGGCATAATGGACGTAACATAATGACTAGGACTAGTGCTGGAAAAGGCTATATAATAACCATATAACCGGTAGCTAGTTATGAGCTTAAAAAATTGGAAAAAAGTGTACACATTTAATTTTCAAAATTATGTATCTATATGTAATATTATATATAATTCATTGATTTATTCAAGACTGATGTTTTGCTAACCATTTTTAAAAATATAATCTTTAGTTTTAATTTTTTTTATGGAAACAGAGAGTATTTTATTCTTGGTTCATTGGTCCTGTAATTTTCAGTACTGTTTTGACATTAATATTTTCCTACTAGGTACTAGTATTCTCCTAGTCTTTTAAGTTGCTAGTCTCAAAAGAATTACAACTGTACCTTAAAAGAAGTAAAATTCACTAATTATACCCCAAAAATGTATATATGTATATGCCTTTAAATGCTACGCGCTCCGTTAATTCATATAACTATGCATATATACATTGTTAAACAGTTCAATGAAGCATAGTAGGATTTAATTCAAATACTTTACCTTCTTTGGAGATATCTTCCTGGTTGAAATATCGACTGCTTATTTATGTTATAATAAATTGAGTATGTTAATTGGATGTTTTGGAGTTCTGAGTGTGGAAAATAACCTCGGAAATAATGGATTCAAAAACGGTATGATTTTATTTACCAAGTGTTTTAATTGGCCTATTGTTAGATATAAAGTAAATGGTAAATCTTTTTGACCATGGTTATGTCTGTTTTATCGACCTTAATATGCTGTATTGTCCTCATTGTATCTTCTCACTTTTTAATACAAAGTTTTACTTTACATCCAGTATCATAGTACCATGTATGTATCATTGTGATGGATTACTTATTATTGGATTTGAGTATAACATGTACACATACTTTAATGTTCATCTTATTTTTTCCCCCTTTTCAAACATACACAGTGTAATTTGTTAACACAGACGGATTAATCTTTAATCCAAATACCCCTTTTCGAAAGTATCTATGTGCTTTTATTTTTAACAAAGATTATGGCGTTGTCAGTTTATTTTCGATTTATCAGTTTGACTGTCCCTCTGGTATTTTTCGTCCCTCTTTTATGAACAAATTTCCTTTGATTTGTTTCACTTAGGTATCAGAATCTTGAACTTGGTTGGTGACTATTTAAGTGCTAAATAGTATATTTAAAAACTTTTTACGTTATAAAGATAATAGGCTTTGCATTGATGAACGATGAGACAACACTCCACCAGAGAACATATGACGTAGAAGTCAAGGTTTTCAACAACATGAATGAATTTGTATCTAAAAGACATCACATTACCTCCGATTACAAATTTTGGTGTTTGTGAAGAAAGTTCTTATGAGTAATATCAATAATTTTCAAATAAAAATTCTCACAATTTATCAAAATCTTTCACATTTGTATTTTGAGAAAGAAATAAGCAGTTGTTATGCATTTTTAAACAATGCTCTTACGTTAATTGTTATATAGTACACAACCCTTATTTAGTTATTCACGAATTAGTGGTAGTTCAAATTCTTATTGTAAAGATTGAAAGACTATTTGAAAAAGAATCTACTCCGTAATTAATTAGGGAGAAATTGTCTACCCTTTTTGATAAATTATTTCCATAATTTAAATATATTATCAAAATCATTCAAAGTGTCAAATGTCGGTATTTTAATGTTTTTTTTTGCAAAATCAATGTTTGGAACAAAACACATAAACAACCCTGGCATTGATTCAGATCAACAACATATATTGAGATTTAATCTAGATAGGATCCTTATATTGAATACGTATATAAATCGATAAGAAAATTTAATATTTCTGCATGCAACATTTAAAGTTTAATGAGAACTGTATATGCATAAAGATAATGATTAAACTATGTATTGGTTTAATACATCAACAACAAATATGCTAGTCATTCATTTTCTATGTTACGTCGTAACACCGGAACAATTATGAAATCTTCTTATAAGTTGTAATTTCTTATATGGATACAGTGTATAAAAACAGTATACAATGTTTGTAACACATAGACCTAGCTTAGACTATAAAACTATATAATGGATACAGTGTATACAATATCTTTTTTTTTATAATGAATTTTCTTTATTGTAACAAATAGATTAGCACATGTATGAACAAAGGTATACAGAATGACATTTTCACACAAATGAAGTATTAAATAATAAAACAACAATTGAATATATATGATGGTGCAATAATAGGTTGAAAATAAATAAATATCTAATAACATTGAAATCTTATGTGTTCTTGCAATATACATAAGTGGTGTTTCAATCAAATTTTAACATTTATTATTTATTCTATGATAGGGCCCAGGGACTCCAGTATTTGTTATATTCCTCTACAGAGAGGTTTTTAAATGAAATGTATTTTTCTAAGTTCAAGAGTTCCTTTAAATGTTTTTTTTAAAGCATTTAGATTTGGCAAAACTTCTTGTAGTTTTGTTCTGTAAATGTAGTATTTTGAAAGTAGAACAATCTTATTTTTAACAAAATTCAATTTAACATATTCGTAGATACCAAATAAAATAATCATAATATTCAAAGGCAGTTCAATATTTGTCATTTCAAAAATCCAGATATTAAGTGCATGCCAGAGACTGGCAACCATCGGACAGCTCCAAAATAAATGTTCTATGGTCTCTGGTCCTTCTTTACAAAATGTACATATGTTGCTGCTATTTATTTTCATCTTGTAAAGTAGTGAATTAGTTCCCAAAATTCTATGGATAGTTCTATATTGGAACCAGCAAAGCTTATTGCTTTTACTATATTTTGTACACAAAGTGTGTATTTTTTTCCAGTTAATACCAGTCATATTAAGATGGTTCTCCCATTTTTCCTTTGCAGCAAATGTAACATATTTTTCATTCAATACTTTGTACATTTCCCTTGAACCTTTTTTTGATTCAAAAAAGATACTTATGTTAAAAGGTAGTATTGCATGAATTTTTTTCTCCTTTATTTCAATATTAATCGTGTTTAACCACTCATTAAGTGAGTTCGCTATTCCATAATCATGTAAAATATTTGGCCTAAATTGATATAATTGTTGGAAATTTTGAAATGACATAACTTTGCCCTGGTCATCTAACAAATCTTGTACTGTTCAAATTCCCGCATTTGCCCAGTTTTTATAGTAGACTCTTGAACCACCAATTTTAAAGTTTTCTACCTCCCATAAAGAATACGATAGAATTTCATCAATACATCTTGGTTTTCTAATTTGATTAAGGGTTTTGTAACACATAGACCTAGCTTAGACTATAAAACTATATAATTTTTCTAGGTCAGACTGGCTTACAAAATAACTTTATGTTTTGTCAATAACATGTCTATAATTATGTTACTTTGTTTGACGGTGTATTAGTGGGTTTTTGTTTGTTTGAATGTATTTTAACTATTCTAATCATATACTGTGTTTTATTTTGAAATTCTTTTGATTGTCAAACCTTTAGAAAGCCAACAATAATTTACATTTGAGAGCATACACACTTGAAGTGTTCAAAACCGAATAGACACAACTGTCCAATGTATGATCTTCTATAAGAGGAATCTGAAACAGGTCAACCTTGTTATAGAAATCTGCAACTGTTTTATTTTTATTTTTGGTGTTTTAACGCCACTTTTAAGCACCACATTTAGGCTATTTCGTGGCGGTCAGTTTTTATTGGTGGAGGAAGCCGGAATGCCCGGAGCAAACCACCGACCTTCGATAGGATAAGATTGGAGTCAAGTGCACCTGCACGAGCGGGGTTGGAACTCACAACATAAAGTGTTGACTGGCTAGTGATTACAGTAGTAACTACTTAGACCACTTGGCCACCCAAGCCCCGACTGTTTTTGAAGAATAATTCATGGCTTAACGAGCTTGAAATGTACAAAATGTTAAAGTTCACTCATGTCAATGCCAAAGCAATGCATGTCAACTGGAGGGCTGGTAACGTTGAAGACTGATATTTTTCGAGAAGTGGTAGTTATCCCAGATATTCAGTGATCGAAAAAAAAACATGATTTATACGCCAAAATTAAGAAATGAATTGATTTTCTGTTTTTCTGAATTTTTTTTAAAATTTCAGAATGGTTTTAGTTTCACCAGCATCAGAGCAAGTCCAACAAACCCTCACAAGAAACCAATTTATATAAATACGGGAAACCTTCAAGTGAGTAATCAGCTGTCATATGTATAGTAGTAAAGTAACAGAAATTATAATTATTTAGTTTCTTATTTACAAATAAATGACATTTCATTTTATTTGAAATATAAGTAACACCTATTATGAATGAGTTTTTAGATATGCAAGTGTTTATGCTTAGTGTTTGAGTTAGTAGGCCTAGTTTACACATCAATACACTAGGTTGTGATATAAATGTGCTAATAACAAAGCCTGCTTTTAATGTATTACTTTTCAAACAGGTTTTACTTGTAAAGATACATTCATGTAACTTATGTAATAAGCAAATCAAATCAGAACAGGGAATATGGCTATCAATTATGTAATACCTGGGGTATTGTATTTCAATAGTATGCATTTATAAATAAAGCTTCCTTTGTATATTTTGTGTTACTTGTTATCCAAAAAGTAAACAACTGGCCACAATAAGGTAGGATGAAATTGGTCAGCACACTTAATTTATATTTCAAACGGAATCATTGTTTATATTGTAAATACGCGATGCAAAGGAAAAGAACACTAATGTCTTTATTAATTTCGTGAGAAGTTTTTCACTGCATCTAGCATATTATCATGTCTCTTAAATTTTTATTCTACATGAATGATTGGCTAAGTATATAAGTATATATGCTGTTAATTTGTATAGCATTCTAGTGTATGATTTGATAAGGACTGTTTCTAATGTTCCTAATGTTGTAACTTCAATCCTGCCCCCTTTTGAATGTGACCTACCGAATAAGATTTATTACCGCGTTTGTACTCAAATGAGAAACATGACTGGTGTCACTTCTGAAGACGGATCTGCTTACCATTCCGGACCTCCAGTTTTGGTGGGGTTCGTGTTACTCACTCTTTAGTTTTCTATGTTGTGTTTTGTGTATAATTATTGTTTGTTTGTCTTTTATTTTTTATGCCATAGTGTTGTTAGTTTATTTTAGACTAATGGTTTTAAATGTACCTTTGGTATCTCTTGCCCCTCTTTAACAGTCATAATTGACACAATCAGGTGCAGGATCCAGGATTTAAAAAAGGGAGAGGGTTGATAAGTCAACATTTGAGCGATTCTTGTAAAAAAAAATGTATGCATTTATATATATATCATAAATTATGCCCCTTTCCCGCGAATCCCACCTCTGACAATACGTATATTCATGCATTTTTCTGCTATAGAGCCATTTTATGTGCTTCTAATTAAATCCCTTTTAAATGTCCCATTTTATTTTTGAAGCACTGTCTATATGCTCAGAAAAGGAGTTTCATGCGTTATTTGTGCAGTTTTTTATTGTTATATTTTATAATTGTATTTGATACACGTATGTGAGGGCGTTAGTCCGATAGAGTGTATCTTATTTACACCAAGATATTACTGTCAATGCAGAGTGGTAGTTTTCTGTAATTTAAGAGGGGTCTATCACTATATCATTTAAAAGCATGATAAATGCAAGGTATTCATTTTAATTTACCGAAATCTTCGTGTAAGTTATATTGCTATCGAATTATGTTTTAGAGATCCGACAGTCTGTCAAGTTCAGGAAGTGATAAAAAATATCAGGTATATGTGTGCTAAAAATTTGCTTATTTTGTCTGGTATGGAGCTCTGAACTAACATGTAAACAAACAAAGGGTAAAATATGTGTGCTAAAATTTACTAATTTTATCTGGATTGCAGGTTTAAACTAACACGAACACACATACTAGGTATATGTGAGCTAAAAATTAGCTAAATTTATTTGGAGTGCAGCTCTGAACTAACATGTACACACACATCAGGTAATATGCATCAAATTGCAAAATACATCTGGCCTTGAAGGCATAAAACTTTGCTCAGTGCTCTGAGCACAAAAATCATGCTCGAAACATGAAATCCAGCAATTTGATTGGTTGATTTTCTAGTCGGAGTACATAAGTCATGCTCGAAAGTTTTATGACCGTGAGGCCTGGAGTGCAGTTCTGAACTAACTTATACTCATACTTCGGGTATATGTGTGCTAACATATGGCAACATGTATCTGGAGAGCAGCTCTGAACTAACTTATCCTCATACTTCGGGTATATGTGTGCTAACATATGGCAACATGTATCTGGAGAGCAGCTCTGAACTAACTTATCCTCATACTTCGGGTATATGTGTGCTAACATATGGCAACATGTATCTGGAGAGCAGCTCTGAACCAACTTATCCTCATACTTCGGGTATATGTGTGCTAACATATGGCAACATGTATCTGGAGAGCAGCTCTGAACCAACTTATCCTCATACTTCGGGTATCTGGTGCTAACATATGGCAACATGTATCTGGAGAGCAGCTCTGAACTAACTTATCCTCATACTTCGGGTATATGTGTGCTAACATATGGCAACATGTATCTGGAGAGCAGTTCTGAACTAACTTATCCTCATACTTCGGGTATATGTGTGCTAACATATGGCAACATGTATCTGGAGAGCAGCTCTGAACTAACTTATCCTCATACTTCGGGTATATGTGTGCTAACATATGGCAACATGTATCTGGAGAGCAGCTCTGAACTAACTTATCCTCATACTTCGGGTATATGTGTGCTAACATATGGCAACATGTATCTGGAGAGCAGCTCTGAACTAACTTATCCTCATACTTCGGGTATATGTGTGCTAACATATGGCAACATGTATCTGGAGAGCAGTTCTAAACCAACTTATCCTCATACTTCGGGTATATGTGTGCTAACATATGGCAACATGTATCTGGAGAGCAGCTCTGAACTAACATATGTATAAACTTTGTATGCTTGTTTTCTACGTCATTCTTGTGTAATTGTTTTTGCAGCATATTATAGCAAAACAAACTTAAGGTGTGTTAAGAATTATTATGAAAGGTGTCTTGTCTGCTTTGATTCATTTGTTTTAGAAAAAATGATGCCGAGTCACTTTTGATTGTTTTTGAAAGTGACTCTTATTAAGCATTTCTTATTTGTACAATTAATTGATTAAACTTGCAACTTTCTGATACATGGTTACTTTAAATAACAATACATCTCCAGTTATGATACATATTTAATATTAGATCTGCAATGGTTAATATCATGTTTAATATTAGATCTGCAATAGTTAATATCATGTTTAATATTAGATCTGCAATGGTTAATATCATGTTTAATATTAGATCTGCAATGGTTAATATCATGTTTAATATTAGATCTGCAATGGTTAATATCATGTTTCAGGTCATTTGATTATACCAATAACAAGTGTTGCGTTAAGAAATTAAAATCTTCAAGCATTATGTTTCTATGTGGGTGATTTCAACATTTTTATGAAAACTTGCATACTATTAACACAAAAAGTCATGCGCAGCTGCATATAGATATTTAAAAAATAATGAATGTGACTTTAATACTTTTATTTCAAATATACTGTCTGGCAATAAAATTCAAGGCATGCTTTTATAAATCCCCTCTTCCCCATAAAAACAAACAATGAATAATTTACAAACATCTCATAAAAATGTCCTTTTGAAAATGCGAATATTATATCTAAAATATAGAACAATAAAATTTGAATACAACCTCATAATATACAATAAAAAATAAAGCGCAGGTGATAGGAAGGAACGCCAGGTGTAGTGATGTCGTTGACCTTTATATTTAACTGCACAGTGCCCATGTTCTCTCACAAATGTCCTATGAAAAAGCGCATACGTCCCGTGTCGGTCCCCCCCCTTCCCCCCATTTACTCTCTCTCTCTCCCTTTGTCCTTTTTTTTTTTTTTTTTTTTTTTTTTTTTTTTTTTTTTATCAAAACGATATTGAAGCTTTGTCCTCCGAGCTACCGCCTAGCTACGCCACTGAGTTCAGAATTTATTATTTTGGCATTTTGTTTTTACCAATACAGTTTTAGACCCTACATGATTCGGGTCACCATAAGTAATTGAAGACCACCCTGGTTTATGAATGTTCATTTGTTGTATAAAATAATGGTTAGTGAGACAACTTTCCATATAGAGTCTAAATGAAGTAAGTTTGTACAACGATAGGTCAGGGTACGATCATCAGCAATGTGCAAAATCCATACTGTTGTCAGATTTTAAGAAAAAAAAATTAGCGTTTCCAATTCTCCTTTTAAAAACTAGTTACTTAGTAACATGTTATGACGAATTTTTATTTAGACATTATTCAATATAAATAACAGAAATGTTTTCTTTTCTTACCATCTTAAGTTTTACAGTATTTATATACAATGGTTTTTTGTCATTAATATATAAATTTTTAAAAAGATGTCGTTTTCTGCTTTTTCTTTGTTCTTAATTATTAACTGATATGATTTGTTTTTGTAACTTCAGAACATGCCAGGAGCTTCCTTTAATCCTTTAGATGGCGAATCTCATATTGTAAGTGTTCTCTGTCAAATATGTATGCGCTTTTTCTTTACTTAAGTTATAAACCCTATTTTATACGAGTACAATATCAAATGAAAACTTCTCATAAAAAATAACTTACAATACATTACTAGACAGTAGTATACCGTTTTGCATCTCATTTTTTTGCATATCTGAATAATTACAACCAATAAAATCTGCACCGATGTCTTAACTGGAGAGACGAGAACAATATATACAAAAATCTGCCAGCGATTAATTACATGAAAAAAAGAATTGAAAAAGTTAGTTTTCTTACGTCCTCACACTTATCAAAAGCTTAATTAAAACCATAACATATTTTTAAATGAAATTCAGTTAGAGTATATTGTGTAAATAATATATTCACATACACCATACAATGTACATGGTGTCTTACCTACATTATTTATCGAGGGAATTAGTCCATTAGAATCTTGCAACACTGATATTTTAAAGATCTTAATCTTTGTTGTATATTGATAAAAGTTGAATAAATTATTTGCATATAAAATCTCAATATAAAAATAACGACAGGAGATGTGGTACGATTGCCATTGAGACAACTATCCGCTAGTGTCCAAATGACATGGATGTAGCAACTATATATAGTTCACCGTACGGCCATTAATAATAAGCGAAACTCAAACCATACAAGGATCCTAAATGGCGAAATGTGTAACAATTCAAACGAGATGATCAAAGCCTGATTTCTGTAAAAACAATTAACGAAAAGCAAATATTACAGACAAGCTCTTCTTTATTCACTATTTTTACCAAATTTTCCAATTTTCAATATCTTTCTTTTAGCGTATATATGAAGATATTTTATTTTTTCAAAGATATACGTGTTCAGGTTAAACAAAGACATTTTGTTGTTGAATTAAAATGACTATCCGTTACAGTATTTTACAATTTTTAAAAACACATATTAGTTGCCTTATCAATTGTACATACATTCACTGTCATTTTAATTATTTCTGATTGACTGTGTAAACCAAAACAAGGCCTGTTTACATAACGTGGGTGGATAGTTGATTCATTGGCAATCATATCTCCTTATTTTTATATTTTTAAGTAACTGTTTTCATTCCTACATATAAACAGAAGATGTGGTACGGTTTCCAATGAGACAACTCTCCAAAAAACACCAAAATGACACAGAAATTAACAACTATAGGCCATCCTACAGCCCTAAATATTGAACAACGCCTATACTGCATAGTCAGCTAAGAAATTCCATGAAATGACAAATGTAAAACAATTCAAACGAGAAAACTAACGGCCTAATTTATATACAAAATAATGACCGAAAACAAATATGTTACTCTTGGGATAGGCACATACAGGGTTAAACTCGTTTGAAGGCATCAGCCGTCCTAATCTACATTAGTCAGTTGTGTAACAGCACAACATAAGAACAAACAATACAAATTAGTCGAAAATGCTGAACTCATCAGATGGATACAATTAGAAATACATCTAACAAATACACTGATTGGAAATGGACGGGTACTTAAACACCAATACAACAAAAAGACACTTAGTACATATCTGAGAGTACTGGCCGTACAACCAATTCAAAGCCAATAGCAACTAATAAACAAAATAATGCATCTCAGACTAAAATATCAACTAGTACTATTTTGTATGCATAATGGAATATACGACAACAATTTCTTGAACACTTATTATCAATAGTCCATTGTGAAGAACTTTTCTTAACATTTTCCATTTGGAAGGACGATACTATTTAATGTTCGTTTATCTGCTGATTTTAAGATGCTTCTTTAGTCTTTCAGCGTTATACTTTTAAAAAGTTTCTCTTTTTTGATGAACATTTAGATTTATTTTTATTCCTTATTTAATTTGTGTGTAGGGAAATGGTGGTCTAGGTGTAGCTTTAACTGAACCAAGCACGAGTAAGAAGTATATAGACAACGACTACATAGCAGAGGTAATGTATATTTGTTTGGATCCATAGAATATGGCATAACACCTGTACAACTAAGAATTCAGAACATCTGGCCTATGTAGGTAAACAAATAATGTAATATGTGTATGCTCTGAAACTAATATTTGGGAAGACCCAAATATTATCTTTCTCATTTGACAATGTTTACCTATCAAGCTTATTTTTTATTTCTGAAATGGCATAATAGTTTCAGAGCATACAGAGTTAATTGTAACTGTAAAAGACACAAATATTAAATTTCCAGAATAGCAGAATGGCAATAAATATGTGTGAAAGAGGCAGCTGAATGTAGGTACATTTGTATATTATGATTATTAGTCAGCAACCTTGTGACGTGAATTGATATGCTATTGCAATCATTTATGCACGAACTGCTGAAAAGGATTTATGTAACATGAAATTCATATAAATATTTACCTGTTACGCTTGTCTAAATGCATGAAATATTTAAAAGATATATGTAGAATAAACCAATTGAAAGGACTTGTCCAGTTCATGCACCTTCTGTGACAAGTAACATGAAGAAAGTCAGAATAGTTAAAAATATCACAAAGAGTGGTCTTTGTATACTGTTTAATTCTTTTTTTACTGTTCTAGAGTTTGCCTTTCCTAGTTTTCGAACGCCACAGTGTCGTGTTGTAGACCAGGCGACCAAGGATATTTCCAACTTGTTCTTACCAGTAATCTCATTGTGATTTTCAAGTTTAAGTACTATTCGAATTCGCTAATTAGCTTATATGATAGTTTTATTAGGTGTACACGCAATCAATATGAAATCGACTGAAGCAAATAATAAAAAAAAATATTTGCAATAGACACTAAAGTGATGAAATAAAGTTTTTTTTTATATATTGACAGGACAATTATGGCAAAGAAGATAAGGTAAAGTAACATTCGAATATTTACTGAGTTTCTGATATATCGATGAAAAACACCTTGCAATATACAAAATCTTTCTATAAAGTTGCATTTTAGCATAGTCTTTCCTTTCCAGCTTTCATGAACAAATTCTGGTGATTGCATCCAAGTCATAGCTTTAATCATAAGTTAAAGCTTTACATATTTTACAAGGAATATGAAGTATACTAACGGAGAATAAAACAAATACCTTATCGCCTGCTTTGTGATGCAAGCAAATTCTGTAACACTGATAGTTACTATTTAGATTGATGGTAAAATATGTTGATAATAAGATACTATTTCAGATCATTTAAACGAGAGTTAAAATCTAATAATTGATACTGTAAATACATGTAGAAAGTTTTTGTGTTTCTAGGACGCTAAATCAGATCGGGTAAAATATTTTTTTTGTTTTTTTATGATTTGTTTTGCTTGGGTATGTGAAATTCTAACAATTAATGGTGATGGCAATTTTAGATGTTTATGTGTAGATTCTTTTAATACTGGTATAAATAGACAACAGTAGTATACCGCTGTTCGAAAGTCATAAATAAATTGAGACAAAAACAAGTAAGGAGCACACTACTGTTTATAAAAATACATTATGCAAACGTATTGGTGCTGTCGATGTTGTTGATATACTTCTAAAGCTTATAACCTGAAGCTGCTTATGTAAAAAAAACCAACACGTCAGTTTACAAAATTGATAAATATGTTTCTCTAATTTTTCGTCAATTTATCCCTTTCTGCACCCATTAAAAAAAAAATGTTGTCAACGTGTGGTTCGTTTGATCTCAGTTCTTCATTGGTTAAAATCCGATTATGACGTCGAATTTTCTTGCTTTCCTCTGAAATTCCTATTGTGACGGCATGAAAAAAGGCGACCATGCCTGAAGACGTCACATAGAAAGAACACATATTTTTGCAGATCATTCGAAAAGAAGGAATAAGTTTGCTTGCATAATGTTAGAAAATCATTAGAGAAACAGATTCCACCACCAAATCTCGTGTAATACGGTTTTTATCCACTTTCGACAGTTAAATTTTAAATATTTAAAACGCTCGGGCAAGCCTCGTTTTTTAAATTTGAAAATTTAACTGTCTCGAGTGGATATATATCGTATTACACTCGATGCAGTGGTAGAATCTATATATATATATATAACATGATAGTTATCAAAGGTACCAGGATTATAATTTAGTACGCCAGACGCGCGTTTCGTCTACATAAGACTCATCGGTGACGCTCATATCAAAATAGTTATAAACCAAACAAATACAAAGTTGAAGAGCATTGAGGATCCAAAATTCCAAAAAGTAAACTCTAAACTGTAATCGCTGTAATCAGTAACACTCTTAATTCTGTTGCACTAATAATTAAATGCCCTTTGATGCTTTACATCAGTAACAACAATGACTTATTTCGGTCTTTTCTGAAATTAGTTCTAACAAAACTTTTGATTATTCAACCCTGTATACCACCATTCCCCATGTGAATAAAATACTTTGACCGACAAAATTATTTCATATTTCTGCCTGTGTGACGTTTACATTTTAACGTAAAACACCCGACGCTACACTAGAGTTGATGTGACATGACTTCTAATATTTCATCCATTATGGGTTGATTTAAAATACACGTATAAGTAACCAGTAAATGTGGTTGTTAAATGCGATAGATGCTTTTTGTGCTTCTTTGTTAATTATATATTTATATTTTTCCAATTGAGATTATGACACAGTGATGACTGCTATATAACTATTTTGACAATTTTACATATTATGTCTGTTTTTATTCACTCTTCATTGTAAATATAATGGAATTTGATGTCATACAAATGAGAGGTTTAGCGCTATAAAATCAGGTTCAATCCACCCTTTTCTAGACTGGAAAATATCTGTACAAGGAATATGACAGTTGTTGTCCATTCGTTTGATGTGTTTAATCATTTGATTTTGCCATTTGATTAGCGACTTTCCGTTTTGAATTTTCTTCAGAGTTCAGTAATTTTGTGATTATACTTTTTTCTATTTGGAATTAACACTCACTTAATTTTAATTACCGCTTTTTATTGAATATGTTAGCTGTACATAAAACTGTGCTATGTTTAGATATAATAAAAACTGTCTTACTGTGTGTAAAAACTAAATGAAAAAAAGATACTTCGAAAAACTTTGGTTCGAAATTAAAATTAACACCCAACAAATAAGTGAATGAATGGAAAACTTTTACAATGGTTTTTATACTAATAACACTAAGTAGAATAGTATATTGCACGAATTTAAATATTCTATCAGTATAATTTACTTTATTGTAAGGTATAATTTCAAACGAAAAGATCATATAATTTTAATAAAACATCACCGTCTAGGGAATACGACGTCGCTCTGTGCAATAAGTATATGACATTGATACACATGCAATATAACTTAAACCATTAACATCTTAACATCAAGATTTAAAAAAATGATTCATGCAAATACGCTTTGATTCACTCAGTTTAAATATTCATTTTTTGAGATGCGTCTAAAATAAAAGGTTGTAACAATAGCTAAATAAAGTGCAAGATAGATTACCTTATTGTCACGGTATTCAATTAACATAAAATCATAGCGTGGTTTAAACTTGATATAGTGCAAAGTATTCACCTTTCTCAATCTTTAAATCAATCATTTGTAAAACATAACTTAAAGGGACACTAGCTGTCAAATACATGTTCACCGATTTGACTCGAATTCTCATATTTTATTATTTTACATATTGAAACCTATATCCAATTTACAATAAGTCTGAAATAAATAGATAACAAAATATGTACTCGATAATATATATATGAGCATTTTGTGTGTATTTTAGTCTAGACGCCATCAAATCAACTATCCAGATGATCTTCAAATACTGCCGACGATCACATAACCCGATACAAACATAAATATAAATAGATTGCGACCTCGTGCAATTGGATTTCTATAGGTCTGTTTGATTACATGTTATAAATCAAAATAATAAGTAAATTGACGTTTTACCTGTATAAAAAATAAAATAAAAAATAATCGTGGATCGAATCAGTCATCAAAATGGTTCACCTTTGTTTCACTTTCAATTTTTATATTCTTTTCCTTCCAAAGAGACACTAGCTACGAGATATGCACAAAGATAGAATATGATTTCGTTTGGTCCAATAATTAATACAAGTGAAATAACGAAACAATAATTCGTTTTTAGATGCCAATTTGGTTCAATTTTGTCTAAATAAGCAAGGAAATATCGCTGATGAATTGTTTACTTGCAAGTGAATGATTCGACTTCGTTAAATCCGTTTGAATGTGACCTTCAATTTAACAAATTAGCTGCAGCATGCATAAGTCGTGTTCAGCTATTAAAAGGAAAAGAATGCCAACATTGAAAGTGAAATAAGGTGAACTATTTCGTTGACTGATTCATTCTTATACAAGTAAAGACATAACATAACATGAAACCAAACAGACCTGTAAAACAATTGCACGAGGACACAATCTATTTGTATTTATGTTTATGCTTTTATCAGGTTATGTGATTGTCGGCAATATTCGGAGATCATTTAGATTCTAGATGTTGGATTCCTTTAGTTACATACAGGTAGAAAAATAATTATAAACTGTTTGTCATCCACTAAGAACCATTGCTACAATATTGATTTTGTATATATTCATGCACAAGACACTCGTTTAATGAGCAGAGGTTATAAAACCAAACAGACCAATATTTAGTTATTCATGTTATTTATTTACTTTTTATTCCAGTACGTGTGGTTGTGCAAATTTATTACTGGTATAGTTGTGATATTAGTGGCTATTGTCGGAACAGTGTATTTCATACTGTACTACACTCATCGTAAGTTATCAGTTCAAAGAAAAAAGAAATACAATATTAACCCCTTAAAAAAATAATAATTAAAAAAAAAAAAAATATCAACCTCCCTCCCCTCCCCCTCCCTCCAAAAAAAAAAATCCATACAAAAAAACCCCAGTATTTAGATTTTAGTTGGAGCAGCACATTTAAGCTCTACCGAAGGCCAGGAGATTGTTTTTATCAAAACTACAATACTTCGCCCAAATGTCAATTATCTGTATTACGTTCAAAACACCTCTGAACTTGGGGTTTTAGTGTTCTGTTTTTTTTCTTTCTTCAGTTGGTATATCATACACTGATAGAAATATACCGATACACAACTTTGAACTCTAATTAATAATAATAAATTATCCATTCGAAAGTGAGAAAATATTGTGTTATTGAAAAAAAGTAGTTAATTGTTTTGGCGGAAAATGATATAACAGTTATACATACATTGCGTTCACTGAAATCTAACCCATCACTTCAGACATTGGCATAGCGAACGAGTTGGGAAAATACACTCGTATAACTATATGAAATGTCAAAAGGAACATACCCGTCCAGGAAAAAAATCGAAAAACGAAAAGAGGAAAAGACAAAATTGCCACTTTTTTGTATTACATTTTGTAATTTTCGTAGTGAAACTGAAACATGCAACCTCTCTCCAGTGATCAATCTTTATACAAATATAAAATCTATATACCACAAAACTCAAAAATGCTGATACTTGTATAAGAGTTCTTGAAAGAAAAAGAACATGAGTATAACCAAAGCAAAACAAATTATAGCAGTGAGCCGAAAGATACCAAAGGGCAATTTAAAAGTCGAAAATATACTGACAACGGCATGGATAAAGAAAAAATAGACCAATAGACAAACCGCCGTACACAAAATACAACATAGAAAAGACTGAAAAACACGAACCTCACTAAATTACTGGTGATGGTCTCAGGTGCTCCGTAAGTGTAATTAGATCCTTCAACACACGTGTACCCGTCGTGTTTGTCATATAAGTAGAACTATGCATGAATGAGATAGAAGCCACACTTTAAGATAATTTCTTATGATTTGTAACAGCAAATGTCGATAAAACAACATCCATAGTTTCATGTCAGTTCTTTTGGAAGTAATGAGTTACAAAGATGTGACACCCTTGGGGGCTTACAGTCCACCAGCAGAGGTATCGACCAAGTGGCAATACAAATTTTACTCCACTAGATGTGCATTTCAATAACTAGTTTCTTCAGAAAAAAAACCGTTAAAATTTTACTTCACCAGCTGCGCATTTTGATGATCAATGTTTCTTCAAAAGTTCATGACAAAAATGTACGTTACTACAAAACGTTTTACACAAGTTTTGCAGCTGATATGATAGAAAAGGACAGACATTAAACACAAAGCCGAACTAAGAACCCGAGCATGAAGGAGAATAATTCCTTAAAATAAAAAAAATAAATACATAAGTTTTATAAAATCTAATTTAAAATAAACTGTCAGTTTTTTCATGCCAGGATTGAAGTACTGATCTACTGAGCAAGATATACTCTTTGGGACTTTGAAATGACATTAGAGCGCCTAATCATTTATGGGATTATTTACAATGAAAATGTTTTAATGGCATTTATTTAAAAAGACAATTAAAAAACAATTAAAAGAAAGACTAACAACTAAAATGATTTAAAACAGAAATAAAAGAATAATCAGTTTCTCACATCCCTTAAATAGTGTTCAGTTCCATCTTGAGAATAGGAGCTAGTCGTAACCCTTGTCTTATGACTCGACTCCTGCCTGCTCTACTTGGTAGTACCTTAGAAGAATAGAAAATTTATAGCATGCTTCTTGAATGTGTAGGTTTTGTTCAATCCACTACAACACAATAAAGATGATGATTGAGCTACGTAACGTTTTTCACATCAAATAATTTGGTTAGAAAAAGGTTTCTGTTAAGCAATCTAAATTTAAATCTTTGAACACTTGGCCTATTCGTTTGATGTGTTTGAGCTTTGGTATTTGCCATTTGATTAGGGTCTTTCATTTTTGAATTTACACCAGAGATCAGTATGTTTGTGATTTTACTTATTATTATCATTGTACTTGTCATTGACCTTCATCTTTATTGCACTTTTATGTTTTCCTTTCAGCAAAAGTACAAGAACGTAAGTACTACTGTTAATGGCAAATAGTGGTCATTTTTTATTTACTGTTACCGGCATGGCGGGGCCATTTTGAATGAAAACATCTACAAAAGTATATTTGAAGTATATATTAGAGATACGGATATTTTCGTTAGGAATCAACGAGTAACAGTTGCATCTAAAATGAGCATTCATAAAATACATTGTTTTAATTCAATTGGTTTTAGTTGTTGTTGTGTCACAGTTTGGTCGTTGAAACATTTTTACTTCTTTTTATCAAGATTTGTTTGACTGATTCTATGCATACTTTCCATTGACTACTTATTTTGTTTATTTTTCACAGGAAACACGTAAAACAAAATTACAAATAACACAAGTGAAAAAAAAAATAGTTACAGTAAAATGTAGCTGATATAGAATGTATTCAATCCCCAAATTTCTAATATTTGTTTTATTTGTAATACCAATGAATTATTAATTTGCAGCACGAACAGAACGTAAGTATTGAGACTTTACGTATATTAGAAACTTTTCACAACTTTTTGTTTAGAATTAATTGCCAATCTTAAATGATTAACATTTGTTTAATATCTGATCTTAGTAAGTCTATATGAAGATTGTCTTTTTTTTATGTATTTCAAAAATATCTAAGTAAGGAATCCAGTGTAAATTTTGTAAACAAATACCATGGGAAATCTCAAGTGCTCAGAAATGGTCAGCAGATAATATTCCAATAGTGATGTTTGTCATATTACTCTTTGAATAAGAAAGCCGTTTATACATACAAATATCAGATAATAATGCATAATATCATTTAATTACAGATACACGAGTTCCTCTTGTCTAAAATCCGCATTTTATTGACCATTGTCCCCCAAAAATTCTCTTCTCATAATCTTGTCCTACTTAAAAATACCAGAATAATTCTATAGGTTTGAGAACATGGATTCCATTTATTCCAATTGATATTTTATAGTGTCTGTGTATGTTTTGTTGTTATACTATTGGTTCAGAAGGTTTGGTACCATTTTATCGTTTAATTCCGATGCAAATGTTTGCACCTCTCCTAAGTCAAGAATCTGGTGTACAGTGGTTGTCGTCCGTTTATGTAGTTTTTAGAATTTCTCGTTTCTCAGTTTTATACAGATTAGATCGTTTTTACACTAGTAATTTTAAGGATCCTTTATAGCTTACTGTTCGGTGTAAGTCAAGACTCCGTGCTGAAGGCCGTACCTTGACCTATAATGGCTTACCTTTACAAATTGTGACTTGGATGGAGAGTTGTCTCATTGGCACTCATACCACATCTACCTGTATCTATATAAACACGATTAAACAATCAACACAGCTATTTACAATGAACAAAATGCAATTCTGAAACCTAAACCAAATGTGATTTTAACCCTTTTAGGTGATTTCAATTAATTGTTTCGTAATTGAAACATTCTTTCGTTTTAATACTTTTTTCGTAATACTTTATCTTGACGTACTTTTTTTTTCAAAATGTAATTTCATATGTAAAATGTATTCCAGCTCAAGTCCTTACAATAACAACACCAACACCAAGCCGACTACCCCAAAGTAAGTATGTTGTTCAGGAATCTGAATAAATCAGTATACATAAATATAACAGAAGAAACTGAGAAAATAAGGGAGTTACAATTAAAAAACTCAACTTCACAAGAACATGTTTCCCATCGTATAATGAAGAAAATCCAAATGAAGTTACGAATACGATTTAAGTTTCGTCAATAATGTTTTTCTATTAAGCACCATACCAAAAAATCGGAAGCGATTAAAGCTTACAACTTACATTTTACTGAAATGCTGAGAGGTATTTCTTACGTTCTTTCTGACACGATAATAATCAACAAAACACAGTATTCGGACTCGAAGCAAACAATGTGCTGTTGTAGTTCGAAAAATGGTGAACTACTAGTGAAGAAACAGCAAATACCAGTCGGAAATTGGTTGGTACTTGGAAAGTACATATGCTGTTAAAAATAGTGAATATTTATGGTCAATATCGTTTGAATTGCCTTTCATATTTCAAATTTGCAAAACCTTAAATCGGAATAACGTATTACTCTGGCCACGATGCATCAACTGTTGCAGAAGGTGATAAGTAACATTTTATCGATCATCTAAAGTAGCATTCAAAATGCAGTAATTAAAAAATAATTCTGCTTTATATTTTCACAGACTGTACAAGATCACAAGAAGAAATCCATTTCAAAGAAGTTTTTACAATTACCTGCATGATTTCTGTATCAGATCAATATCAGCTTAATACATTATATATTAACTACAAGCCACAGTATGGATCTTACAAACCCGATGAAGCATACAACTTGAGCCTTACACAGATTGAACCTGACCAAAGTGGATGGACCATTACAGTACTAAACAGTTCGTCGCCTGTACACATCAATATTACACGGGCACCTGTGAAGTGTGATAGTGGTGGGGAGTATATATTTAGGTTCATGGCGGTTAATAGTACTAACAGTGCACATGAGTTTGAAGTATCCAAACATACGGAACTCATAACAATTGAAAGTACGTTATTATTATTATATTGTTAAGTAATACAATTAAGTTAGACATATTGATCCCCAAAAAAAAAAAATTAAGGTACGTGATAACTAATATTATTAACCTATCATTTTAATTCAACACAGACAGAACTCATGAAAACTTATATATTATTAGCTCACCTGGCTTATCTCATCACTTTGCGTCCGGCGTCCGGCGTCGTCTGGCGTCGTCTGACAACTTTTACAAAAATCTTCTCCCCTGAAACTACTGGGTCAAATTTAACCAAACTTGACCACAATCATCATTGTAGTATCTAGTTTAAAAATTGTGTCCGTTGACCTGGCCAGTCAACAAAGATGGCCGCCATGGCTAAAAATAGAACATAGTGGTAGATGTTGATTTTGGCTTGTAACTCTGAAACCAATCATTTAGAGCAAATCTGATATGGTATAAAATTGTGTATCAAGTCAAAATCTATCTGCCCTGAAATTTTTAGACGAATCGGACAACGGGTTGTTGGGTTGCTGTCCCTGAATTGGTAATTTCTAAGGACATTTTGCCGTTTTTTGTTATTATCTTGAATATTATTATAGATAGAGATAAACTGCAAACAGCAATAATGTTAAGAAAAGTAAGATCTACAAATAAGTCAACATGACCAAAATGGTCAGTTGACCTCTTAAGGAGTTATTGCCCTTTATAGTAATTTTTTTACCTATGTGTATACTATTTTGTATCTATAAAGTAAAATGGTCGACTGCAGAACACAAGCCCTTCTTCCAGCACCCGAAATAAATCAACACAGTTGCTTCAGCCGACGAAGCACGGTTAGGTCTGAAATTAAGTCATGGACATTTGGTTTAAAAGTTGTCAATCAAATATAATTTATCTTCCAGCTTATTCATGTTTGGTTTGTATAAACGACTGTTAACGTCATAATCCAAGTACAATTCTTACGTCTATGGGCGTTTTTCAATAAAAGCGTATATTTCAGACTTTAAAAAAATGAAAAATCAACTTGTCTAAAATTTAATTTCAAGAGTTATTTTGAATACCTCTATCATAGACCTGTTTGTAAACAAAAAGTGCAATCTTAAATACTCCTTAAAATGATATTTTTTTCATAATTTGAGTACTGTTTCGTACGAAACTGCTCCTAAACACACATATGTTTGCAATTTTAAATGTTTCCTATAGACATTCAAGTTTGTTTACTTTATATACTAGGAAAATCTATTTTTTTTCTGAATTGAAGAACCATTTTTTATCGATAAAGATTAGACAGTACTTCACATATGAAGGTACAACTCGTGTTACGTAGTGGACATTTTGATGCGTTTCGTAGGTGACAAATCCGTTTCGTAGTGGACAAAAAGTTTCTTAGTTGACATCAACCCTATTCTATGTTAATAAAAACATAATAAAAATTACAGGAAACTAACCCTTGGTATTTGCTTTGCACGAATATAATTGAAAAAAGAGTAAAAAAAGACTGCATGGTAGTGGTAGTGTCTCCTACGAAACGTTTTTCTCCCATACTTGTTTCGTGGGTGACCGTTTCGTAGGGGACGTATTCACATGTTTTATTTTTTCCCCACAATCCCTTTATTGCAAAAGTAACAAGACTGATTGTATTCATCAAAGCATGTATTAAGCTGTACACTGATATTTTTTTCATAATTTTAAAACCAGATACTGATGGAGATTTGACCCGTTTCGTAGTGGACATTTACAAAAATACGGTATCACTCTGGTCCATTTGATGTGCTCAATTTTTTTTACCAACAATTTAATTGCCGTTATAAAAGCATCACTTCTTTTGTAAGACCCTAATGTTTATATCTCTTGCAAACAAAAATTACATTGATTTTATAAAACGGTTTATTAGCAAATTTTAAAAACTTCGTTTCGTAACGGACATTTTGTTAGGGACACACCTTCTGAAATTAAAAATCCTATGTTAAAAGCTGTTTAATTATATGTTGGCTCTAAACATACTTTTGAATTATTAAAGAACTTATATTAATTAAGTAAAAATAACATTTATTTCTTCATTTTTTTTACGATATTTTAGAGTATGAATGTTGAACAGGCGGTCTAGGGACTTGCCATTGTTTTGGACCATTCAGGAATCAATAAATTAGCAATCCCTTTAAAAAAAAATAACTGTTTCTTTGCTTAAAAATGTTAAATCTAATTCAATGTACTGACTGCACAAAAAATTACTTGCAAAGACCATACACATTTTTTTTAAAGTGGCTAGGACAAGAAAATACGTTTTTATTGAAAAACGCCCCTATACTTTAGCGTGACCTTCGTACTTTAGCGTCCCCATCGCACTTTAGAGTCCTACATATATATGACACAATAATAAACAGCAGAAAACAACACGTTTTCTGAGTTTTACGGTGACCTATAGTTGTTAATGTCTGTGTTATTTTGGTCTCTTGTGGACAGTTGTTTCATTGGCAATTATACCACATCTTCTTTTTTTATATACACATAATGCATTGTTCAGTAATATGATGTACATTTCTGTCCTATATGATTATTCAGATATTATCAATGACAATAAAAGTACTTCTTATAATGTATTTTTAAACATCTGCATATGTTTCTGTAATCCTTAAAATGAAATGAAATATGATCTTATTTATTACAGGCAAAGTTTCTGATGTAAGCTTACAAGTAAAACAAAACAATGTATCAGGTGGTTTTTATGAAGTATCCTGTTCTGCACAAAGTGCATGTACGCCTGCGCCAATAACTTTGTTAGGAGTTTTCGTTGGAGACAATTCAAAGTCGGCACAACCTATTTTTGGTTCAAATTTTACTTGTATTATAAACTACAATGACAACGACGGATGGACTGTTAAATGTACAGGAACCATTCCAGAGAATGTTTACTCGTCACTCAATAGCATTGCATGTCGGCCAACGACGGGTAACCAAACAATCGATGATAAAAAGGAGATTGAATACGAAATTTGCAGAGGTAAAGATAATTTTAATCTGAATTGAGTTTTATAGAAACCAGACAACAACCATCAGATCTCAATCAATTTATAAAACATACATCAGGTATGGGGTTAGCTCATTGTTGATGGCCGTACGTATGTGTTATGTGGAAAATTAAACGCGATCAATCGACAGAGCAAATGAAAAATGTAAAACAACTGCCATATTTCTGACTTGGTACAGACAATAATTATATTTATCACTCTTGTTCGTCAGGTACAACATACAAGAAACAGTACCATTTTTACTACACGCACCAAATGCACATTTAAACTCAATGTCTCTTTATTAATGCTCAGGGCCAAACTATTCAAAATCCAAAAAAAATTACTATGGACGATCGAGTTACCTTTATATATATATTTGACGATTGTCAAGACATCGATGTTCTAGTGTGCCTTTGATTGACCATAAAACTATTGTACTGCACATGTATAAAAACAAAGTTTGAAGGTTTTAGCTCCAGATTAAAGTAGATCCAGAATAGCGTTTCGGATACACGAAATTTGTAAACAAAATTGTAATGATCAGATATTGTCTCACTGATATTTTGCATGCCTCTATCTGAGGTAATAAACATAACTTTTTTTTCAATATAATGACATGGAGCAGACTATACAATAATTATTTCCGGTATTAAGACTTGAAGTGAAGCAATGTATAATAACATTAACGGTACCAATTTTTCTGCACCAGATGCGCATTTCGACAATACATGTCTCTTCAGTGATGCTCGTGGCCAAAATATGTAAAATCAAAAGCTTATATAAAAGATGAAGAGCTATAATCTAAAGGTTCCAAAAAGTATAGCCAAATCCGTGAAAGGAACCAGAGCTTTGCATGAGGGAGATACATTCCTTAATTTATAAAAAAAAATTAATATTTTGTAACAGCAAATTTAATAACACAAAAAAATCCGTATTTTCATGACTATAGAGTGTTGAAGAACACAGATTTATACTTAAATTTGATAAAGAGTACTTTTCATTTTCATTTTTGTTTTAGATTGCATATTTGAGTGTCCCAACGACAATTATGACACGTATTGGTTTGATCACAAGATATGTAATATATTTCATCGATGTTTCAACGGTCATTTGTACACACAACCTTGTCCACCAGCAACATATTTCAACACTAATTCATGCACGTGTGATCATACAGACAACTTACCAGGAAAATGTGACGAACAAAATGAAAGGGTTGAACAAGAGGAAAAAACAAAATCTTGTAGCTGATGAATTTTATGTGCATCGAAAATATCGCTATTGAATTGGGTTGTCTTACACCATAATTCTTTTAATGTAAAAGTGTAACTGCTCATTACATTTTAAGGTAGCACAATACAAAGATTTTTTTACTTCCAATCACTAACCTTTAAAATGCTGTAACTTTCTTATGAATGCATAGAAAATAATAAAAGAGGTATATATAGATAGATAAAAGATTGATCTTTTAAATGAATGCAATATTTTTATTATGCAATCATCATATAATCAATTATTATGTAATTAGTGGCAAAATCTGGGTAAGTTCACTTGAATGAATTTAGCTCTATCATCTCTTTAACTATACAGAAAATTTTAACGAAATCTTAATCAACACATCATGGGCTTCAAAAGGGTGTCTCAGATTGTCTCTATGGTATTCCATTCTCTCATAAATCTCTAATTAGTGTAAACATCCTAACCACATAAAAGAAGATAATGTTTAATTAGGTGTAAAATTTGTTCTATACATTCCATCTGAAATCTGAGACACCTTTTTGTAGATAATGGCCATAGGAACAACATATAATAAAATCAACCCTCTAGGGATACCTATGCAGAAGCTAATTTCATTTGAAAGTGGAAATTTGGTGAAAAATATTTTAGACACAGTTAACATTATAATTGGTTACATAATTGTTGCATAATACTAACATTACATTAATTTGAAAGAATAATCTGTAAGCTATCCAAAACTACCACTTTTATAAATTTTCTAGCATTATTAAGAAAGTTACAGCATTTTAAAACTTGGGAGTTAGAGTTATAAAATCTTTGTATTGTGCTACCTTAACTATGCCATATACTATTAGTATTTTAACTATGCTTAATTTTGTCATATATAGTTATCAAAGGTACTAGGATTATAATTTAGTACACCAGACGCGCGTTTTGTCTACATAAGACTCCTCAGTGACGTTCATTCTAAAATATTTATAAAGCCAAACAAAGTTGAAGAGCAGTGATGATCCAAAATTCCAAAAAGTTGTGCCAAACAATCCTTGTACAACTATATATTATTTGATAATTTCTGATGAATTCCCTTATTTGAAAAATATCGTTGCAACAGGATCCGCCATTAACATATGGAATCACTGCTAAAATAATTGCATCCTCAGTTGAGCAGATTGAGTACATTGTTTAAAAAAAAAAGAGAGATGGGTGTATACACTGGTAATATACAAATTAAACCTTTCGTATTCTTGTCCCGCGTCTGTAAGATTCAGGAAATTGAGAAAGAATGGCGTTATCGTGGATTTACCTTATCACATACTATGCAAATTTTATCGCTAAAATATGTCGATTAAAATTTTCAAGTTTGGACTAATTACACAAACGCTTATTACTATACTATACTAGTATATTGTGCCTGTTTCGATGGGATTGGTGTATTATTTTTTTAAAATCTACGGACACAACTATATAAACATATAAACTTTGCTTTTTTTTCTCTCTTTCTTGTATGTAATTATGTATTTGTCAGAATGGCATTATAAACTAGTCTAGTGAGCCTAGGGAAACCGAAATTTTTTTAATGGATTTATATTCAAACTGTTATTATAGAGATTACACTTTGAAATAAATTCATTCATTTATTCATGCTCCTTAAAAGTGATCATTTCTTTTATATACAATACATTTGAAATTACTATACGGTATTGATGTGATTGTCGTGTTTGCTGAATTATTAGGTTTTAACAGATTGTGGGTTCTAATTATGCATCTGTTTGTTGTTAATCAATCAGAAGCAGAATTTAAAAAAATCCTTCTTAAAGACAAAAAAGGCATCTTGTAAAGCATTGAAAAAGCAAAATCACAAAAATACTGAATACAAAAATACTGAACTCCGAAGAAAATTCTAAACGGAAAGTCCCTAAGCAAATGGCAATATCAAAAGCTCAAACACATCAAACGAATAAGCCAAGTGTTCAATACAAAGATTAACATTTTGATTGACTAACAGAAACCTTTTTCTGACCGAAATCACACCAAACGAATGTATAACCACTGTCATATTCTTGACTTGGTACAGACATTTCCTTATGCAAAAAATGGTGGATTAAACCTGTTTTTATAACTAGCTTAACCTCTCACTTGTATGACTGTTGCATCAAATTCCATTGTATTGACAACGATGAATGAACAAAACAAACAGACATAATAGGTAAAAATGTCAAAATAAGGGATACAGCAGTCAACATTGTGTTATAATCTTAATGACTATAAAAACGAACAAATATGTAACAAAGAAGCACATTGAGTAATTTAGACAAATCACTTTGGCAAAAATGAAAGACATGAATACAAAAATTATCATAGAATAATTACACGATGACGGAATGTACCAAAGAAATACTAAAACGCACAAAGACAAAGCACATCAGAAAAAATGAAAGACAAGGCTATAATTCTATCACAGAACAATAACACAATCACGAGATTTAAAGTTCAGTCACGTCAAATTTATATCAACAAAAACAGACCAGACTAAACAGCAAAAGTAATATTAATAAAGACAAATAAAAGAATACAATAACACGTTATTAAGATGATAAACAACGTAAGTACCCATAATTTATACTTCAAGGCCATCGTGTATTATTTGCTAGTAAAAATATTAATATTTATTAAGAAGGTCTTGATATCTTCCGATATTTTATTTTAGAAAAAGGACGAGACGTTCTTTGACATACCCCTGTTCCATTGACTTTCTGCTCAGACACTGGTGACGATTTACATAGTCTTAATAGAGAAAACAACACAAGCGACATAAGTATCTACTTTATACATTAAATGTAACTTAACAATGGTATTTGTACGTATGAAGCGTCAACTTCATGTTATTTATACCTTTCAAGCGTCATTGTAACATACATTGTACGTTTGAAAGTGAAAATTAATAATTTGGATGGTCTTTCTTTTCCCAAAATCATTTTTAGACCGTTAAAAAGGTGAAAACTTATGTATTACGAACTTAATCACTGACTGCATACGTAAGATGGCAAGTCGGTGATTGTTTTTACAGATATATATATTTTTTTGACAGTAAGCTAAAAGAAATACGATTTTTATAGATAAAATGAAATTTGTCAGTATCTTTTAATTTAAGTTGACATATGTTATATATACATTTTTTCCAAATTGATTAGTTAAGTTTTCGGTGACGACGACAATTTTTTTTTACAGTTGTTACGTTAATGTGCAATGTTATTTGTCAACTGATGAACATTTATTTAAATTACTAAAGGATCTTTGCAGAGTCCCCTGTCATCAATTCCAATCTTTTTAAATGCGTTGCAGCACATACTACATGAAATTGAACAAGCTTAGAAGTTTTTGCAAGGAAATAAATCAAGATTTTATAATTATAAGGAGTCAAAACAGATAAAAGAAAATGTAGCTGATGGTTGCAAAATTATTATTTTTTTGGCTTTCTGAAAGTTTATTCTCTTTCATGCAGAAAGAGCAAGAGCCATTACAACATTTGCAAAGTAAATTTGCAGAAATTTCAGTCAAACACTGGTACACGATTTCATATTACATTCATTTTTTTATAGTCTAAGAGTAAAGTCATTTTCAATTAATATTTTATAGTGCGTCTTTTCAATTGTAATGTTATACTGCTGTTTCAGTTTTAGTGTGAAGGTTATTGGCGCCTGTTAAAACGTTCAAACCCACAGCATATATTATATGCACCTGTCCTAAGTCAGGAACAGTGTTTGTCGTTTGTTTGTATGTTTGATAAATGTTTCTCGTTTAAAATAATAATAAAAAAAAAGATGAGGTGTGATTGCCAATGAGACAACTCTTCACAGGAGCCCAAATGACACAGAAATTAATAAAAATGGTCACAGTAAAGCCTTCATCAATGAGCAAAGCCCATGCCGTATAGTCAGCTATAGAAGGCCCCGAAATGACAAATGTAAAACGTTTTACAATTCAAACGAAAACACTAACGTCCTAATTAATGTACACAAAAAAGTGAACGAGAAACAAATATGTAACCCGGCACCAAACGACAACCACTGAATTACAGGCTCTAGACTTGGGACAGGCACATATGTACGTAATGTGGCGGAGTCCAAACCCTCCCCTAACCTGGAACAGTGGTTTTATAGTACAACAAAAGAACGAACTGTAAAAATCATTTAAAAAAGGCTTATCTGTAGATATTTGGTCTCAACAGTATTTCATGTACATTGTAGAAACCCGCAAATATATTTGCTCTTCTCTTTATTTCATAGCAACGTAATGTTACATATTTATATATGACTTTTAAAGCCAAGACGCAAAGATATGCTGATTTAGTTTAAGTTTGGTTAAGTTTAATCGGTAATTAAACTAAATTGATTTGTGTGGGACTTGTGCCTAATTAGCTATAAAACATTTTGTTGATTGATATAGATCGTTAATCATCTAGTGTTAACTAGATATATAAGTCCCTGACCTGTGAAGTGGAGCTGTAGGAGACTTTATTATATTTGTTTGTCTGTCTATCTTGTAGTCTTTTTTGTCTGTCTGTCTGGTGGTCTTGTTTGTCTTGTGTGTCTGGTGGTCTTCTCTGTATATCTGTCTGGTGGTCTTGTGTGTCTGTCTGTTTGGTGGTCTAATCTAGTTGTCTTTGTATGTCTGTCTGTCTGTTTATCTGGTGTTCTTGTCTGTCTGTCTGTCTGTTTATCTGGTATGTCTGTTTGTCTGTCTGTCTGTCTATCTGGTGGTCTGGTCTGTCTGGTTGTCTTGTCTGGCTTGCTGTCTGTCTGATTGTCTTGTCTGTCTGTGCCTGTTTGGTAGTCTTGTTTGTGTGTCTGTCTGGTGGTCTTTTTTGCGTCTCTGTTTTGTGGTCTTGTTTGTGTGACTGTCTGGGGGTCATGCCTGTCGGTCCGTCTGTCTGATGGTCTTGTCGGTGTGGTGGTCCTATTTGTCTGTATATCTGTCTTTCTGGTGGTCTGATCTGTCTGTTTATCTGTCTTTCTGGTGGTCTATCTGGTGGTATCGTCTGGCTGGCAAATGTCCCTGATAAAATCAAGATCAAGTTCGAATTTGTTTGGGTCTTATGAGTTTGACCGAGTAATTCTCTTATATGCTGGATACTGTCCACGCTAGTCTGTGTCCACACTTGTTTCATTCGATATTTCGTATAAAGAAATTCTTTCCAAGATATATTTTCGTTATTTATATGTTCAACCTTACTGTGGATACTCGTTTAAAGAGATGTTTGGTAGAATATGGCAAGGAGATAGCAACTCAGATGTTCCATTATTTTTCTTTCTAATGTTAACATCATAGAAGGAACAAACCATCTTTTTATGTGTTTAAATATTTGGTGCGGAGGGGCATTTTATTTCGTACAGACAATTTGATGAAGTATATATATGAAGCCAAAAAAAAAATAAACTTTATAAAAATCCTTTGTTCAACCACAAAAGATTAATCGTCGATATCTAACAGTATTAATACGCAATCAGATGGCTAACTATCAGGGGAAATAATGTTGACAGACAAAAAATCTACAAACTTCACGGAAGTAAGAGAACTGTATTTTGGGGAACAAACTGATTAAATTGGAAAAATAAAACCATTATTTTGAAAATTCGATTAAGAGTATCTTGATATTTGTCAATGATATTATAGAGAAGACACTGGTAATATATCTCAATATTTTATTCTGGAGAAAAAAAATAGACTACAAGAATAATTTGATTGTAGGAATAAATATTTTTAAAAAGCCATCCCAAAAGATTGGCTTAAAAATGTTTGTAAAATTTTAGTTCAAGAATACATTAAAAGATATAACGAAAACAGAGCAATGAAATTTAATCTATTACTGAAGTCGTTAAAAAGAAGTTTAGACGATTGTTAGAATAAAACATAATGAGTTAAAATGTTGTAAAATTGTATTTCAAGAAATTTATACATATTACTAGTATCTCAATTGTTTGTAAAACAATTGAAAGGTCTTTCCTGTAAAGGTGATGTTTTCGTAATGTACTCTGTATGACCTTTCGTTTGATATACGACAAGCATACCTTCTGAAACTTTTCGTTTTTAACACTTAATTACCTCAACTTTCTACATTTTTGAGATCAGAATTATGATAAATGTAAGATAGAGTAGATGAGCTTTCATTTGATATGCGACAACGCCATGTTCTAGAAAGTTTGATTTTTGCACTTAATTACCCTATCCAACTTAATTTTGGAGGTCGGGAATTTGATATTTCAAATGTACACATCATGACCTTTCATTTGATATACAACAACCCTACCTTAAAACAACATTTATTTTTTGCACTCAATGACCCCATCCAACCCATTTGTGGGAGACGTCAATTTGAAATTTGAAATGTACGCTTTATGTTCTTTCATTTGATATGCGACAACCTTACCATCTGAGAAATTTGAATGTTGCACTAAATGACCCCACCTGCCCCCTGGGATGAAAAGGGGGTTTAAAATTTTCATTTTTAAGTAGAGTTTATTAAGACCTTCAATTTGATATATCAGATGACCCCATTTGACAAAGTGCAAATAATGATGCAAAATCAACTATATAAATAGAACTTATGAAACTTACAAAGTCAATGCAAAACTTGAAAATTTCAAATTGATTTTTTGGTGTTTTTTCCATGGAATGTTTTTGGTATTTGGTCAAACATATAACTATGTCAACCTCTTCAATTTCTAAAACATTTTAAGTGGTAAGCTATTGATGATTCAGAAATACATGCCTCCGCTCGCAAAACTTCAAACTGCATTATCTCTAAAACGACAATAGATATCTCAAATCTGTTAAATGATAAATGATCTACAGTTGAGGGACAACATTATAAAAAAAGAATTGGGACAATTTCAAAGTTCACCAAGGTCACAATTAATCATCAAATATATGATGCAATACAAAACTTGAGAACCGGAAGTCGTAGAGACATGGCACTATCACCATTCAACTCAGGACCACTTGACCTTTCAAATATCACAAGGTCAAGGTCATAGTATAATGTGAAGGTCAAGGTGAAATTTCATCATGACCTGACATTGACCTCAAATTGAAGGTCTTGAACTACTGATCATCTTTGCAGTTTACAGTAGGTTGATATATGTTACCTTTAAAAAGATATACACACAATACTATACTTTTAAGAATCATCCCGTCGTAACTTTTGAACAGACAGTCGGACACTTTTGAGCTCAGTGTATAAAATGTAGAGCTCGTCGAGAGGAACATTTTATACGCTGTAAGTATGCAGCAAACTCTTGTCGTTTTCCTAATATGAAAGCTTGAAATTGCACTCGGTGACCTTTGACCTTGGGTGCAAATTAAAGGTCACATGAACTTAAGATTATTGGTGTAGGTCCCAAGTCTTTACGACTTCCGGTTCTCGAGATACAATTTTTCAAAAATTGTGTATATTTTATCAAGGGAAATAACTCCTTATAAGGTTTAACAACAAAACATTTGTATATGTTAATTAACATTGCCATCTGGTCTTGTACATGTTGCCGTTTTCAAATCGATTCTATCTTGAATACTTTTTGAGAAAAATGTAAAAGAAGAAAATTGCTTCAAGGGGACGTAACTCTAATAGGGAATGATGAAATCCTTAGCAGCCTCATATGGTAACACATCATGATGAGATCTAACTTTTGTCCAAATAAGGTCATGATATCTTTAAAAACAACGAGGGGGGGCCATGTCGAAAAAAACCAATAAAAGGGAGATAACTTATAAAGGGGATGATGAAATCCTACACAGCCTCATCTGGTAATACTTCATGATGAGGTCTAACGATGGTCCATATTTGGTCCTGATAACTCCAATAGAAACGAGGGGAGGCCATGTCAAACAAATGCTGGATGAAAAAAAAAAAAAAAAAACAGGAGAAAAACAATAAGGTCTTTCCTCGCGGAGAGGAAAGACCTTAATTATAATATATACCAGCAGCTAATTGCTAACCTCGGTAACCAGTGGAATATAACAGGATACATCAAGAAAAGCTTGGTTTCTTGATGTAATAATGTTACAAGCATATTTGGGGAATAAATATACAATGTCGTAAAAAAAAAGAAGATGTTTAACATAGTGGACAAGATGATTTCTGTTAAATCAATCTTGAGTATGTAACTTATTATAATGTATGACCAAAGTATCAACTGTATGTTAAGTAAACATAATATTTGAAAAGATACTGTAAGCAAATTTTGATAAATGCTGATTTAAAAAGAACCTTTTAGACTGCAATACACAATGGAACTATCCATTTGAATAAAATTTTTCCTAACATTTTTATGATATGTTGTGTATGCAGATATAAATAAAATAAATTCAAGAAAATTTCCGATGGGATTTATTTAAGAAAAAAACCACCAGCTAATATTTTCAATCTTTAAGGAATTTAATAAGGTAAGTTGTATCTGTATATCATTTAAGTACATTCATTCTAACTAAATAAATAGATATACAGATATATCATTTTATAATGTTGATAATAAAAATAATTTTAAGATTGATAAAGTGTACAACAATAGGATTTTCTTAAAACTATTTTGGCTTTCTGTATCATTGATGTTTCATGATGGATCTAAACAATTATGTTTACTAGTTCAGTGATAATGGACGTCATGCTAAACTCCAAATTTTACACAAGAAACTTATATTGAAAATCATACAAGAAAGACTTTTTTCTATTTTCAGTTTTAACGGACATAATTGTATACAGTCATGGCAAATACAAAACTGATTGCAATGATACTCATTGGTCTAATGGTAGTAACTAAAGGTATAGCATTTATTATATGATACAAATTGTACAGAGGAGCAGTTTAGTTTGATGCTATTGAAAATTTGGACACATGTTTTTTCTTCTCATTTGTTTAAATGTCGATTCACATAGATTTCTGCTAATCTCAGGTTTATCATAAGGTAGAGTCCATTGGAGAACCATTATAGCTGTTAACTTTAACACATATGGATGCAATTAATGTTTACTTTTTTAATTATTCATCATAGTAGGTGTGGAGTAACAAAATCTAAAAAAAAAGGATTATATATCCGTTTATATAGAATTGATAACAAAGTATTGACATCATTTCATACTTTGAATTATGCATTTTTCTTGTCTTATAGGACAACAGATTTAGACATAATCAATTTCTAGTACACGGCCGACACTCGGCTAACCGAGAGATTGGTCGGTTAATCTATATTGAGTATGTGGCTATATCGGCGGTGGGTCTGTTAATCGGGTTGGCTAAAGTCTGTTAATCAGGTGTTATCGAGGAAATTATTGGAAATTCTGCATGTTTCATTGTATAACTTTTTAAATGTATGTTTATCATAAAAATTATTCATGTCTAACAAAACAATTCAATGTACTGAATCCAGTGGTGTAATTATTATTTTTCTAGCTTCGATGTACGATCTATAAAATGAAAAGGCGTGTTACTCATCAATAAATGTATACACATTTTACACACACAAAATGTACACAAAAAGACACGTTGGTTGAATTTACTTGCATGCGATATTTTGAACATCGAACAAAGACAGGCATTATGTTTGTAAACCAAATTGATATCATTGTGTGAAAAATCTACACAAAAATCTGTATTTTGGCGACATAAATCAATCTTTATTTAAAACCTGGTCTGTTAATGGGTCGGATGTATAAAACCCGGCCAGTTAATTGGTCTGTTAAGAGTTATGAATTGCAATAAAAGGATAATTTTATTGCTTTATGGGGTGTTATCGGATCAAATGGGTAGGCTCAAGACGAGTGGCTAAAATATACGGAAACAACACATGAGCAATGAAACATAATATATACGGAAACACTGACATGAACAATGAATTTAGGCCATGAATATTGAAAACTGATATAAAAAAGTGTAATATTAAAGTATTATTATACGTCATGTTAAAATGCCATATTTTGATTGCCTAATACGAAGGTGTTAATTTACTCTATCACATGGCTGAGCGGGTGACAATTTTTTGGAATGTCACCCTCTCGGCTAGACCAATCAAAAATCGGCAGTTTAAACGACAATGAATTGAATCTACATCAAGTTATTTTATAGACAATGCTTAAAGTTCTAATTTACTATACAACGAAGCGTGGAACGACTCAAACTTATTTCTTTTGGGAAAACGTATTTCACTTGTTAATATCTTTACTTTAAAACCTATAAATCATTGTGTGTTATGCTTATTAAGGAATAACAGTACTGTAGTTGAAGAGTTGCCACCGTCAATTGTAGACTTGACGGTCGCAAATGCAGTTTTACTGCCGACGCGTAGCATTAATTGCATTAGAATTGTTGATATTAAACGCTTTCGTTCACCATCGATGGGTTTCAACTGGTGATGTACATTTCATCATGTTCATTGTGATGTATATTTCTCAGCCAGATATGAGGCCTTTTGAAAGGGGTATTTACCCAAAATTTAAGTAAAATAAATAACAATAACAAAATAACAACAATTGAAAATATTTTTTTCTTGATAGCAGAGCTTTTTTCCCGTTTCGGGCCTAATCCTTGTATCGTTTATATGTCAAGTCAATGCACTACTATTGTCTATTTACTTCACATCTGAAGATTTTTCAAATACCCGTTACGCTGTCAAGTACGTGACTACATAGAAAATACTTTATAATAAAACTCATCTGTTAAAGAAAATGATGATAGGACATTCATTATAATAAATCAAATATCACATAGCTGAGAGGGTGATAGAGCAGATCGGTATCCCTCGAAAAAACATTGTCAACCTTGAGTTGACAATGTTTTCTCGGGACCCAATCTGCTCTATCACCCTCTCAGCTATGTGTTATTTATATCTTATCCCATAGTTGTTACGGATACGGATAAATTTTTAAGATTTACCTTTTACACTGCACTTAAATATGTAATAAAAAGCTTAAAGATTATAACCTGTTTTTCCATATTTGACCTGGTATCACCCCTCGACCCATATCGGCCCTCGGCTAAAGCCTCGAGGCCGACATGGGAGTCTCGGGATGATACCAGGGCTAATATAGAAAAGGGCATGTTATAATCTATACATATTGATTTCATCCAAGAATGGTCGCATATATCATGTGGATTCTGTTTAGGTTGTCATGAATGACACTAATTTGTATCTAAATTGGTATTAACCAGTATATAAATCAGAGATAAACGTCGTAATGTAACTAAACATCAGTAAGTAAAATATATTGGGATGCTAGAATATATAAAGAATAAAGAAATAATAATGAGTAAGATAAAATAAAATGTAGAGAAAAGTAACAGACAATTTAAAGAATATAGAAATAAACAACACCCCAATCCGGACCCTCATTGTATACACGAGAATCTGGATGGAAACACAGAATATATAGAATAATAGATAAGGACAGTAGGAAGTGATGCATTAATAAAAAAAGATAGAAAAAAAACAATAACTGTTTGAGAATAAAGACATGAAACACCACTGGGTGTTGAAACAGTAACGGATTGCTATGTACTCATATTGGTAATAAATGCTAAAAGTTTACATGCGGACAACTGCAGTTCTCCTCTGCACTTATGTAGAAAGGAACTCAATGGAATAAAATGAATTAAAACTTGAGATAACCAAATGTAGCTGCATTCGCTCCTTTCCATTTACTTCTTTAGACTGATTTGTAAACAACAGATGATTCAGTAATAGAAGAAAAGAACCAATCGGGAGATGTTGACGATTTAGAGTTTAACGTCCAGTGACAAATATCATGTGCATATGTTAACGACAACACGTTATATGTACCCTGTGTTGTATTAGAAAGACACTTTCGGACGGATTTGAGAACGTGCTACTTTGAACAGACACAAAAATTAAAGCTGAAGAAAACGTTAATAATAGATTCATGAATATTCCAGCAGGCAATCCATATCCATATATTGAAGTGACACACCCCTTAATAAAATGCAAAGGAAGTCAAAATAAAAATGTTCTTACTAGAAGGATTGTGATTTTTTTTTTACTCAAGAGCATCTCATTCTTAACTTTTTCAAAGGGAAAATATAAAGGTAGCACAAGTATTGTCGTGGCTAAATAACTCTTAACTGACACAATTTCAATTGTCCAACCCATTAACAGACTTTATTCCCATAATGTTCACTAAAACGTGGTATTACTCACGTTATATTACAATTATGAAATATTTACTAATTTCAATTTAATTTTTAGAACCAAAGTACGATTTTGTGTCCTTTAAATGATATCTAAAATTGTTTTTTTCGCCTTTCATTACAAAAATTGCTATGCGTATAAGCATAAATACTACATACTTGCGCGACGCCTTTTAGTTTTACTGAAAACTGCGCAGACTATGAAATGTTTTTACAGTTGGAAAATGTTCTATGATATATATCATTTTGTCAGACACTTTTCTTTTTTTGATTTGATTCTTATAATGTACCTAAAATCTGTATATTAAATAGATTTTAATATTAAAATTGTGCGTTTTACTCTTAACAGACGTATAACCAACCCGATTAACAGACCAACCGCCGATATAGCCGCATACTCAATATAGATTAACCGACCTATCTCTCGGTTAGCCGAGTGTCGGCCGTGTAGTATAGATGTTTTAAAAAATGTTAATTTTTTTTGCAGTAATGAGATTTCAGTTAATTATTTGATACGCGGTGTAAATAACTAAAAAATAAACAGAATTATGATTATCATACCCACATCATTACACTCAGACACAAAATTCCATGATAAATGTAATACCGATGTTTTCTCTAAATAGTACATACAGATAACCCTTAACATTTTTCTTATTTACATATTCTAAAATTTCTTCTATCATCGCAACATAACTTGTTATTAAAACAGGTAATTAAGCACATTTCTCTTTCGTAGTTAGACCCATTTTGTTTAAGAAATACTAAATGAATTTTAACGTTAGTTACCGTTCCCATTTTATATTACAATATGAAAATTCTAAAAAAAACCTTAAAATTTCAGGCAATTAATAGATTCACTTTTCAAAATGAAATTGAGCAAGAGTAAAACAACTTTATGGAAGCTTTGGATTTCAAATATTTTGGCCACGAGCATCACTGAAGAGACATGTATTGTCGAAATGCGCATCTGGTGCAAGAAAATTGGTACCGTTAATTTTATTACTACAACTGGATCGATGCCTCTGCTGGTGGACTATTAGTCCCCGAGGGTATCACCAGCCCAGTAGCCAGTACTTCGGTACTGGCATGAAAATACGGATTTTTTGGGTTATTAAAATTTGCTGTTACAAAATATTAGAAATTATTATAAATTAAGGAATGTATCTCCCTCATGCAAAGCTCTGATTCCTTTCACGGATTTGGCTATACTTTTTGGACCTTTTGGATTATAGCTCTTCATCTTTTATATAAGCTTTGGATTTCAAATATTTTGGCCACGAGCATCACTGAAGAGACATGTATTGTCGAAATGCGCATCTGGTGCAAGAAAATTGGTACCGTTAATTTTATTACTACAACTGGGTCGATGCCTCTGCTGGTGGACTATTAGTCCCCGAGGGTATCACCAGCCCAGTAGCCAGTACTTCGGTACTGGCATGAAAATACGGATTTTTTGGGTTATTAAAATTTGCTGTTACAAAATATTAGAAATTATTATAAATTAAGGAATGTATCTCCCTCATGCAAAGCTCTGATTCCTTTCACGGATTTGGCTATACTTTTTGGACCTTTTGGATTATAGCTCTTCATCTTTTATATAAGCTTTGGATTTCAAATATTTTGGCCACGAGCATCACTGAAGAGACATGTATTGTCGAAATGCGCATCTGGTGCAAGAAAATTGGTACCGTTAATTTTATTATGGAAGCGTATATTAGGGTATCCTTTTTATTTTGTTTTTAAATTGTCGAACATATCTTGAAATTATCAACTATGAACTTGGAATTTTCAACTTTAATCTAATAATTTTCAACTTTAATCTTATAATTATCAACTTTAATCTTATAATTATCAACTTTAATCTTGGAATAATCACCAGCAATCTTGGGGTTATCAACTTTAGTCTAGGAATTATCAAACTTTAATTTGGTTTTTAAACATAATTCTAATTATCCATTTCATCTTGGAATTTCCAACTGCAATCTTGGGAATATCAAAATTATCTGGTAATTTTCAACATTAAACTTGGAATTTCCAAAAATAAACCGGCCCTCATTAAAGCAACACTGGTTTTTCGAACTTAGTGAATATCTGAACTGAGAACACCGTGACATTTGGCTCACCGTTTCTGCCACCTAAGTGCAATTTAGTTTTGTTGTACTTTACTTTTTGTTTGATTATTGCTATTGTAAATATCGATGCACATCCGCCTATTAATAGTTATCAAAGGTACCAGACTAATAATTCAATACGCAACGCGCGTTTCGTCTTCATAAGCCTCATCAGTGACGCTCAGATCAAAATCGTTATAAAGCCAAACAAGTACAAAGTTGAAGAGCATTGATGACCCAAAATTCCAAAACATTGTGCCAAATACGACTATGGAAATCTATTCCTCGGATAAGAAAATCCTTAGTATTTCGAAAATTTCATACTTTTGTAGACGGAAAATTTATAAAAATGACAATATAATTGCTATTCATGTCAACACCGAAGTGCTGACTACTGGGCTGGTGATACCCTCGGAGACGAAACGTCCACCAGTAGTGGTATCGAAACAGTGGTGTAAATAGTTTATTAAAGGTACCAGGCTTATAATTTGATACGCCAAATGCGCGTTTCGTCTTCACAAGACTCATCATGTACGCTCAGATCAAAAATTATAAAGCCAAACAAGTACAAAGTGGAATAGAAAAAGTATAAATGTATGCACAAATCCATTTTGGAAAGATGTTTTGAGTGCCTGGAAAGAAATTGTTGCATTAAATATTGAATATACACGGGAATATTTTTTGAATATACCTTTATGGTTTAATGAGAATATAGAAATAGAAAATGATGTTGTTTTCTACAAAGACTGGTATGACAAAGGTGTACACCTTGTAAATGATTTATTAGATGAAGCCGGAGAATGTGTTAATAGAGGTGTGCCATTTTGCTTGAAAATGTACCAATCTTTAAATAGCATTCAGTAATATTAGATACTTAAACTTATATAGAAATACATATAGTTATCAAAAGTACCAGGATTATAATTTAGTACGCCAGACGCGCGTTTCGTCTACATAAGACTCATCAGTGACGCTCATATCAAAATAGTTATAAAGCCAAACAATACAAAGTTGAAGAGCATAGAGGATCCAAAATTCCAAAAAAGTTGTAACAAATACGGCTAAGGTAATCTATTCCTGGGACAAAAAAAAAATCCTTAGTTTGTCAAAAAAATCAAAGTTTTGTATCAGGAAATTTAAAAAAAAATGATCACATAATTGATATTCATGTCAACACCGAAGTGCTGACTACTGGGCTGGTGATCACATGGGGGACAAAACGTCCACCAGCAGTGGCATCGACCTAGTGGTGTAAATAGTTATCAAAAGTACCAGGATTATAATTTAGTACGCCAGACGTTTCGTCTACATAGGACTCATCAGTGACGCTGAGATACACAGAATGATCTTTACTTTTATACATTATTTTAATTTTTAAAATCAGATTCAGGGGTATCATATTTATGTATATATTTCTGATTGATTAAAATGCAACAATAGGCCAATATTTTAAGATTTCAAATAACATATTTATATTAGATATGTAGAATGTACATCGAATAAATTTAAATTTTGAAAGAACAATGTATTTCAATATAGAATGTCATTCAAAAAAAATAAAAGTAGTGTCATAGATATAAAATCTAGCCAAATTATCCACTTATACCCGTTACTATTATGAATGTTATGCTACGTAAAGTTATACAAAATATTAAATACATGCTTTTTTTTTAACATTTTACCACAAAAATTAGCCACTAATATATTGAGAAATAAACAATAAACTATGAGCTAGAGGTCACATATCAGTTATTTCTAACGTTAAAGTCGATAAATCCAAGATTTCAGTTGAAGGTTTTAAGAAGAAAGTTGTAAATTTTAAAAGATTAAAGTCGACAGTTTACAAAAATGACCTTATACGCTTCTGTACAACTTGATTTTTTCCGCATATTACATTAGTATAAACATGATTTATCAGGTGAAAAAAAAGAAAACAACATGTTTTATAATTTCTTGTGTCCGAAGCACTTTTCTGGATTTACCTTAATCAGGAACGCTTAAAGCCAAACATTTCAAATCCGAAGATGTATAAGTACCGAAACCGTTAAAGAGCTATATAACTAAAATACTTTAAATAAATAGCCAAATTCATCTTAAGTCAACTTTGCCTGAGGGAGTTGAAACCTTAGTTTCTAAATAATTTCAAAATTTATAAACGGACAATTTTAGAAAATTTTGATAAATCATGTCAGTACTGAAAGTTATCATGTTGAGCCAATTTTATCGGTGTTTCAACCATCGACCATATCCGAATTTATTTCAATTTATCCATACGAAATTTGGATCGATTCATGAAAAAAATCCAGAATGGGAGAAATATCCAGGTACAGAAAATTATGATTAGATATATGCAAAGCATACGTATACAAAATAAATCAGATTTCGATATTTTAAAGAATGTATTTAAAACATAAACAACGTATAAAGCATGATAGATATCTGTATATTTTTGTCAACAGATATTTGATAGGAAATGTATTCTTGTTATTTGAAAAGGTGTAGCACTCAATGTTCCCGCTGCTCGTACCTTCCACAAAAAGGTCACAAAGGATTAATTTGTTTAATTTGTTGATCATGCCTTACTATTGTCTAGACTTTTTTGTTCTTATCTTATGTAATTAATTAAACTGTCTAATGTTTGATAAAGTATCTATATTAAAATACGTTATAGGTAACATGGTGTGTTATACATCCTGTTTTGCTGCAATTCGTGCAACATGTTCTTTAGCTGTCAAAGCGATTATCCCTACCCTCGGATTTACCACCGCTGGCATAAAAGCTGGATCATGGGCGGCTAAGTGGATGTCCTTACACGGAGGAAATGTTAATGCAAGAAGTTTGTTTGCCAAGTTATAAGCCGATGGTGCAAAGGGAGCAATAAAATTGCCGGGAATTCCTTAAGCTAATGCTGTATGCAACCACCTTTGCTATAACGAATAATCGACAGTTTCTTCAGCATTTCCCACTATCCCAAATGCCCCTATGTTTCATGCATTTTATAAAAATATTGCCAAAATTATTTTGATGTCCTATTTTGATTTTTAATGTTTAACTCTCAAATGTATCTTATCTTAATATGTTTATTATTCAATATTTATATGACATATCATCACAGAGAAATAACCATCATATACAAAACCTGATATTATAAAAAAGGGACGAAAGATACCATAGGGACAGCCAAACTCATGAATCGAATGTCATGGCTAAAAGTGAAAAGGACAAACAGACAAACAGTTGTACATATGAATCAACATAGAAAACTAAAGAAGAAGGGTCATGTTGTTTTCTATAAAGCATTTTTTTTTTTATCAAAAATTTGTATTTATATAAATTGATAGGGAAACTTCTAATATGTGAAACAATTTTGACCTTAGCCTGTATATGTATACGTTATAAAGCACTATTTAACAAGTTACAGATTATTTATTTAAGTACACTAAAAAACTCTCTTTTTTGACAAATAATATACTTAATCAAACTTTTTTTTAATTTATGATCTATAACATAATATCATTATTTATAAACTGCTGTAGTATTCCATGTTATAAGTATTACGCTTATTGATCATGAACGGTGTGAGAAAAATATCTTTCCTAACTCAGTGAAATATCTGTTCTCAGCAAATGATTGGTCTAAATTTGATTATGACTTCTGTATTTCTATTTTGACGTCCGGACTAATGCCTAATGACGGCATATATAAAGAACACAACTTGTTGTAGATCTCTGAAAAGGAAGTACAAAAATCACAAAAGAAATCAGAAGATGTATTGTGGCAAATGAAACATAGATCCACATAGATAAAAAAAAAATGAAAAAAATGCAAAACAAAAGTGTAAACAACTCCACCCACAACACCGTTTGCAATGAGAAAAACTAAGCTATAAAGATCCGTCGAATAACTATTACAAAAAAAACAAAACAACACGCAAAACAAGTGCTAATTTAATAGTTAATTAAATTTGATTTACATGGGATATTGTATAACACAGAAAACATACTCTCGAAAGCCGTTTAGATAAGCAATAAAAACATCAACAATAAAAGCAGTTAATGCAACATTAGTAACAGGAACAAGTCCCTTGTTACATTTCAAATAAACTTCATCGTAATCCGATCTGATTAAAGAAAGGAATAACAACGAAAAATATTATAATCCAACTCAAATTCAAGGAGGAGAAGGCCATTAAGAACAAACAAAATGAAACGTGAGCACTCAATGGAACAAATGAAAATAAAATGAAAAAAAAAACCAACTGCCATATTCCTGGTTTTGAACAGGCCTTTTCCGAAGACAGTAATGATTAATATCTTTCACTTTTGTACTTAAGGTACAACATACCAATATTACTGCACCAAAACACGTTAGTAATGTTCGAAGCACGCCTCTGATGCGGTATTTTCTCGCTGTATTGAAGACCTTTTGGTGGCCTTAGGTTGTTTTTTTCTACTCTTTGTTCGGGTTGTTGTCTCTATGACACAATCGTATTTTCCATTCTCAATTTTATTATTTTTACTTTTGATCTTAGATGTCAGTTTAATCGTTTGATCTGTTAAGTAACCGATCATAAATTCGTATGGGCATAGCAGGTGAGGCATGCGAATCAGCAGACTGTTACCTACTCTGTCGACGTTTCCGAGATAGCTACTTCTGGGTTCAACACAATAACATCAGTTTAATTTCTACATTTTGCCTTGATTTGTCTTTCTTTAATCAATTTACAAGATAACAAAACTGGTAAGCAATTGTCGCCTTAATTTACAAATGAAACTTATAAAAAAGTTATATTCAGTTATTTCTATATTACACGAAAGAAGTATGTACTTACAAATCATTAAATCTATTGAGATATTTTTTGTTCTCCACATCGTTGTATTTTAACAAAACACTCTAGTTTTGTTCAATTTAAAACACAAATAAATCAGATTTTTATCTAAGCAGTATTAAGGTGGAATGATTGAGATCTAAAAAAAATAGTCATACTATTACTGAAGGTATATTCATTATGCTCTATATGGGTTATAAGAAAAAAAAAATGAAATAAATATACCAGATGAGGATAAATGAATCTAGTATTGCTTCTCATCTTTCTAAAGGTATAAATGAAAGCTTTACTGGACAGATTAAAAACAAATAAGGTACTCTGGCGGAAATAAATATCCACTTACAGTTTGTTTCATCAAATTCACCATGTTATCAGCTTCTCGATTTTATTTATACTACATAGCAGTTTGTTTTAATGTGAACATACATGTTTCAATAGCCTATATTATCGAAAATCGTAATTTTTGTCATTTACTGTCATATAAGCCTGTACAACATCTCTTTCTGAGATTTTCAAATGCAATTCTCACTTTTCCTCTCACATCTAGACGTCGATGGTCACTGCTGGTTAAGGCTGTCAACAGTTGGTACAGCTTGTAAAATTGACAGCTTGATATACTTAATAGGAGCAGCGCTAGTTGATTGAATAACATTATAAGAAAGTTTTACATCAATGACTATGGCATCGGTAGCAGTGCTAAGCTAATCATAGTAAGGATTTATCCATATGCCATTGTCACTGGTGTATCTCTATTTACTATCATCTCAGTCTTCCATATTATAGTATGACAAATAATAAAATTGCCATAATTGGTGAGTTTGTGGTCATTTTGTATGAGTTAGCTAGCAGCGGTAATAAAGTGAAAGAACCACACTAATTGTACAAAGTCGTAGGTTCTCTCTGAATGTGTTGTCCATTCGTTTTATATGTTTGAGCTTTTGATAATGCCATTTGATTAGGGACTTTTTGTTTTGAATTTTCCTCGGATTTCACTTTTTTTGTGTTTTTATTTTTTTATCTCTGAATGTGTCTCCATCAAATGAAACCAAAAAATATCAGCTCTCCGACAAACACAATTAATCAATGCATCAATCCTGTTTAAGTACAACAGGTGTCTCTTTCGGCTTTCATATCAGGGCATGTTGCAAAACTATTTATTTTCGTTTAAAATAATTTTCTCAACTTTTATTCTTTGCAAACAGAAACATATTAAGGATGTACACCTCTGAGGAGCCAGACATTTCTAGAATAAATTTTTTTTTCTGAACCTGATTTCTGGGTTTATAAGACTGTAACTAATATTGGTGATAAAAAAATCATTTGGTGGTGCACTTCTTTTTTTTGCTACGGGCTTTTGAAAATACCCAATTTCGATGATTTTCCAATTTTTCATCAATTTTCACACCACTGGGTCGATGCCACTGCTGGTGGACGTTTCGTCCCCCAGGGTTTCATCAGCCCAGTAGTCATCATTTCGGTGTTGACATGAATATCAATAATGTGGTCATTTTTATAAATATCCTGTATACAAAACCTTGAAATTTTCGAAGAACTAAGGATTCTCTTATCCCAGGCATAGATTACCTTAGCCGTATTTGGCACAACTTTTTGAAATTTTGGATCCTCAATGCTCTTCAACTTTTTACTTGTTTGGCATTATACATATTTTGATATGAGCGTCACTTATGAGATTTATGTAGACGAAACGCGCGTCTGGCGTACTAAATTATAATCTTAGTACCTTTGATAACTATTTACCTACTTTTGGGCTATTATCATGAAATTAAAATCACAGTTCAACAATTAAAGTTTCTTTCATACTTTAGATAAAGATGAAGTGGACCAATCCGAATACATTTAACTTACAAAAACTATAGGTAGGTGTTAATATAAGAAAGTTTTATCGTACAAATGTTTTCAAAGATTTATGTTTGATTATGATATTTTTAAAATTCATTGATATTTTCCACTTGTATCACAGGTTATGGAAATAATTCCAGAACGAGATTTCAACGAGACTGAAATGTCAGAGGAATACATCCTTAAGCTTTGATTTTCACGATTAAACTATTACAAACATAAAAGGTCATTAAGTCTATGAAAATGTTCCTAAAAATCGCTTATCAATCGATAGCAGAAAATTATATTAAATTCAATAGTACAGTTTTTTTTCTTTCTAGAAAATAAGTCCAGTGAATTAAAATTTTTGAAAGGAGGTACATATGTTTTTGTGAGATCTTAACTACCTCTAGCCAATAGTTAATGATATGCAAGCTGCAGACATCAACTAAACTAATTAAAACATTATGTATTCATCAAATACTTAGCTGGATTAGATACACATGTATGGGCGTTTAAAGGAACATTATTTATCAAATTCATTTTCATCGAGAGACTCGAATTCTTATATTTTTGTTATATCAACACACTGAAACTTCAGATATAAAGTATGAAATAAACAACCAAAAATGCTTTTCACATTTCTTGTGTATTTTAGTCTTGACGCCATCTAATTATTCATCAAGATGACCTCTGGATGGTCATTTATCCAATGATGACAAAATTAATGTATCAAGAAAGATAGCTCTAGTAAATTTATTGAATAATATTTTGTTTTTAGATGGCTGACTGCCTTTTCGGATAAATACATAAATATATAAGTTGAAGAAAGTGCATCGGATCCCCTTCAGGCTATTTATGCATAAAAATCGCAGAAGAAAAAAAGGGGGTGGGGGTGGGGGAAATTGCAACAAGAATTCATCGTCCATCATTCAACAAATCAAAATGAACGGTAGAAACAAGAATCAAAAACATAGAGTGAAATTTCTGAACTAAAAAGAAAAAAAAAACAAAAGAGGAATATCAGTTGCATTGATTGTTTTCTGAATAAGCATCTAGTTATGTAACTGTTGATAACAAGTTTAGGATAACATTGCTGACAGTTTAGAAAATTTTGTAGACTTTCAAGATTTCACAAGAAACAGTTAATCAAATAGTATATTGTAACAAAAACCCGTATTAAGATAAATATAGATATTAATAAATATCATGCACCTATGTTTGGATTTTTCTAGGGCTAATTGATTTTATGTCAAATGTTTAAAAGTATATTTATCAATGTTTGTACCTGTGTATGAATCAATTTTTGGATCAAAATAGTCAACGAAATTGTTAATCTTTTTTTCAGTTTCAATTTTCATTTTCCCCCTTCAAATCAAATCTATCCCCAGATTAGAATTTAAATTGAAGGTAACATGAATACGGATTTAATTGAGATTAAATTATTGCCTTGCTAGTCAATGATCGTCAGTTACGATTCATGTAAATGTATCACTAAAAATAAGATTCATTCTGAAATAAAAGTAAATTAACAAATCCTTATTAAAAAATATTGACGGGGAAACACGTTATGATGCTTTGTGATTTCAACCATCTTTTACACCAGACAAACTAAGCTACTGCCCATGCAAAGCATGCGTATTTAATGGTGGTATATAGGATTGTTAACCTACTTTAATAAATAAATACTTAAGGTTCACATTCTTTTCAATATTATAGATTTGTTCAGTGTGAAAAATGAAAAACAAAATCAAAAACTGAAAAGGGACGATTTAAAGTGATGTTTGAAGATATTCTTGTACTTAATTTATATTTCTGTATGATATCAACGATAGTTAACATCTTCAAACAAGGTATTTCTCAACTGTAATATTTATTATCTGTAAAGATCCTCCACAGTGATACATTTAATGTTTATATATATTTTAAAGGCATTTTCAGAAAATGCATTGTATCAGATACACACCAAGGGAGATAATTTAAAACAAGATACACTACAAAAGGTTAGTTTAAATCGAACATTGCTAACAGCGCCAATTCAAAGTAAAGCCAGTTCAATACTTAAACAGTTGTTTGGAACACATTTGGGCTTACTTCGTCCTAAAATATAACGTAAGTTTGATTTGTTTATTTCAAAATATTCACAGGGGAAACATTACTATTGGATTTTATAGTGCCGTCTGCGTGTCTCCAAAAACAGTGATTACGTGTCATAAAATAAAAGTTCCTTTGTAATATAAGTAGTTTAAACATATTTTATTGTCGTAATACTACAATGGAATTGGATTGAACAATTGGAGTCTATAATAACCAAACATAATTAAATTTTACATACAATACAACAAAGTTGTTTTTTTTCGCAAACAATGAAGGAACACCTGGCATTAAACATGAATTATGAGCACTACCCCCACTAAACTGAACACCAGAAAAAGTATAAAATGAGCGCTATGTATATTCGACTGTACTGAATCTTGCTCTTTCATTTTAACAAGTCTGTATTTTTACCAGAAACAACCAGATTAAGATTTGAGACATGCTTGACCAGGGGCCAGTTCACAAAGCTGTCTTTGGAATAAGGTCTTACGACATAGGATTACACGAGATGTGTCTTATAATGGTCTTACAATGGTCATAAGTGTATGTTAATTGATTACATTTTTTTCTATATTAATTTTGCAAATTATTATTTTATTATTGTTTCATTATCTTATCCTCTTTACCTTCTTGTAAATAAATCTTTATATCAGTGAACATTGGGTGTAATTTTATAACCTTATACTAACCGATACAGTAAAAACTTGAATTCAATTCACTTGTACAAAAACAAATGATTATCAGTTTATTGTTTTTTCCTTCAAATTTGTATTAAATTTTTATATGTATATTGGTGTATATATACATTAGTAGATTATTTCTTTCAATGAATACGTTTAGTAATTTATGGGAAATACAAATATGTAATACATTTACATTATCCCCCCCCCCCCCCCATTAATCTATGTTAGTTATGAAACATTTAATGAACTTGTGGCAGGTTTAGGAGGACGTAGCTAAGTTCGTCCTAAGAAAGCTTCGAGGCGAGGTCTGAGATATGTCCTATGATAGTCATAGTAGGATCAAAAGACATGTCCAAAGGTATATTTTATGACAGGTCTTATGATATTTTCGTGAAACCGGCATTTAGTGATTTCAATCTTGATTGTTTAACTTACTATCAAATGCATATTAAGATAACTTAAAAGTTGAGAAGAATACTGCATGCAAACTATGAATAACCCCTAATTTAAATTAAATTATTCAGACTGTATTGAACGATGAAACTATCTACTGAAATAACATTTGTCCTGAATTCTTGAATATGCATTTATACTTCTATTCAAATTCAAGAAAATTATAAATGAGATTAATGTGAGAAAAAAAAAAAGACAACAGTAGTATTTTGACTATTTTATTTATTATGTACATAATAAGTAAAATAGTACATTATAGGTAAAATACATGTACATAATAGGTAAAATAGTCAGAATACTACTATTGTCTATTTTTCTCTCACATTAATCCCATTTATAATTTTTCTTTAATTTAAAAAGAAGTCTGCTATTTATAAATGCATATTCAAGAATTCATAATAGGTGTTCACGCATCGTTGTAAATATAACGGAATTTGATGCGACTGTCATACAAGTGAGAGGTTAAGCGATATAAAACCAGGTTTAATCCACCATTATCTACATTTGAAAATGCTTCTACCAAGTCAGGAATATGACAGTTGTTATCCATTTGATTGATGTGTTTAATTATGTGATTTTGCCATTTCATTAGGGACTTTCCGTTTTGAATTTTAAACCTTTAATCACTTTAAGATAAAACTATATTCTATCTTTGTATAAAGGTGTTCTTATTTTATATACATCCAGAACTATTTTAGGTCGATCAATGCTAAATTATTATTTTTTTTATTATTATTATTATTATTATTGTTATTATTATTATTTTTATTATTATCATTATTATTATCATTATTATTATTCATCTTATTATTAGTATTATTATTATTCATCTTATTATTATTATTATTATTATTATTATTATTATTATTATTATTATTATTATTATTATTATTATTATTATTATTATTATTATTATTATTATTATTATTATTATTATTATTATTATTATAAATGGTTTTTTTTTATATCCTTTTGACGCATCATTTCCAACTATATAAAGAGATAATATATTATCTAATAATGGTGTTAATAGAATGTATGATTTGTACAGTGTACAATAACATAATTATTTTAGCATCCTGTATAATTGATTTTTTCATGTTAAAAGAAACATGTGTCACAAATATTTATCCTAGATATGAAACATCAATAACTTATTTATGTTACCTCAAGTACATCCTTGTAACTTATTAACGAATATGTTTTTACATTAGCAACAAGACTTGTTGAGCAATCTATGCTTATCCTTCAGGAGAAACTGAGATCAACACCGGTATTTCTGGTGGTTTATACTGTGTAGTCTCCCGTCTCCCTTGTAGTATTTTGTGAACTCTTCTTTGTCTTTTTCGTAGTTTTTTTCTTGCCATGATGGAGTCAAAACGCGAGACATATGTATACTTATTTACGGTGGTTGCGGCTTCAACAGTGCATAAGTTTTTTATTATGCCACTTAATAGAAAATCGATAGTGGAAGGTAATTGATATTGAGTATGCAGTTGTATTAGCACTGGCACATGGCATTTCTTTTGAGATTCGTCCAATACTTTAACATTTGTAATCATTGCAACAAATCGGCATATTTTGAAAGACTACAATTCAAATCGGCGGAGAATAATATCCCTATAGAAGACACAAGAATAAGCGCTCTTTATGAGACAGAATGTGGAGAATCCCTCTTTTTTATTTTTTTAGTCTTAAAACAAGAATAGTTTAAATCAATTTTAGTAATTCATTTTAACAATGTGCATAATGAATGCAACCCCTCTAGTCTTAAAAATTCTACTCTCCCGTATTAAGCCGACGTTTGTGACTCAATACAGGAACACATACATGTTACACTCCATATGTGAAATACCGACGTTTATGACTCAACACAGGAACACATATATGTTACACTTGATATGTGAAATACCGACGTTTGTGACTCAACACAGGAACACATACATGTTACACTTCATATGTGAAATACCGACGTTTGTGACTCAACACAGGAACACATACATGTTACACTCCATATGTGAAATACCGACGTTTGTGACTCAACACAGGAACACATACATGTTACACTTCATATGTGAAATACCGAAGTTTGTGACTCAACACAGGAACACATACATTTTACACTCCATATGTGAAATACCGACGTTTGTGACTGAATACTGGAACACATACATGTTACATTCCATATGTGAAATACCGACGTTTGTGACTCAACACAGGAACACATACATGTTACACTCCATATGTGAAATACCGACGTTTGTGACTCAACACAGGAACACATATATGTTATACGCTATATGCAGGTGCTTGGATACCACATCTTCTTATTTATATAAACTGGATAGAGATATTTCTCATAAGCACTCATACCACATCTTCTTATTTCTATTAACGAACGGTGTGACTTGATATGTGGCGCAACACTCCATTAATGCAACATCAAAATTTTGTTACTAAAGATTAGAAATTGCGGTTTACAGGCGAAGATTTTTTTTTTTTCAGAATAAACGGAAATTGTTGTATACAGTCATGAAAAATCCAAAACTGATAGCTGTTATACTCATTGGTCTGATGGTAGCAAAAAGTGAAGGTATAACAACTTGTTGTATAACACAAATTGTACAGAGGTACATTAATGTTTCATTTCATTGAAAATTTAGATGTGTATATTTCCTAATTATTTGTTTGAATTTCGATACACATAGATTTCTCTCATTTCAGCTTTATCATCTAGTAGAGTCCTTATGGACAACGTCGAAACTGAAAACTTTTTTAAATAAAGGGTTAATTCATGTATATTTCTTTATTATTCAACATAGTAGGTGGGATTTTACATAATTTCAAATTACAGAATGTTATGTATCGGAATATATAATAATAAAAGAAATCAAAAATGGAAAACTTAAAAGTTAAGGTAAAACATTTGCACCGTCGGATGCTGACGCATACTACAGACTCAGACATTAGTCCGACGATAAACCTACAATCAGTTGTTAGAATACATGTGCAAATTTTAATAATTGTGTATTTCACTGACTTCAAGGGTGTGGTTGTGTATAATCATTGGGGAGAAAGTAATTGATATGTAATGTGTGGTAGGAATGAACCACGTGAAAAGGTCGAGCCTCATGATAGATGTGAAGATAGACAAATAAGAATGAAATATATATTAATCATATGTATCGGAGACTAATCAGATTTCGAGATTTAAAATGATGCAATTAAAACATTAACAACGTTATCTGTATTTCAATGTTTTTTTCAACAAAGATATGACAGGATATGTTTTCTTTTTATTAAAATTATATGAAAAGCGTGGAGTACTAAATGTCTCAGCTACTCGTACCTGCAGTTTCTTCCACAAGAAAGTCACAGATGATAAATCCGTTGGTTGATCATGCCATACTTTTGTCTGGGCTTTTTTATTCGTATTTTATGTAATTGGTTAATTTTAAAGTGTTTTATCAAGTTAAATACTCAAATTGCGTTTTAGGTAACATGGCGTGTTATGCGTCCTGTTTTGCGGCAGTTGGTGCAACTGGTGTTGCTGTTGGTCCAGAGGCACTAGATGTACTCGGATTTACTCCCACTGGCATAGTAGCTGGATCATGGGCGGCTTGGTGGATGTCCTTATATGGAGGAAAAGTTGCTACAGGAAGTTTGTTTGCCACATTACAAGCCGTTAGTGCAAAGGGAGCAATGAAATGGACAGGAATTCCTTACCTTAAAGCTGTATGCAGCCATCTTTGTTATGACGAATTTTTTTAAACATTGCTAACAGTTATTTTAGGTCCGAATTTGATTTTAAATGTTAATTATATAAACTCTCAAATTTATGGTGTTTATATGGTTATTATTCAATTTTTCTTTGACATGTCATAATAGGGAAAAGTAAGATCACAAAAATACTGAACTTAGAGGAAAATCAATTCGGAAAGTCCATAATCACATGGCAAAATCAAATAACAAAACGCATCAAAAACGAATGGACAAGAACTGTCATATTCCTGACTTGGTACAGGGATTTTCAAATGTAGAAAAATGGTGGATTAAACCTGGTTCTATAGCGCCAACCCTCTCACTTTGATGACAGTCTCGTCAAATTCCGTTATATTTACATTGATGCGTAAACTAAACAGACACAATAAATAAAATAGTCAAAATATGGGTACAACAGTCATCATCGTATAACAATTTTAAAAGGGACAATTTAACAGAACTCAAAAACATCTATCTACAAACACATTTAAAATTTACATAGACAATGTTAGCATGTAGGGTTAATAAATCAAAAGTATGTAAGAATGAATATCAGAAATAGACCGAGATTGAAAATAGTCCAAAAGTTGTATATAGAATTTATAAGAATCCACAAGTAGTTAATTCAACTATCAGTCATCATCGTATAACAATTTTAAAAGGAACAATCTAACAGAAAACAAAAAACATCTATCTACAAACACATTCATCGTATTGAGTGTCTGACGTCAGAAAATTTTATACGTCACTTAAATTTGTCGTTCAATGTGCATACAATCAATTTTAAAATTGTACATAGGCAATGTTAGCATATAAGGTTAAAAAATCAAAAGTATGTCAGAATAAATTTCAGAAATAGACCGAGATTGAAAATAGTCCAAAAGTTATATACAGAATTTATCAGAATCCACAAATAGTAAATTCCACTACGCGATTGATTGATTTTGACGTTTATGGTTCAACGTATTTTGTAATTCATAATAGAAATATATCATAATGACATTAAATAGAACAATATCATACTGACGGGATCTTTTAAAGTACAGAGTCACGTTATAAGAACCAAAGAATACAAAAAGTCGTATTTACAAAGCACGACACCAAAAATTGAAAGACAATACAAACACATTGACGAGATGTACAAGTACCGAGCCACGTCAAACGGATATGACATAAAACCATTCAACAGTAAAGGTAATATTAATAATAGAACAAAGACAAATGAAAGAACTATAAAACACGTTGTTAAGATGATGAACAACATCAGTACACAGAATCTATACACCAAGACCATCGTGTATTATTTGTGAAGTTGATACGGAATATTTATCAACAAGGTCTTGGTACCTTCCGATGACCTTTTTTAGAAATAGGACGAGAAGTTCTTTGACAAACTCCTGGTTCATTAACTTTCTACGCAGACACTGATGACGTTTTACAAAGTCTGAGTAGGAGCTGCAAGCTCTTGAATATCGAATAAGTTGGGAAATATATATCCCATATGCAGATGAAGTTGGTATATTGCTACTAAGGTGGAGGAAATTTATAATTTGATATTTAAAATCGTCTCGTTTGTCATAGATTCTGGTACTAGGATTACTGTGTAAGTCAAATTCGAGATATAAGTCTAAAAATGAGGCGGAGGAAGCCGTGGCTGTTGTTTCTTTAATCTCTAGTTCTGGGGGATATATTAATGGAACCCAATCAGAAAAGTTCGGATTGTTTATGAAAAGAACATCATCAATATATCTAAAAGTGAAATTAAAGAATCTGGCTTCTTTGATCCTCTTGTTTTTGACAAGTGTCTGGAGGAACTCCGATTCATAAGAAAATAAGAAGATGTCGGCAAAAAGAGGCGCACAGCTTGTTCCCATAGGAATGCCGACAATTTGCTGGAAAAGTCTACCTCCAAACTCAACAAATATGTTGTCGATAAGAAACTCCAGCATACTGACCACTTGTTCTTCTGTGTAGCATGTTTTACCTTTTTGTTTGTCACTATTAACGAAATATGCCTTATGAAATCCCAAACTAATAAATTTATAGTGTATGCTACCATTTGTATATTGAAAGGCATTGTGGATTATTTCTTAAAGGCGATTTTTCAATTTCACATGGGGAATGGTGGTATACAGGGTTGTAAAATTGAAAGTTTTGATAGAACAAATTTTAGAAAAAGACCGAGATTTAAAATTGTCTAGAAGTTCTTTAGAATTTTTAAGAATCCACATATGGTTAATACCACTACGCGAGTAAACAGTTTCACAGTATTTCTGAAGACCCTCTTTCACTGCGGACAGAATTTTAGTCAATCTAATGGACAATTCTTTAGTGGATCATGAAGATGAGCCAGCAATATACCGTTGTTTGTACGCAATTTTATGAAGCTTTAGTATCCAATACAAACAAGGTAAGTCATCCGTTTTGGTGTTCAATGTTATGTTTATTGAAGCCATGAAGGACTTATGATTTGCTAAAATCTCATCCTTGTCAAATGATATGTCTTTGTATGTGGGATCACCTGATTCTCCTTTATATCCAATTCTTTTACAAGACATTCGTAGTAATACGATTTACATACAAAGACAATATTATTTTAAGCTTTGTCCGCAGGAACAACAACATACTTATCATGAAGAGATGATAGACATTTTATGGCCTCTTTGTCTCTGAAAACAGACTTTGGTCGATCGTTCACACAGTTTTTCAACTTGTTTATGCGACGTTTTATCAGAGACCTGATAGTTTTAACCCATTCTGACAAAGTGTCCAGTTCAACTTTTTCTCGCTTAGCCCATGCTCTGGCGTAGTTCACAATGGAATCCATAATTATTTTGAAGTTATGGTTCCAATTGATGTATTGGGGTTCTCTAAACTTAGGACCATGAGAAATCACCTTTCCGAGATTTTCATGTTGAATTATGTTTAGATCCCCAGTTATAACATGACCAGAGGGGCTGTTATTATAAGGCGAGTGGGAACAGTCACATGTCGAAGGTTTTTTTTTTATGTATTGTTCTAAGTCAAGGTCCTGCAATGCTTGTTTATAGTTAAATATTTTAGGTGCAATGGTTTTGGTGTAACTGTAGAATACAACAGGAACAGACTGATTTTGAAAATGAATAGGAATTTTAGGTGTTACCTCCTTGTGATGTAGAACGTTGCAGATATTGATTGCATTAATTCCTCTATTGGCAACATCAACAGGAAGAAATTTCCTCTTTTCCTCATGTAAAGGTTCCGATCTTACTGGCTTGAAAAAATGGAAAAGAGCTACATTACAAATAATACTGACTAGTCTGTATATTGCAGAAAATTTCTCAAGATAAATATAACATGTACAATTGGTAAGTGATGACTGCTTCATTTACATAGTATGCATTTTTCATGCTTTTATAATCAAACTCGAATTTGACAGTTCAGTTTTTGAACTATGGTATTTATAGTTTAGTTTTACAAACAAAGGATAGTGCGCTATTTATACATATCTATAGTTTAACATTACCCATATTGCTGTTTGTCAAAAAAGTGGTTAATTAAATTTGCAATTTGTCTTTAACCTTTTCAAATGAGTAACGGCTATGGTCTTGTCAGTGAAAGATGGCCTTGTTCATATGCGTTTGGGGCCATTACAAAATATTATATGTTATAATATATTGGTTTTTCAGAAAAAATCGAGGAGATGAGATATTTATTTCGAGTAACATATTAAAATCAAACAAACGGGACCTATCTATTTGTAAACTCTACATGTTTCTATTTGGTTTGCTTTTGTTATATGTACCAATTACTTACTCATTAAAAGATGAACCACTTATAATGTTATTCATATACCTGACAGAGACGGACTAGTGTGTTGTTAACATCTGACTATATTTGATTGATCTATTACACCATTTTTGTTAAATGCAGTTGGAACCTCGTTGTGTATTTAGATATTTGTCTATATACTTGATGAACACCGACAAATTCATTTATTTCTTTTTTTGTCATTTGGTAGTCTATCGGATAAAACTATGTAAAAACCATTATGATTAAATGGAATTCATTATGCTAATTTTTCCTGGATTAAAAAAATGACGATCGAAACATTCATATTTTGGGGTTTTTTTGTAGTCAGAAAATTACAAAACAGCATATCATGTCACTTTCTAATGTCACTTATTTTTATCAGGACGACCTTTAAGGGATCTGTAAAAATTCCATGGAACAAGTTTTTCTCGTCAACTTAATACTTGTTTGGCTTTCTAACTTCTTTATCTGAGCTTCACTGATAAGTCTTATGTAGACGAAACGCGCGTCTGGCGTATCAAATTACAAGCCTGGTACCTTTGATAGCTATTTCAACTGTTTTGATTGGTCAATCAATTTTCTGAGTTGTTCTTTTTAAGTACTGTACTACAGCGTAAATAAAGTATATCTTCATATCTATTCATCTTATAAATGAAATGTCAGGAGAACTTTTTTGTTTAATATCATGTTTTGTCTTGAAATATGCATATCAGTGAAATCATAAATGTTTGAGTGCGCAGAATTCTCTTGATCTTATGACACATTTATACCAGTCAACTAGAGGATTGAGAAGCATTGCTACCTGGATAACCACAGAAACAGTAGAAAACAAGTAATAGTTCAAACATACTATGCTTTTTTCTTTTTTTTTTTTTTTTTTTTTTATCGACGATGGAGAGCTGTAAGGCAAACATATATATATATTTATATCATTTTCATGTTGAAAATTTAAAAATATTGAATTTAAAAACTAAGTCAGTTGAAAATAAGATACCAGAAACTGAATATAATTCCCGGGGTTTTGTGCATGTTCCAATGGATCACTAAGAGGACAGAACATTCCAATTAACTCTGAGAGGTCTTCCAACGTTTTTGCAAAAGGGTTCATCTCCAATGCTTCCAGATAAGAAGAACTAAGTCACGTGGTTGAACAAGTGGGCGAACAAACTGCACTCCAAAATTTTCTGATGTTGTAGTCGTTGTGATGGCTTTAGAAAATATTTTATTTCCATGATGTAAAACAATATATTAACCCTTCATTATATATGTTATATATATGTTCAAACTCTTTTAGGTCATTTTTTAGTAGCAATAAACAAAAAACTATGTCAATTGGACATGCTTTGATACTTTATCTGCCTTGAATTTTTATAAGTTAACATTTTTGTTCGCTTTGGAGATTCCGCATATCGTCAGGTTATCGGAATTCCAATGGGGACTAACTGTGGACCACTTATTGCGATCCTTTTTTTCGTATTGCTATGAGTTACAATTTATGACAAAAATCAGCAAAGACCCATCGAAACAACATCTGATACAAAAATTTAATAATACTTTTAGATATTTGGATGAAATTTAAGCTCTCAATAATGACGACTTCAGTATGTATACTAAAGAAATTTATCCTGTTGAACTTGCTTTAAATAAAGCTAATACTAACAATGACCACTGCACTTTCCTCGATCTTGATATATATATATCATTAACGGTGAGCTTAATACTAAGATTTATGATAAAAGAGATGATTTCTCATTTCCTACCGTTAATTATCCATTTTTAGATGGTGACGTTCCCTTGTCACCATCTTACGGTGTTTATATATCTCAACTTGTACGATTCGCTCGAGTATGTAACAATGTTTTAGATTTTAACGAGAGAAATTTATGTATTACTGAAAAATAATTACACCAGGGTTTTCGATATCACAAACTCGTCAAAACATTTACTAAATTCTATCATCGGTATAAGGACATTATTCGTAAATATAGCTCAACATGTAGACTTCTTATACGTTCAGGTATTTCCAATCCAATATTTTATGGAAATATTCTGTATAAAGCACACAAATGTCAGTATTCACCTCAAAAGCTAACAAAACCTTTAAATAGACTTATTAAGAAGGGATATAGTTATGATACCGTTGTCAGGTCATTAAAGATTGCATATTTTGGCGTTAATATTGATTCACTTATAGGGTCTTTGCATCGGAACTAAACACATTTATTATTAATAAACCAGTTGTTGGCATGACACGGGTTATGTTCTTCTCATATATGTAATGATGGTATGATACTAAACTCCTCACATGGAGGATTGTGCCTTATATTCATATCATGAAGACATAATTTTTCAATCAGTTTAATTGAGGTCCGGAGCTGGCATGTCAGTTAACTGCCAGTAGTTTGATGTTATTTATGTATTATTGTCATTTTGTTTATTTTCTTTGTTTACATCTTCTGACATCAGACTCGGACTTCTCTTGAACTGAATTTTAATGTGCGTATTGTTATGCGTTTACTTTTCTGCATTGGCTAGAGGTATAGGGGGAGGGTTGAGATCTAACAAACATGTTTAACCCCGTATTTTTTTCACATTTTTACCAGTTTATGTATGTTTTTTCTTCTTCTAATATTGTTGTCAATATAATAGAATTTTATTCCACTGGCATACAAGTGAGAAGTTTAGCAAGCTATACTACTAGGTTGAATCCATCATTTTCTACTTAATAGGACAGTCATTTTCCTGTTATTTGAGCTGTTGAATTTGCCATTTGTTAAGAGATTTTACGTTTTAATTTTTTTTTTTTTTGGCGTTAAGTTTTTTTGTAATTTTACTTTCTGCCAAGTGAAACCAGATCGTAGTCTTACAGTTAAGTACACATACGTGCAATTTTCGTTTGTCTTTCAACTTGACAAGGAGTTCCTTTTCCAAATGCTTCTTTTTTAATCTGTTTAATTCTTTCAATAGTTCCAAATCCGAAATCCAAAAGGCTTCGTCCATTAACCCCATTCAAGTTCACAATCTCTTTTCACTATTACGAAAACATCAATATGTTAATGATCTGTTTTCAGATTTCTTTTAAAGGATATACAAAGCACTTTTTTTGTGTGTCCGTACATATTTATGACCTTGCTAGGAAATTTCATTTAGTAAATATGTTGGTGTCTCAAATCACTAACATGTTTCTTTATTCGCGATTGTGTCATATTTCCGATTGTGACATTTTACCAAGGGTGGTTTCGCATTGATATATGTATAAAATTGGACGATTAACTGTTGTCAATTCCAGTCCTAACACCTCTAGTCTTCATGTGATACCCTCATGTTTTGTTTGTGACCTTGTGTTGTCTCTTGCTTATCAATTTATAGCTTGCTTTAGAACATCGGTAACTATGGATGCCTTAATTGAATAAAAACCAGGAGTGATATGATCGCCCATGCAACATGTAAGTTATCACAGGGACATTAACAGAAATAAATACCAAATTATCGAACGTTACAATTTGCTATAATCATCTTCAACATAATCTTATTTAAAATTTGGATTTATAAATCAGGAAGTTTACCTGATTTAGTCTCTGTTGTTAACACCATCCAGTTACGATTATCTTCTCATATTTTAATACCATAATTACGATTATCTTTTTTTTCGAGTTACGTTTATCATCCCAAATTTTGTAACGGCAATTTGCAAAGCGCTTAGACAATTCCAGTGCACCGTTACGATTCAAATATGATGAAATGGTATAGAAAAACCTTGCAGCTGAGTAACTATTGAAAAAAACATGCTTCATTTGAGAAAAATGATTGTAAAGATTTTACCTATATCTGCCGTCGCCACATTGGGATAGTCGTAATTCCAGTTACAGTTATCAGTTTAATACCAGTGAATATGTATACCAGTAAAATCATGAATCATCTAAGTGCGCAGAATACCCTTAATTTTATAACACATGCATACAAGTCAACGGTTAAGGAGTGTTTAGAAGCATGGATACCTGGAAAACACGTTAGAAACAATATGTAGTTAAAATATACTATGCCATTTCATCTAATGTGTGCTGTAAGGCAAACACATATATCGTTTTCAATATGAACATACATTATGATATTGTTCACTCTATGGATATAAAACAAAATTTCTCATAATAACTCAAATATGTTTTTACTTCCAAAAAGTTTGGAAAATAAACAAATTAATTTTTACGCTAAAACTAATGGGGTAATGGACCTTTAAAAAGATTCAATTCAATTTTCTATCATGTATGAGGTCTTCCACATGAATGATTAACTAAGAAAACTGTCCCAAATCATTTACTGCAAACAAATGATCTCTTTGCGGTTCTGATACAAGTTATAACTTTTGACGACCATCATCTGTTGATATTCGATCCTCATCCCATTAACATCAGCTACATTCTTAAAGATGGGTTGCAGAAAGAACTATATTGTCACCGTCACAATTGTACAAACTGTTAGTAATAAAACTTTCCTTTTTACAGCTTTGCTGGGTCTCATTCCTGTGGAATTACAAAAAAAAAAAAATATCAATAAATAATTAATTTAAAATAATTTCTAACTGATAATTTTTATGACACAATATCTGTATTTTCAAGTCAGTACCGAAGTACTAGTTACTTGGCAGAGGTATTGTCAAATTATGTCTTCATTTTACAAAATTCATTTAAAGAATACAATAAACAAATTGGGTTGAATATATTTAGAAACAGATTTTGGCGTATTCAAACCAGGTTTTTGGTGCGATTTTTGTTGCTCTATCTTAATTGATCTTTATAGTGTTTGTTATCTTGTGTGTCCTCTTTTTTATTATTATAGGCCATTGTGGTTTGAACCGATTCGGTGGACATCCATTTGCAAGCCTATTTCCATTTAGATAGAACAATTTGTCATTAATCGATTATTAATATTAATGATCGTACTTACACTACAAACTGCTCAGAGTCTGAATTGACCAGTAAAATCGAGCACACATTTTACTCGACCAGTCTCGACATTGTCTCGACTGTACTTAACTGTACTTAAGTGTACTCAACTCGACTTTACTTAATTAGTCTGATTCAGTACTTGATGATCTTTGTGTAGTCTGAAATGGTCTTGACCAAGGCTCGACCTGTCTCGACCTGTCTTGACTAGTCTCGACTCAGTCTCAACCAGTCTCGAACTGTCTCAACTAGTCTTGACCTTCAAATTTAGTTTTGACTGGTGTAAATCAGCTAATCTAACAAAATTAAATATTGATCTTACAAAATTCAAGCTTATTAGGTAGATTTATTGCTGTGAAATGAAAGAATTTAATTTTACAATAGGTAAAAATAAAAATTATTATATAAATTCAGATAGGCATCTTTATTTTTTTTTTATAACTTTTTCAAATCCATTTGGATTTTCATCAAACTATGCAGCTATCTTAGATATGTCTTAAGCTTACCGAATCCCATGTCATTTAGAATTGTTGTATTGCTGTAAGATTCAGTAAGCTTAATATATATCTAAGACAGCTGTATAGTTTGATTCAGTAAGCTTAATATATATCTAAGACAGCTGTATAGTTTGATTAAAATCCAAGTTGATTTGAAAAAGTTATTAAAAAATTAAAGTGTACTATCTCTATTTTGTCCGAATTGCAAATCCTAGCTTTTTTTTTACCAAGATTAATTAAATTCTTAAATTTTACAGCAATACAACAAAAAACTAAATGACATGGGATTCAGTAAGCTTAAGATATATCTAAGATAGCTGCATAGTTTGATGAAAATCCAAGTTGATTTGAAAAAGTTATAAAAACAATTAAAGATGCCTATAGATCTGAATTTATATAATAATTTTTATTTTACCTATTGTAAAATTAAATTCTTTCATTTCACAGCAATAAATCAAACTACCTAAAAAGTTTGAATTTTGTAAGATAAATATTTAATTTAGTTAGATTAGCTGATTTACACCAGTCAAAACTAAATTTGAAGGTCAAGAATAGTTGAGACAGGTCGAGACTGGTTGAGACTGAGTCGAGACTAGTCGAGACAGGTCGAGACTAGTCAAGACAGGTCGAGCCTTGGTCAAGACCATTTCAGACTACACAAAGATCATCAAGTACTGAATCAGACTAATTAAGTAAAGTCGAGACCTAGTTAAGTACAGTCGAGACAATGTCGAGACTGGTCGAGTAAAATGTGTGCTCGATTTTACTGGTCGAGCACAAAAACTGGTCAATTCAGACTCTGAGCAGTTTGTAGTGTTATGTTATAACACTTTAGTATTTTTACTTTAGAAACGAACTTTAGTTACACCTTTAATTATAAGACTATCGTGAACATACCATTTAAAACTGTAAACATTGTTTCTCCTAACATTAATACCTTTATGTACATGTTGTACCAGGATTATAATGAATTGGCATGATTGCGTGCTTTACGCTGTGATATTTATTAAATTTAAAAACAAGTTCTGAGTCAGTTGAAAATAAGATAGTTCAATATAATTCCCGGGGTTCTATTTATCTGTTTATTAGCCAATGGACCATTTAGCGTACATCACATTCCAATAACCTCTGAGAGGTCTTCCAACGTTTTGCCAGGGACCATACTTCTCCACACAGCTCTTAAATTAACATCAAACCGATTGATTGTGTCCGTAGAGTTTTTTAATCTTAAACTTGTGTTCATTGTGAGTATATAATTACACTCTGTTATTTCGATGGAGAGTTGTCTCATTGGCACTCACACCACATCTTCCTATATATATATCCCATAAGATTTCATTTCAGTTAAATCGGTGTATGAAGACATACCTCTTGATGCAATTTCAAGGCATGTTGGCATGATATGGAATGTGTAGTCATTTGAGAAATGAATGATAGCAGTTTTTGAAGATCGACATAACGATAACCGTTCTGTGTTGTAAATAAATAAACTTATCATAGATACCAGGACGAAATTTTATATATAGTAAGTCTTCCTTTTTCAAAATTGGCTTCAAATAGTTTGAATCTCTGTACACAATATCAAATTGAGCATTAAAACATGGTTGGTTTGATGTTCTATTGATCTATTGGTTCAATTTATATCTTGAAATACAAATTTCTGTTACACGTAAATGGGTACACGGGTCTACCCCTTTTTACAGTATATTTCACTTTTCTAATAGATGTTCTTTTAAAACTATGACCACCACCTCTTCAACCAAACCTGTTGGTTCTCTTCCTACATTTATACTTCATGTCACTTAATATAATATACTCTAATTCTTTTCTTATTCTTCTTAATATAACGTATTGATTGATGTGTTGCAGACTTTAACATGTGTCAGACCTTTAAGCTTGTAATACATTGTATGATGTTAACATACAGGTTTGGAAATAGGAATACATACATTAAAGTTTAAATGCTGACTATACTTACTTCTGTAAGAGTGTAGGAAGCACAATGTACCTTTATAATAAAAACAAAATTAAATTAAAAAGTTTATTAAATACCGGAAGTATTCCCGCATTAGCCCCTTGCATGCGATTTCGTTTTACTTATTTTTATAAATACCACTTAAACGATCTATATACAACTTTGTTATGTTAAAAAAAATGCAAAAAGGGAAATATATGTTCTACACAGCATGCAATATTCATAAACGATTTTCTAGATTCCTCAATGTTTTCATTGTTGGTGACCTAAGAGTACTCCCGGAGGTAAATGCGTATAGTTCCAAAAGAAATATTTTTTATTTTTTCGAGAATTCATGTATCAATTTCTTTATACAAATTAAAAGAGATTTCAATACCGCGTAGTAATTTACTATGCAGACCGGGGAAAACAAAATGAAAACTTTACAAACATGCTGATGCAAAATATTGTTTTTATACTTTGGGAGTAAAACTTCAATGCAACACTTAAAAACAGAATATGATAGCCATGGAATGTATGTGAAAAAGTATCAATACCAACCCATTTCGATTCTATTTGTTTATTATAAAATCGTCCATAGTTTTCCTTCAAGCCCAAACATAGCGGCCTTAATCAACACACATGACACATGTTTAACACCGAGGTACTGGATTACCTTGTGAAAAATAGTAAGAAAAAATGCTAGCACGATATTTATCATAACCGCATGTATCAATGTATGTATACAAGATTACCGAAGGGTAGGATTTCAATTTGCTTGATTTCCCATAAATTTTGCAAATAATTTCAACAAATAAACATGAATAAATTTTGAGTTTAAAAGATCAAGACGGGGTCATAAACCTTCAGTTGATACAAAAGTAAAAGGCATTTTCAGAAAATGCATTGTATCAGTTGTACACCAAGGGAGATAATTGAAAAGGTAATGTTGAATTGAGCATGCGTACACCACCATTCCAAAATTAAGTCGATTCATTACTGTAATAATATTTTTGGAATACATTTTTTATTATTTCGTCTCAATATTACGTAAGTTTATGTTATATTAAAAGTATTCAAATGGACACACAACTATGAGACTGTGATAAGGAATATTATAGTGCTATCTGCATGACTCACCAACATTTGGACAAAAAAAAGAATTTCATAATGATTACGTGTCATGAAATAACAGTTCCTTTGATATATAAGTAGTTTAAATATATTTTATTTTGGAAATATTACTTTGCAAAATAATTGGACACAATGAATAATTGAAGCATATAATACACACATATAATAACTTAATTATACATACAAATAATAAAGATATATAAAAAGATCAAGAAAAACCCTGACAATGCACTGCCAGCGTTCATTTTAAACTAATAAAATTCTTAAACGAGCAGTATTTGTATTCGACTGTTACCTGAAAAACAAGTCCGAATTTTTACAAAAATAACCCGCTAACGATTTGCAACGTATCTGACACAGACACTTGTCTCAGAATTTGTTTTCTATATAATACAAGGTACTTGTCTCGCATGATTTAAACATTGCAGCCGGTCGCGAAATTCCGTTGTATGCCTATTTCTCAGTTATCAACCCCACTAAAACTTGTTATTTCGTAAATCTAAATTGATTTTCCTGTTAGTTTTTGTCTTAATAGAACTTATCACCCAGTTAGTAAAATTGTAAAAGGTACCGTGAAAAAAAAAATTCCACAAATTGTCCCATTACGTCAATGTCATTCGTAATAATACAATTGAGAATGGAAATATGGAATTCATTCGACTCTTGCCTTTACGTATGAAATGAAATAAGATCAGATAATTCCGAGAATCATTAAGACTTTCCAATAATATTTGACCAATCGGAAACAATGATATTTAAAGCGAGTGGGAAGATACTTTTTACTGCGAGACATGTATTTCAGTCTAACGTCGGTAGTCGAAATAATTACGATTGAGATTGACTAGCTTTGGTAGGATTGCTACGGATGATTCCGACAACTAAAGTAGGCATGTTTTACAACATTTTGAAGATAAATCAGTTTAGATTTACGACATAACAAGTTTTAGTGATGTTGATAGCTGAGAAATCGGCATATAATGGAATTTCGCCAACAGCTGATATTTTTCTAAAATGTGAGTTAATTACCTTGTGTTATATGAAAGTAATACAAAAAACAAATTCTGAGACAAGGGATTTCTATTTAATCAATCTTTATGCTGCTTTACTATACTTTATGACCACAGTATCAACTGCATAATAAATTAACATAAGATCAGCATATTGCATGAAAATCGTACATAACGCTAAATAAAAATGGATCGATTCAGACAGTTATGTACGATGCAGTTATTAACTAAAATAAAATTTGTCCTGAATTTTTAAATGTGATGAAAAAGCAGTTATAATAGGCCAACTTCGATAAAAAAAAATCAAGATAATTAAAAATGATATTAATAAAGAAAACAAAACCAAGTAATTTTTATAACTAAATAGATAGTTTTCATTATAAAACCTATGTACATATACTTTTTTCTGACAAAAATTCTTTGATTGGTCCACATTTAGATAAAGTTTACTTTTTTTAATTGCTTACTTCAAGGAATAAAATTGAGAATGGAAATGGAGAATGTGTCAAAGAGACAAGAACCCAACCATAGAAAAAACAACAGCAGAAGGTCACCAACAGGTCTTCAATGTAGCGAGAAATTCCCGCACCCGGAGGCGTCCTTCAGCTGGCCCCTAAACAAATATATACTAGTTCAGTGATAATGAACGCCATAATAATTTCCCAATTCTACACAAGAAACTAAAATTGAAATAATACAAGACTAACAAAGGCCATAGGCTCTTGACTTGGGACAGGCGCAAAAATGCGGCGGGGTTAAACATGTTGAAATAATTTGTCGACATATTTTCCGTGACTTAAGCGTGACTCGTCTCGTAAAAATCCGTTTATCGCAGTACGAATGTATCTCTCATTGAAATAAACTATTATCTGATTGTACATGTTATACATGTGCTCAATTTTCATGCTTCTTTGTTGATTGTTTACTATAAGATTACAATCGGTAAACCTCGGCTTTAAACACGACAAATAATTAGCCGCCATATTTGCACGTCATAACAAATAAAATTGACGATTATACGATATATTTGCGTAAAAACCATGTTAGATGTGCACAGAAAACCAAATTTATGATAAATGCATTTGTTCAAGAATTGAATAAACATTATTTTTCACCAGTCACTCGTTTCATGACTTTAAATGGAACTCCAGAACTTTTATTCCAGTTCGGTAGTTGTATATCGATTTTTTGTTTTACAATTAACAATATTATTTTTTATTATTGTATTACTTGTTGGTTTGTTTTCGTTATTACTATTCATGATTATAAAAAAAGTTTTAGAATTTGAAAAGTGTACAATAATATTATTTTCTGAAAATTCCTGTACAATTGAGGTTTCACATTCAAAGTTATTCATGTTACAAAAAATTATCCTGAATATGAAACATCAATAACTTATTGAAATAGCCACAAACTCATTTTCTAATGCGGCTTATCATAGAATGTGTATTAGCAGGAGCAGCTCAACTTCTGAAGCAGTCTCTACTTATACTTCAGGAAAAACTGAGATCAACCCAAGTATTTTTTGTGGTTCATGTTTTTAGTATTTTATTTCCCTTGTAAAAGTTTATGAACTCGTTTTTGCCTTTTCGTCGTTTTTGTCAAGCTATGACGGAGTCAAAAAGCGAGACATAGGAATGCTGTTTCTGGTCATTTTAAAAGGAACCACTAGAAAAAGGTCAATGTTATTTGGTATGCAATTATAGAAGCATTGGCACGTCTTGTTTTTTTGAAAATTAGTTTATTACTTTAATTGTTTTAGTAATCACTACAATAATTCAGGATATTTTGAAAGACTACCAACGGCGGTGAATAATTTTCCCATTGAAGACACAAGTGGTATCACTCTATATGACTCAGTATTTAGAGGATACCTTTTCTGATTGTTTATTCCATTATTTAAGTAATGACTGTTTTTATTGGCACTCATATCACGCGTAGCGGTTTATTTTAAAGTGTGCACCACATTTTTGTTATGTTATTTCAAATAGACAGAATGAATATTAGTCATTTCTTATAATTTAATTCTAAATTCCATTTTTTTACTGAAATAAACAGAAAAAAACGTCGATGACGTCACGGTCACCCGAGTAAATCATGTCTACGAGCTGACAAACAAAACAACGTCAGGCAATCAGAAGACGCGTTACATCTAAAATTAAATCATTACAAAATATAGTTAAAATCATTTTAGGAACTTTTTGAGACAATGTTTATATTGAATGCAACGCCCTTAGATTCTAGTTCAAATGGTTTATATATATGTGAATTGCCGAAGTTTGTGACTCAATATACACAAACAATTAGATATAAGAAGATGTGGTATGAGTGCCAATGACACAATTCTCCATCCCAGTCACACTTTTTAAAAGTAAACCATTATAGGTCAAAGTACGGTCTTTAACACTGAGCATTGGCTAACATTTTTTACTCCATATATAGGTGCTGACAAGAATAAAGCCACAAATAATTGAAAGGTTTATATTTTATGATTTAAATAATCAATATAAAATCCCACAAGTAGATTTAACGAACGGTAAGACTTGGTATTTGGCGCAACACTCGTTTGAGTCATATCTAACAATTTGCTGCTGAAGATAAGAAGTTTGGACTTACAGGCGTATCATTTTTCTACTTTCAGTTTTAACGGACACAGTTGTATACAGGCATGGCAAATACAAAACTGATAGCTATGATACTTATTGGTATCATGGTAGTAAAAACTGAAGGTATGACAATTAATTTTATGATACTAATTGTGCAGAGGTTGATTTTCAAATCATTTTATTAAAAATTTGGATGTATGTATTTCCTGATTATTTGTTGAATTTCGATTCACATAGACTTATGAAATTTTAATTTTAGCATGGGGTAGAATCCACCGTGTGAACCGTTGAAACTGTTATTTTGTTCACAATTAGGGTAAATCAAGTATAAATATTTAATCATTCGACATAGTCGGTGTGGTAATCCTCGTAGATATAGTCCCACACAACATCGATTGTGTGTGTTTATCTCAATTGCAAGTGCTTGATGAATTAATTAGGTATTGACAATTCACTTGGAAACATAAAATATACCTTCACGATACTTAACAAAGAGGAAGTCCTGAATAATCATAGGTCTGTTTTATGTTCCTTTGGAAATTCAACCAAAGATGAAGAGCTGGGTTTTCAATCGCTGTATTGGATACCTAAACTACGTAAGTGTCCTTACAAATAACGGTATATTAATGAGTCTTCTAAATGCTCCACGAAACCTCTTTCTACATTATTACATTCAATTTTATCAGCAATCAAAGCCTATTTTAGAGGTGCCATGAATCAGATGTTAATACTAAAATATTCCAAAGATCTTCTAGAGTACATACAATTTAAGACTCTTTCATCTTGTAATAGTATTAAAACATTTGACTTTTCTACATTTTATACAAGTATTACTCATTCCAAACTCCCATCGAGCTAGAGATAAAGGATACTAAAGATACAGTTCAGTCGGCCTCATATCTTGACTTACATCTAGAAATTGACAATGAGGGTCGGTTGAAAACAAAACTTTACGACAAAAGAGATGATTTCAGCTTTCCAATTGTGAACTTTCCATTTTTAAGTAGTAAAAAGTAAAATCACAAAAATACTGAACTTAGAGGAAGATCAATTGGGAAAGTCCATAATCACATGGCAAAATCAAATAACAAAACGCATCAAAAACGAATGGACAAGAACTGTCATATTCCTGACTTGGTACAGGCATTTTCAAATGTAGAAAATGGTGGATTAAACCTGGTTCTATAGCGCTAACCCTCTCACTTTTGTAATGACAGTCTCATCAATTTCCGATATTTTTACATTGATGCGTTAAATAAACAGACACAATAAATATAATAGTCAAAATATGGGTACATCAGTCATCATCGTTTAACAATTTTAAAAGGAACAATTTAACAGAACACAAAAACATCTACTATCTACGAACACATTTATTGAGTGTCTGACGTCAGAAAATTTTATACGTCACATAAATTTGTCGTTCAATGTGCGTACAAACAATTTTAAAATTTTCATGGGAATGTGAGCATACAGGGTTAAAAAATCAAAAGTATGTAAGAATAAATTTAAGAAATAGACCGAGATTTAAACTGGTCCAAAAGTTATATATAGAATTTATAAGAATCCAAAAATAGTTAATACCACTACGCGATTGAATGATTTTGACGTTTGTGGTTCAACGTATATTGTAATTCATAATAGAAATATATCATAATGACATATAATAGAACAATATCATACTGACGGGATCTTTTAAAGTACAGAGTCACGTTATAAGAACAAAAGAAATACAAAAAGTCGCAAATACAAAACAAACCACAAAAAAATGAAAGCCAATACAAACACATTGACGAGATGTATAAGTACCGAGCCACGTGAAACGGATATCACATGAAACCATTTAACAGTAAAAGTAATATTAATAATAGAACAAAGACAAATGAAAGAACTATAAAACACGTTGTTAAGATGATAAACAACATCAGTACGAAGAATCTATACATCAAGACCATCGTGTATTATTTGAGAAGTTGATACGGAATATTTATCAACAAGGTCTTGGTACCTTCCGATGAACTTTTTTAGAAAAAGAACGAGACGTTCTTTGACATACCCCTGTTTCATCAACTTTCTACTCAGACACTGAACATTCCAGAAGCACCTGCATACGGGGCATATATCTTCCAATTGATACGATATTCCCGTGCTTGCATTTCCTATCATGATTTTCTTGATAGAGGGTTGCTGCTCACAAGGAAGCTATTAAACCAAGAGTTCCAAATGGTGAAGTTGAAATCATCACTTGATAAATTTTACGGACGCCATCACGAGTTGGTTGACCGTTATGGAATAACCGTTTCACAAATGATATCGGATATGTTCCTTATGTCTTAACTACAACCCACTTCCCTTTTATAGAATGTGACCTACTGACTTAGAGTACTGACCAGGTTTGTAACAGTATGAGCAACACGACGAGTGTCACATGTGGAGCAGGAACTACTTGCCCTTCCAGAGCACATGAGATCACTCTAGTGTTTTTGTGGGGTTCGTGTGGCTTAGTCTTTAATTTTCTATGTTCTGTCTTATGTACTATAATTTTAATCACTCTGATTCAAACTATAAAACCAGGTTCAATCTACCATTTTCTACATTTGAAAATGCCTGTATCAAGTCAGGAATATTACAGTTGTTGTCCATTCGTTTGATGGGTTTTGTCATCTGTCATTTGCCATGTGATTAGGGACTTTCCGATTGAATTTTCCTCAGAGTTCAGTCTTTTTGTGATCTTACTTCTTATTTTGTCTGTTTGTCGTTTTCGTTTTTAGCTATGGTGTTGTCAGTTTGTTTTTGATCTTTGAGTTTGACGGTCCCTTTGGTATTTTTCACCCCTCTTTTACACTCACGCACTAGTTCTTAGACTTAAAAAATTAACAATAAATGTTTTCTCTAAATCTTATCTACACATAATACTAAGTTTTGTTTTCTTCATATATCATAATATTTCTACTATCATTAATACGTAACTTTTTATTACAAAAGTAGTTTGCCAATGTTTATTTTAGCTTTTTTTCTTCCTTACTCCCATTTCCCTTTCGTAGTTGAACCTAATCTTTTAAGTGATTTCTAATGTCAGTGACTGTTTTGCTTTTTGATATTCAAATACTTTATATTGCAGCAAATTATGAAGTAATTGTTCAAAATAAAACAATCTGATTTTATCCGCATATTATATTATGTTGAAAATGTTTGATTAGGTGAATTGAAATAAGTCTATTAAACTGCATATAACATAAGTTATCGTGTTGATTTCTTTTTTAATTCTCTCTTTTAAAATTGGTGTAGCAAGCATCAATCAAAACCGAATCTATATCAATTTATTCATAAGAAATTTGTCGAATTATGTTCGACAATGTGAAACTTAAAAGTTAACAGGAAAATTGCACGTCAGAAGATGAAACAGACGACAGAGTCAGACATATCCGACGACCTCCTTAAGTGGGGAACTAAACTGCAAATTTGATAACTGTGTATTTCACTGATTAAAAGACAAATCCTTCTATTCAGATCGACCAATAATAACTTCTTTATATATAATTTTTACTTTAGGTTAGGTAAAAGCTTTGAAATAAGCAAATAAAAAAAATGGGGTCGCCTCGTTTTCGATTTAAAACGTCATCATGTTCGTGGAATTTGGAAATCATGAATTTTAGTAAATAGCAGTGTATTATTTTATGAAAAGTCCGTATCCCATAAACATTTTGTATTTGGTAACCTTTTTGTTAGTATAAACTATATTATAGCCTGCGACTAACAGAAAGTGTAGGTGAGACACCGGGTTCGCGGAACCCTTGCGATTTTTTTAAAGTAAGAAAGTAATTATTTATTGTAGTGACATGTGTATCACAACATACATTTATACAATGTTGGAGTGGAACTGTACGGTTTTCTAATCATTTGGTCATTCGGGAGACTGTCAAGCGGGGCTCTGACATTTGCAAAATAACAAGTTGCTTGATGGAAACTTTGATGAAATCTTATGTTACTATATAACGTTTCTGCTTCATGATTTGATAGCTAAAACATTCTTTATGTAAATATGAACCAATAAAATAATAGGAAAGATATATGCATCCAAATGTTATGCTTTTAATGGTGGAGCTCCGTGTAAAACAATCCAAATTGTCAAACGACAGCGATCAAAATTTCAAATAAATATCGGAAAATCAATGTTTGCTACCTGAATTTTCACATGTACCTTTTCTGATATATAGTCTTACCTGTCGGAAAGTGTCAAAGCCATTCTCCCAGTAGAAATCCAAATATATTCGTTTTCAACATGTCAGATATTTTTATTGACTGTACAATCGCTTTCAAGTTTTCATAGAGATTAATACATGGCCTTTTCCATATCAGCCTGGGTATCATCCCGAGACCCCCATATCAGCCCGAGACGGATGTATGGTAACATTTCCTATAGAGGCATTTTCAAGCATTGGAAATTTGGAAGAGTTTTATGATCATTATAACTCCATGTTTGTTGTACTATAAAATCATTTTTAATTGTCAATGGCATTTGTTAGCAAGTACTAATAACATTAACGGTACCAATTTTTCTGCACCAGATGCGCATTTCGACAATACATGTCTCTTCAGTGATGCTCGTGGGCAAAATATGTAAAATCCAAAGCTTATATGAAAGATGAAGAGCTATAATCCAAAAGTTCCAAAAAGTATAGCCAAATCCGTAATAGGAATACTAAACTGTCTCCACAAAAGTTCCCGTAAATTTTGACGTCGTCATAAAAAATATCTGACGTCACAATGGAAAAGAAAACAATCGATACCGGAAAAACCTGAAGTAATTTGCACGAGAAGCACTGTTATGGGTTTTTGCACGAGACGCCCCTGATATGGGTTATCAGCCCGGGTGGGAAATTATGGCTTGTGTACTTCTGCTCATTACACATATGCAAAAGCTATCATATCAATGCTAAGGTAGCACTCCACAGTTAGGTGTGTAGTTTCGCATTTTGGCCCCTGTGGTTTTTTCAAATATGAGAGCTAGTGTGCAATAAAATTCATTTTTGGATAGCTGAGTATTAAAATAGCCTTTGTATTGGGTTTATATGAACATCAAGATTATGTAATGTATGTAATATAGGCTGTTTTCTGTATGACAGTCCGTATTTGCATGTCCCTACCATACATTGGTCCGGCAATTATTGTACTGTTTTTTTCCAACTTTTTTTCGCACAAACTTTGTGATTGGATTTTACGAAAAAATGAGGCAAAAGACACCCATTTTTTATTTGATCATTAGGAAGATTTATGAAAACAGTTTCTAAAAAGGTATCACTCAAAGGCATTGAAATTCTAGTTTGATCCAAATTTTGGGGGGATATGTGACATGTCCAACCCCCTTTTTGCAATATATTATGGTAAATAAATGTAGAATGTTGCCATGGATACACATAAAAGGAATTAATTTTCACTCTTTTAACTTTTGAAAATCAAATCTATGGAATATACTGATTACATACATATGCACATGTACATCACAAACAGTTAGGTTAATGTATTAGAAATCCAGGAATAGGAGATGATAAAACATTTTGTGGCTCATTTTTAATTTTATTTTCTAACTGTGGAGTGCTACCTTATGGCACATCAGAAAGCACAGAAATGCACTTTTTAAGATAAAATTTACCACAAATGTTTAGTCTTTTATGTTCTTGTTTTAGTTCTGAAGGTAAAAAATCTGCTAGGAATGCAATTTATGTTTATTTTATTGTTCACTGTCCTTAGCAACCAAATATACACATTTTGACACTTAGACATGTTGCGGTCTTAAATTTGTGCTCCATTAGCTTCGCCAATGTAACCAAAGATTGCGCTTTATATGATATCCTCAGAATGTATCGCTTTATATTTTTGAATGCGAATAAGTCAAATAAACATTTCTAGCAGGATTTTATATTATAATTTGGCATTAATTAAATTTAATGATGCCAGTACTGCTAGAAATGTATACCCTGCTTGAGAGCTTCTAAACCAAGGTTAGGTATGCTATTTACAGCAAAATTGACCTATAAGTGCTTTCAAATACCTAAAAATTGTACAATTTGTCCTCTTTTAAGGTAATTTTATGATTTTAAATAAGATAATGGGAAAAGTTTTAGAAATTTACCCCAAAAATGAGACAGACTTGAAGTTTTTCACTATGATCCAGCATTTATTTTTAAATCACTTTTTGTCTCGTTTCAACATCAACTGCTAACCTTCATAACATCTTTATTACTGAACGAATTTTGAAAAACTAAGGTACCATTTTCATCGTAACAGCTAGTAGAACATAGAAAATATAATAAAAATTGAGGCAGGAGGGGAAGAAATTCACCTTAAGGCACATCAGAAAGCACAGAAATGCACTTTTTAAGATAAAATTTACCACAAATGTTTAGTCTTTTATGTTCTTGTTTTAGTTCTGAAGGTAAAAAATCTGCTAGGAATGCAATTTATGTTTATTTTATTGTTTACTGTCCTTAGCAACCAAATATACACATTTTGACACTTAGACATGTTGCGGTCTTAAATTTGTACTCCATTAGCTTCGCCAATGTAACCAAAGATTGCGCTTTATATGATATCCTCAGAATGTATCGCTTTATATTTTTGAATGCGAATAAGTCAAATAAACATTTCTAGCAGGATTTTATATTATAATTTGGCATTAATTAAATTTAATGATGCCAGTACTGCTAGAAATGTATACCCTGCTTGAGAGCTTCTAAACCAAGGTTAGGTATGCTATTTACAGCAAAATTGACCTATAAGTGCTTTCAAATACCTAAAAATTGTACAATTTGTCCTCTTTTAAGGTAATTTTATGATTTTAAATAAGATAATGGGAAAAGTTTTAGAAATTTACCCCAAAAATGAGACAGACTTGAAGTTTTTCACTATGATCCAGCATTTATTTTTAAATCACTTTTTGTCTCGTTTCAACATCAACTGCTAACCTTCATAAAATCTTTATTACTGAACGTTTTTGAAAAACTAAGGTACCATTTTCATCGTAACAGCTAGTAGAACATAGAAAATATAATAAAAATTGAGGCAGGAGGGGCAAAAATTCACCTTAAGGTAGCACTCCACAGTTAGGTGTGTAGTTTCGCATTTTGGCCCCTGTGGTTTTTTCAAATATGAGAGCTAGTGTTCAATAAAATTCATTTTTGGATAGCTGAGTATTAAAATAGCCTTTGTATTGGGTTTATATGAACATCAAGATTATGTAATGTATGTAATATAGGCTGTTTTCTGTATGACAGTCCGTATTTGCATGTCCCTACCATACATTGGTCCGGCAATTACTGTACTGTTTTTTTCCAACTTTTTTTCGCACAAACTTTGTGATTGGATTTTACGAAAAAATGAGGCGAAAGACACCCATTTTTTATTTGATCATTAGGAAGATTTATGAAAACAGTTTCTAAAAAGGTATCACTCAAAGGCATTGAAATTCTAGTTTGATCCAAATTTTGGGGGGATATGTGACATGTCCACCCCCCTTTTTGCAACATTTTATGGTAAATAAATGTAGAATGTTGCCATGGATACACATAAAAGGAATTAATTTTCACTCTTTTAACTTTTGAAAATCAAATCTATGGAATATACTGATTACATACATATGCACATGTACAACACAAACAGTTAGGTTAATGTATTAGAAATCCAGGAATAGGAGATGATAAAACATTTTGTGGCTCATTTTTAATTTTATTTTCTAACTGTGGAGTGCTACCTTATGGCACATCAGAAAGCACAGAAATGCACTTTTTAAGATAAAATTTACCACAAATGTTTAGTCTTTTATATTCTAGTTTTAGTTCTGAAGGTAAAAAATCTGCTAGGAATTCAATTTATGTTTATTTTATTGTTTACTGTCCTTAGCAACCAAATATACACATTTTGACACTTAGACATGTTGCGGTCTTAAATTTGTACTCCATTAGCTTCGCCAATGTAACCAAAGATTGCGCTTTATATGATATCCTCAGAATGTATCGCTTTATATTTTTGAATGCGAATAAGTCAAATAAACATTTCTAGCAGGATTTTATATTATAATTTGGCATTAATTAAATTTAATGATGCCAGTACTGCTAGAAATGTATACCCTGCTTGAGAGCTTCTAAACCAAGGTTAGGTATGCTATTTACAGCAAAATTGACCTATAAGTGCTTTCAAATACCTAAAAATTGTACAATTTGTCCTCTTTTAAGGTAATTTTATGATTTTAAATAAGATAATGGGAAAAGTTTTAGAAATTTACCCCAAAAATGAGACAGACTTGAAGTTTTTCACTATGATCCAGCATTTATTTTTAAATCACTTTTTGTCTCGTTTCAACATCAACTGCTAACCTTCATAAAATCTTTATTACTGAACGAATTTTGAAAAACTAAGGTACCATTTTCATCGTAACAGCTAGTAGAACATAGAAAATATAATAAAAATTGAGGCAGGAGGGGAAGAAATTCACCTTAAGGTAGCACTCCACAGTTAGGTGTGTAGTTTCGCATTTTGGCCCCTGTGGTTTTTTCAAATATGAGAGCTAGTGTGCAATAAAATTCATTTTTGGATAGCTGAGTATTAAAATAGCCTTTGTATTGGGTTTATATGAACATCAAGATTATGTAATGTATGTAATATAGGCTGTTTTCTGTATGACAGTCCGTATTTGCATGTCCCTACCATACATTGGTCCGGCAATTATTGTACTGTTTTTTTCCAACTTTTTTTCGCACAAACTTTGTGATTGGATTTTACGAAAAAATGAGGCGAAAGACACCCATTTTTTATCTGATCATTAGGAAGATTTATGAAAACAGTTTCTAAAAAGGTATCACTCAAAGGCATTGAAATTCTAGTTTGATCCAAATTTTGGGGGGATATGTGACATGTCCACCCCCCTTTTTGCAATATTTTATGGTAAATAAATGTAGAATGTTGCCATGGATACACATAAAAGGAATTAATTTTCACTCTTTTAACTTTTGAAAATCAAATCTATGGAATATACTGATTACATACATATGCACATGTACAACACAAACAGTTAGGTTAATGTATTAGAAATCCAGGAATAGGAGATGATAAAACATTTTGTGGCTCATTTTTAATTTTATTTTCTAACTGTGGAGTGCTACCTAAGTATATGATAAAATACAATCACTCGGAGCCTTTCTGTACAATCGCTTAGAGCCATATCCAGAAATCAACGCCACTTTGCTAATTTGAATATTATACTAAAGAAATCTGATACGGGTCACGGAAATTACATTAAAATGATAGGGAATTTTGAAAAAAATGTCTGTTTTAATTTTAATTTAAGTGATAGACAGGTTGCCGGGGCAGAAAATGAATATACACAACAATATACACCTTTTAAACGAAACACAATGACTGTTGTTGCAAAAATACAGGTTCCTGAGCTATTTTAAAAATCGAAGCGAGAGGCTTTTAACATTGCAATATATAATACAGGCTAAAATGGCTGAAACGTCAAATTTGCAAACTTCGTGTTGAAAATTGGCTCACAAGGTCATTACAAAAACAGGTTGCCGGGGTGAAATATGAAACTTGAATTTCCAAAGAATAAGCAAGTCCAAACCTTGTATGTGTAGTCGTTGAACTCTAGGTTCCCACGTAAAATTAAAATGTCACTATTTCAAGAAGAATAAACTCACGAAAGCACGAAAAATTCACTAAATTCGCGTTCATTGTTTTGATTTTGACCGCCTGACAACTTTACGGAAATATCAAAGTGATTGTAAATAAGGACTCTGTGACGGGCAACTTATAATATCCGTGTTTTAAAGCTTTTAATGATATCAAGCCTATCAAGCCAGTCCAGTTCAAAGTATTATCACGTGGTACAATTCTCATTTACATATTATGAATATTAATTAGCAAAACCACTACTAATTTCTGGCTATGGCTTTTCTTTTCAACGTTTGGCCAACTAGACTACTCCAAAAAGAGGGTAATCACCTTTTCGAGCTTCATGATTATAAGATGATAAAATTAAGATGAAATATATAATAGGATATGAATTCCTGTTATTCAAAATATATGAAAAGAGAAAAGTACTCAATGTGTCAGCTGTTCATCCTTACCACAAAAAGATCAAAGTGTCCCACCGAGGATTAATCTTTATGTTGATCAGGCCATTATTATGTTGCCTATTTTTTTCCCATATTTTATGTTCATGATAAAGGTGTATAAACTGTATGTTCGTTTTAATAGGAAACCTCCTGTGTTACACATCCTGTTTTGCTACTGTTGGTGCAACAAGTGTTGTTGCTGGCCCAGCGGTACTGGCCACACTGGGATTTACTTCCACTGGTATAGCAGCTGGATCATGGGCGGCTGTTGGATGGCCTCATATGGAGGAAGTGTTACGGCAGGAGGGTTGTTTGCCACGTTACAAGGCATTGGTGCCACAGGAGCAATGAAATGGACGGGAATTCCATACGTTAATGCTGTATGCAAATACCTTTGCTATTAATAATTATCGACATTTTCTATAGTATAATGTCAAAAGTCTTTCACCTATACCAAATACATCTATTATTTCATGTAAAACGAATGAACATTGCGAACATTCATTTTTAATGTTACTTTAAAATGTATACATTTTTTATATGGATACTATCTTAATTTTTTTTCTCATGCCATCACAGCGAATTTCGAATCAATCGTTTATATTCAAACCTGATTTTAAATTGCAAATTTTCCTTTATAGCCATATAAATGTCATCAAATGATAGGAGAATTTCCAATAGTTAAAAATCTGTTCACCTTAGCTTGTAAATATATGATTTACAAAGCACCGTTTTAGACATCTATATATTACGTTTTTGTTTGTTTTTGATTTGTTAATTTATTAGTTACCATGCACACGAAAAGTTTGTGTCGTAAATTCACTATTATGTTTTTAAATATTTTGATTGATTAAAAAAGTTAAATCATTGTACGTTTGTCACTAACAAATTATTATAGTTATTATGTGTATTTGAGAAAGACTCAAAATGACATTTCACCCAACTTTTTTTTGCCGCCAAAATTGTGGGTTTACAACAAAAAAATAAATTTTCCTTATCGGTGACTTATGTTATTTTTGCTCATTCTTTGAAGCTATATTTCAGCTTTTTATATGACAGTTTTGGACCAAGTGTCACATAACGGTTTTTTGATATTTCTCTATTGTCCCTATCATTTCATCGAAACACGGTCCCTTTTACGTACCTCTTTAAAAGTAATTCTCTGAGCTGAAATTGTTGGGACCCTGTATTTTTTTCGACCAATTTGATTCAATCTCTATAAAGATTAAAATAACAACAATATACGGCACTTCTGACAGAAACTTCGAATAGGCCCGAGCCACCTTAAATGATGAACCACTGATAGTTCTATTCGTAAACCGAAAGAGACGGGCTAATTTTTTGGGAACATATTAAGTTATTTGATGGATCTAATACACCATTTCCTTGAAATATCTTTTGAACCTCTTTGTGTATTTAAATCTTTGTCTATACATTTGATGCCTCCTGACAAAGATAATCACTACTGGTTTGTCATTTGGGTGTTTTTTGTCGGATAACTATGTCAACAAAATGTGATAAAACGGAATTTATAATGCTTATTTTCCCTTGATTAAAAAATGAGCTAACCTTTGTTTTGTTTTTTTTTTCGTCAGAAAATCATGAAACAGCATTTCATGTAATGAAATATTTTGCCTTTCACTTTCTCATGTCACTAATTCTTTTAATTAGGACGACTAATTCAACTATTTTGCTTTGTCAATTATTTTTCTGAGTTGTGCTATTTAGTACTGTAAGGTGTAAATAACCTGACGTTATCGAGTGAAAATACATTTTTTTATCTTCATATAAATTCCTATTATCAATAAAATTTCATGAAAACATTTCTTTTGGCTATCAATCAACATGATTTTTCGTAAAATATGTATATCAGTGAAATCATGAATATCTAAGGGCATACTACTCTTAATTTTATGACACATGCGTACAAGTCAGCGGTTTACTAGAAGGTTAAGAAGCATGGATACCTGGAAAACACCCAAAAAAAACCAGTGGACAACAAGCTGTAGTTAAAACATACTTTGATTTTTCATCTTGTGTGTACTGTAAGGCAAACACGTATATCATTTTCAATATGAACACAAGTTATGATATTGTCCCCTCTATGGATATTAAAAAACGTGTCTCTTAATAACTCCAATATATTTATAATTCCAAATTTTTTTTTTGATGATACACAAAATTATTTTTACGCTAAAACTTTAATGGGGTAATGGACCTTTAAAAGGAACGCAATTCAATTTTCCAGCATGAATAAGGTCTTTTAAGTGGATGATTAACTTAGAAAACTGTCCCAAATCATCTACAGCAAACAGATGATCTCTTTGAGGTTCTGACACAAGTTTAGATAACTTTTGACGTCCATCATCTGTTGATATGCCAATCATCATTCCATAAACATCAGCCACATTCTTTAAAGATTGGGCTGCAGAAAGCACTACATTGTCGCCCTCACAATTGTACAAACCGTCTGTTAGTAATAAAACTTCCTTTTTTACAGCTTTGCTGGGTCTCATTCCTGTGGAATAACAGATACAAATATAATGTCACTAAATTTACCTGAATAACTCATAATTTAAAAGGGTTGAAATATTAAGAAACAGATTACCAACAAAATTAATATACATTTTATCCGAAATTTTGAAGTAAAGAGCTATACAATCATGAGGAAGATATATTCCTTAATTTAAAATCCTCGGAGTCTAATAATCAAACAGCAAAGGAAATATCAAATGAGGCTTTCAATTAAAGTAAAAACAATAAATCGAACATGTATTTCTTTTCTTCAAGGGCACACCAGGTTTTTGGCTTAATTCGTGTTGCACTATTTTTAGAATATGTGTTAAACTCTGGTTATTCTTGTTTGTCTCTTTATATTTTCGGCCATAGACATACAGGTTTGAATCGATACGGTGGACATGAATTTGCAAGTTTGTTTCCCTTAAGATAGCATAATTTGTCATTAATTATTATAAATGAGATGGATCTTACTATTCTAATGACACCACTGTATTTATAACGAAATATCGTTACACCTTTATTATAAAACCCTCGTGTACTTACCATTTGAAACTGTAAACATTGTTTCTCCTAACATTAATGCCTTTTCTGTGCATGTAGTACCAGGATTATAATGAATTGCCTTTATCGCATGTTGTGCCTGTTTTACGCTGTGATATTTATTGAATTTAAAAACAAGTTCTGAGTCAGTTGAAAACAAGATAGCAGAGAGTTGAATGTAATTCCCGGGGTTCTGTTTATGATCCAATGGATCACTAAGCGGACAGAACATTCCAATTAACTCTGAGAGGTCTTCCAATGTTTTTGCAAATGGCTCATCTCCAATGCTTCCAGAACCATCAATAAGAAGAACTAAGTCACGTGGTTGTACAACTGGGCGAACAAACTGCACTCCAAAATTTTCAGATGTTGTAGTCGTTGTGATAGCTATAAAAAAAATTGTAATTTCGAAGTTGTAAAAATATAATAACACTTCATTTTAATGTATTATATTCAAATTAAATCGACTTGCATGAGTGTAAACAACTCACGAACACCGTTTGCAATAAAAAAACCAAGTTATCAAGATTCATCGAATAACTATTATAAAAAATTAAAAAAAAACAACAACTGAAAACATTGTGCCATTTATTAGAACTATTTAGATATATTAAACGACAAATCATTGAAAACGGTTTACTTTTATACCCCAATTTTCTCCTTTTCTTACTTGTTATGTCTGTTTTTATTTTCAAACATTGTTGTCAAAATAATAGAATTTTATTCGACTGTCATACAAGTGAGAAGTTAAGCTAGTTTTATTACCAGGTTGAATCCATCACTTTTTCTACATAAAGACATGCCTGTACCTTGTTTACGAGTTCGGAATAAGGCAGTTATTTTCCTTTTGTTAGAGCTTATGAATTTGCATTTTTTGTAATTTTACTTTTTGCCCAAATTAAAGCAGATCGTAGTCTTAGAGTTAAGTATACATACGTGCATTTTTCGTTTGTCTTTCAACTGGACAAGGAGCTCCTCCTCCAAATGCTTCTTTTTTAATCTGTTTAATTCTTTCAATAGTTCCAAATCCAAAAGGCTTAGTCCATTGACCCCATTCACCAAGTTCACAATCTCTTTTCACTATTACAAAAAACATCAATATGTCAACATGGTCAATGATAAGTACAGAGCACTTATCTGTATGTTTTTGGACACATTTATAACCTTGCTAGAAATTTTCTTTTAGTAAATATATTGGTGTCTCAAATCACTAGAGATATGTTTTTTTCCCTCTTGATTGGGTCATATTTCAGATTGTGACATTTTACCGAGTGTGGTTTCGCATTGATATATGTATAAAATATGACGATTACACTGTTGCCTTTATTTACACCTCTAGTGTTCATGCGATACACTCATGTTTTGTTGTGACATTGTTTTGTCTATTGCTAATCAATTTATTGATGGCTTATTTGAATAAAAACAAGGAGTGGTGTGATCGTCAATGAAACAATATAAAAAAGAAGATGTGGTATGATTGCCAATGAGACAACTATCCACAAAAGACCAAAATGACACAGACATTAACAACTATAGGTCACCGTACGGCCTTCAACAATGAGCAAAGCCCATACCATAATTATATAAGTTGGTTATCACATGGATCACAAACAGAATAATATACAAATTTATCGTACGTTAAAATGAACTATAACCATCTTCAATATAATCTTATGTAAAGTTTGTATTTATAAATTAGTAAGTTTACCTGATTTAGTCTCTGTTGTTGCAGGACAAGGTTTACCAGTGCTAACAGGTTTAATAAGAATTCTTCTTGTTCTAATACATGTACCTTGGTTATCTGGATGGCCCCATGCAGTCCATTCACTAACAACGCATTGTACTACAACTACAAACATGTGTTGTTAATATAACTATAGCAAATTGTGATATTTAATATCGAAGTTTTATCTGTATGCATGCGTAACGTAAATAGTTATCAAAGGTACCAGAATTATAATTTAGTACGCCAGACGCGCGTTTCGTCTACATAAGACTCTAAATGATGCATATTTAAAAAGATATCTACAGTAAGTATATATAGAAGGGATAATCTCATCGATCAACGGAAATATCTTATTTAAATCTTAAGCGTTATAGTTCATTCTGTAGAAATCAAGGCCAATAATTTTTTTCTTCAAGAGTAATTGTCACAAATCGGAAAATCCAAAATATAATAAAAAGACAATATATATGCCTTAATCATCAAGCATAAAACTTTTAAAATGTATCAGAAACTTTACCCAGTTTAGTTTCTGTAGTGTAAGGACACGGAGTACCACTATTTACTGAGTGTCGAAGAATTTTCCTAGTTCTTGTACATAAACCATTTGTATCTGGATGACCCCATGTTGTCCATTCACCAATAATACATGATAATGCAACTAAAACATTAATGTATCCATATAAACAAATTGAATTATACAATGAGAAGTTTACAAAGACACTATATATTTAAACATGTGTAACGCGTATGGATAAAACGCAAGTGAATAAAAACAACAAACTATAAATTTGGTGAGTCTGATGGGTTTTCCTCAATTGTTCATTGGTTCCTCACCCTATAATGTAATTTGCCTGAAAAGTTAAGGAGTTGTATGACCTAAACTTCAGTTGGTAATTGTACTGTTCAAAACAAGATATGGATTAAATTTCCATTGAACGACAGAAACACCCCGAATATTATACTTTGTTTTGATGAAATTATACTATTTACCGGATTTGTTATAACATGAACAACACGACGCGTGACACATGTGTAGCAGGAATTGATTACCCTTTCGGAGCACCTGAGATCACCCCCAGTTTTTGAGGGGTTCGTCTTGCCTATTCTTTAGTTTTATATGTTGTGCCATGTGTACTATTGTTTGTCTGTTTGTCTTTTTCGTTTTTAGCCATGGCGTTGTCAGTTTATTTTTGATTTATGAGTTTAACTGTCCCTCTGGTATCTTTCGTCTCTCCTTGAATGTTATAAAATTTTGTAAGGTTATCTTAGAACACTATAAGAAATTTATAATTTCCATCTTTGTTTGATTGAAATAGTTTTAATTTTGAACGCCAGACGCGTGTTTCGTCTACATAAGAATCATCAGTGACGCTCATATCAAAATAGTTATAAAGCCAAACAAATACAAAGTTGAAGAGCATTGAGGATCCAAAATTCCAAAAAGTTGTGCCAAATACGGCTAAGGTAATCTATGCCTGGGATAAAAAAAATCCTTAGTTTTTCGAAAAGTTCAAAGTTTTGTAAACAGGAAACCTATCAATCATTTTTTCCTTTACTGTTAAAGTCATTAGATCAAATGGGCTTCGATTTTAAACATATTTTATTCATTAAGATATGGAAAGGATTTAGCAACAGGCACAGCCTAAAAAAGCTCTCTCCATTTTACATGTTCAAGGTATAATTCAATTATAACAACTGTATTTAAATTAATGAAACCAAATGGGCTTCACTACTACGTCCTTCCCTATTTGTTTAATCTTCATATTACAATTTTCACAAATTGAAAGAAACAGTTCAAGAGCATCACGGGAAATATAAGCATATCCATTATTCAGTTGAAAACTCGTATGATATCTGACCTTGACCTGTTTCTGTATGTGCATTATACAAAATACCATTGAATTCCTCTAGGAAGACATAAATTTAAAAACATCCCTCCTCATTCACAAAACCTCCAATAGTAAAATATAGTAACCTTGTGTTTCCTTTCTTATGATTCAAAAGTTTAATCATTCCCAAAAGATCATGGTACATTTTTCTTAAGTATGTGTTCCTTATTTTTCTTGATTCGAAATTTAGACCGCAAAAATACAAGAAAGGTGTCCTTAATTTACATGTTGTCACTTAATACTAATAATTCAGACAAAGAAGTGAAAAAGTCAAGATGGGCTGGGGGAATTTAACATTCTTTTTTGGATTAAAAACGATTATCTTATCCAAATGAAACATTGGCAACAAGAATGTTACCAAAGTACACGGATGCCCCCCTCGCACTATCATTTTCTATGTTCAATGGACCGTCAAATTGGGGTAAAAACTCTAATTTGGCATTAAAATTAGAAAGATCATATCATAAGAAACATGTGTACTAAGTTTCAAGTTGATTAGACTTCAACTTCATCAAAAACTACCTTGACCAAAGACTTTAACCTGGACTATACATATGACATTGGGGTCAAACCTTTAATTTGGCTTTTAAATTAGAAAGATCATATCATTGGGAACATGTGTACTAAGTTTCAAGTTGATTAGATGGCACCTTCATAAGGCATAAGATTTGAAGATCTGTCAACTGAATGTATATTAATATTAGGATTATAATTAAGCTTCATTATATCAAGAATACATTACCGAATATACATAAGTTCACTTGTTGCCTAAAACTATGTTTTAAGCTTAATGCCTAATTTTACTTATTGCCGCTTACATATACACTAGACTTGACAATAGAGCACGAATCAAAACAATAAAACAACCAACGTATAATAAAACTGAAGAACACTGAAAATTAAAATTTGAGAAACGTCTGCTAAATCTGACCATCCTTGTCTTGGATAGTATAATCTTGATATTTCGTACCTTCAGTAAATAAACATAGACAGACAGCAAATGAGCACTTACTACTGGAATGGTGAAGTATTTTGATTCTTTGTATGACTATTGTAAAATTAGGAAACAAAAGGGTCTAAAGACTATAAATTTATTAAAACAACAAACAAAAAAACCTCCTAGGAACATTCAAACCTAAAGTCCCTAATCAAATGGCAAGGTCAAAAGATCAACCACGTCAAACAAATGGAAAACAACTGGAATATTAAAAACCAATTCTTCAGAGAACAATTGAAGGTCTTTCCACCTCGATGATAAGAATGAAATTGAAAGAAGAATGTTAGAAAATGACACTCCTTGTTGATGTAATTTGGAACCTCAAACTGATATAAAACAATAAGACTAATAAGTATGTGCAGAAGACTTAATTGTTTTATAAAAAAAACAAGATTTGTTTTTAGCAAAGGTCAATCTTTAACGTCCAATTGACCTTTGACCTTGACCTCAATTTCAAGGTCATAGGTCAGTGAACTCAAATTAAAAGACCCAAGGTCAATCACTTTTGTGGTTGTGGAAAAATACTAATTTCAAATACATAACGGCAGAAAACTCCTATAAGGGTTAACCAAAACACTTCGACTTAAATATGTTGAATAAAATTAACGGTACCAATTTTCTTGCACCAGATGCGCATTTCGACAATACATGTCTCTTCAGTGATGCTCATGGCCAAAATATTTGAAATCCAAAGCTTATATAAAAGATGAAGAGCTATAATTCAAAAGGTCCAAAATGTATAGCCAAATCCGTGAAAGGAATCAGAGCTCTGCATGAGGGAGATACATTCCTTAATTTATAATAATTTCTAATATTTTGTAACAGCAAATTTTAATAACACAAAAAATCCGTATGTTCATTGAAGTTGCGCGTTATCGTAAACAGTTATTTGGCAAACACATCACATCATCAACTGTTATAGTTTCTTTTGAATAACGATAACAAACAAACTTCAAAATTTAGAACATGACCTTTGACCTTAACCTCAATTTCCTTCAAATGGATCAAGGACTTCATATCAAAAGACCGTAGCCCTCTGCGACTTACACCGTTTGAATTTATCCAACATATCGCCTATTTTAAATTTTCAATGGGAAATAACTCCCATAAGATGTCTTCCGATCACTCCAATCAAATTAATTAAATCATTCCTAAGAGTGGACGAACAATTTGGCGAAAACAGTTTGCTAAAATCTTTTACGGTTTTAGAGATATAGCGATAACAAGAAAAAGGGGATGCGGGGAGATAACTCCTATAAGAATAAGTGTTCGGTCACACAGAGTGAGTTTGAAACCCCCATTACTGTACAACATCATTGGCCAAAAATTCATTCGATATGTTGTAAGACAAAAAAGCATCTCAGACGGCAGAAGAAAAAAAAATAATCAGAAGAAAAACAAAAGGTCTTTCCACGAAAACTGGAAAGACCTAATTAATTAAAAACCAATTCTTCAGAGAACAATTGAAGGTCTTTCCACCTCGATAATAAGAATGAAATTTAAAAAACGATGTTACAAAATGTCAGTCCTTGTTGATGTAATTTGGTTCTTCAAATTGATATAAAAAAATAAGATTAATAGGTATATGCAGAAGACTTAATTGTTTTATTATGAACAGAAAATAATTTTTAGCAAATGTCAAAATCTAGAACGTCCAATTGACCTTTGACCTTGACCTCAATTTCAGGGTCATAGGTCAGTGATCTCAAATCAAAAGACCCCAGGTCAATCATTTGTATGGTTGTGGAGAAATACTGATTTCAAATACATTAGGCGAGAAAACTCCTATAAGGGTTTACCAAAACACTTCGACTGAACTTGGTTGAAGTTGCGCCTTATTGTAAACAGTAATTTGGCAAATACATCATATCATTAACTGTAACAGTTTCTTTTGAATAATGGCAAAATTTATACCATGCCCTTGACCTCCGACCTTGACCTCAATTTCAAGGTCATAGGTCAGTGAACTCAAATTGGAAGACCGGAGGTCAATCACTTGTATGGTTATGGAGAAATACTGATTTGAAATACATAAGGGGAAAAAAATCCTATATGGGTTATCCCAAACACTTTGACAGATATAGATTGAAGTTGCGTCTATTTGTAAACAGTTATTTGACAAAACACATCATATCATTTACTGTCACAGTTTCTGTGGAATAACGATAACAAGTAAAATTCAAAATTTAGAACATGACCTTGACCTTTGACCTTAATTTTCTTCAAATGGACCAAGGACTTCATATCAAGAGACTGTAGGCCTCTACAACTTATAACGTATAAATTAAGAATCTTAAATTTTCAAAGGGAAATAACTCCCTTGAGATGTCATCCGATCACTCAAGTAAAAAAAAAAAAAAATCATTATCAAGAGTAGACGAACAATTTGATGAAAACAGTTTGCTAAAATCTTTTACGATTTTAGAGATATAGCGATAACAAAAAAAGGGGACGCGGGGAGATAACTCTTATAAGAATAAGTGTTCGGTCACTCAGGGTGAATTTTAAAACCCCCATTACTGTACAACATCATTGGCCAAAAAATCCATTCGATATGTTGTAAGACAAAAAAGCATCTCAGACGGCAGAAGAAAAAAAAATAATCAGAAGAAAAACAAAAGGTCTTTCCACGAAAAGTGGATAGACCGAAAAATAATCCGAATAAAAACAAAAGGTCTTTCCACGAAAAGTGGATAGACCTAATAACATGACTCGGTACATGTACTTCCTTCATCATAAAAATCCCTGATATTTATTATCGATGGTCATATGATTAAAGTGCTCCATATTTCGTTAGTATCTAAGTATTATAGTTTTAGTCTTTTAGAACAAATTGAAACAGACTCACAAACATTTTTATTCCATTTAAAGCAAACCTTGAAAAAGAAATTTTTAAGATACATCACCACTGTTAGAAACATAATTATATTCGGTAGATTTCGACGCCTAAGACACAAAGGATGAGGTGCTCATAGTTTTTTAAATCTGGCCTTCGAAATTGAAGTGAATCAAAATCATGTGAATTTGTTGCAAATATGATTATAAAGTGTTTCCAAATTACAAACTTTATTATCTTTGAAAAAATTACTACGGTCACGGAGATTGAGGGTAGACGAATAACATGCTTCTATTAACTTATCTATCAATACTAAAAATTGAGAAAAGTTGGAAAATGGAAGAACCACAAAAATATTCATTGTATGAATGTTGTTATTCATCTAGACAACGCACAGCTATAGATTTTGTTGTGTATCACAATTGCATTTGATATGACATCGTTGGTAGAAAATAGCTTATTTCTACTTAACATTGTCTCATCTTTAAAACATGCATAAAAGAATATTCTTAAATCAAAACTTCCAGATTTCAGTAAAATATAAGACCAAACTAAACCATTACTCCACCTCTCCATTTTAAACTGGAGGTCAACATTGTGTTTAACTTATTCGTGTATAGCTTCTACTAATAAACAAGTGATAAAATGACAAGTTTTTTTCATCTCCTTGTGTGCTTCTTCCATAATCTGCTCCATTTACAATAAATTCCCTTAAAACAAAATCCTATTTACCTTTATCCTTATCAGTCAAAGTAGGACAGTTGTTACCGCCATTCTTAGGATGCTGTAATATAACTCTACTTCTCATTCTGTTTCCTCCTTCATCTGGAGTTGTCCACTCCGTCCACTGTGTAACCTCACAATTCACAGAAACTAAAATGTCATTTTATTTTGAAACATGTGTGGTAATTTTTATAAAATTTTATTGGTACACATTTATACAAATTGTGCTTCTTAAATTACATTACTCTAATTTCATTCGTATTTATAATTTCATGTTTATATTGTTGTCTTTTTGTTATCACTGATTTAATTTTGCCCTTTTTTATGTTCTGTTCTGTTCTTTTCTTTTGTTTTCCATTTCCTTTCTTTCTAACGTATTTGCTAAAGTATCTGTAATGTGACCCCATGGCTTTTAGAATTCAATTGATAATTTAAAAAATTCTGAAACTATTAAAAACATACTCAGCTGTGTTTGTTCAAGTTTAGGACATTTTTTCCCGCCATTCAAAGCATGTCTTTTAACATCACGTGTTCTAGATATTTTTCCATTTGTATCTCTTTTACTCCATTTTGTCCATTCACTAACCAAGCAATCCATTTGCACTAGTATATAGAAAGATCTCACATTATCAAATCATAAAAAATATATACAACCAAATTGAACTTTCAAGTCCCTTTCATGAATGTGACCTACCGAATTAGACTATTTACCGGATTCGTTATAACATGAGCAACACGACAGGTGCCACATGTGGAGCAGGATCTGCTTACCCTTCCAGAGCACCTGAGATCACCCTTAGTTTTTGGTTGAGTTCGTGTTGCTTATTCTTTAGTTTTCTATGTTGTGTCATGTGTGCTATTGTTTGTCTGTTTGTCTTTTTCATTTTTGGCCATGGCGTTGTCAGTTCGTTTTTTCTTTGTGAGTTTGACTGTCCCTCTGGTATCTTTCGTCAATCTTTTGAAAGAATAATAATAGAAATTGAAAAATAATATATTAGTGCAATTTTCAAGCGAGACATGATGTACAAATAGGTAAACCCAACTGAATTTGAGAAGGTCAATCTTATAGGGCTTACTGCCCTAAAAATTACATTTATGCATATTTTTAAGTTAATAAAAATCTTTAAAAACTGTAATTGAAAACAATATACTGTAAAACAACAAACATGTTTTAGGGATATACATGTAAAAGCCACGTCTACCTTCATTCCTATCAAGTTGGCACTTCATTTTTCGGTATTTGACTACATTTGGTCACACATGGAATGATAGGCGACATATTGATCCAACACCCATCGTTACTAAATACATAGTTACTCTAAATGTGTCTTTGTACTGTCTATTTAGAATATAAATCAACAGATTTATTCAAATAGTTTTTTTTTTTTTACCTTTATCGTTATCCGCCAAAGGAGGACAGCTTTTCCCACCATTTAGAGGAGCATCTAATATAGCCCTACTCCTTCGTCTGTTCCCTCCCTCATCTGGTGCTGTCCATTGCGTCCATTGTGTAACCTCACAGTCCACAGTAACTGAAAAGAAATCAAACTAAATGTACAGGTTATTTTCAGATGCAACAAAATTGGTACCGTTGATTTTATTACTACCACTGGGTCGATGCCTCTGCTGGTGGACTATTAGTCCCCGAGGATATCACCAGCCCAGTAGCCAGTACCTCGGTACTGGCATGAAAATACGGATTTTTTTGTGTTATTAAAATATGCTGTTACAAAATATTAGAAATTATTATAAATTAAGGAATGTATCTCCCTCATGCAAAGCTCTGATTCCTTTTACGAATTTGGTTATACTTTTTGGACCTCTTGGATTATAGCTCTTCAACTTTTATATATGCTTTGGATTTCAAATATTTTGGCCACGAGCATCACTGAAGAGACATGAATTGTCGAAATGCGCATCTGGTGCAACAAAATTGGTACCGTTGATTTTATTACTACCACTGGGTCGATGCCTCTGCTGGTGGACTATTAGTCCCCGAGGGTATCACCAGCCCAGTAGCCAGTACCTCGGTACTGGCATGAAAATACGGATTTTTTTGTGTTATTAAAATTTGCTGTTACAAAATATTAGAAATTATTATAAATTAAGGAATGTATCTCCCTCATGCAAAGCTCTGATTCCTTTTACGAATTTGGTTATACTTTTTGGACCTCTTGGATTATAGCTCTTCAACTTTTATATATGCTTTGGATTTCAAATATTTTGGCCACGAGCATCACTGAAGAGACATGAATTGTCGAAATGCGCATCTGGTGCAACAAAATTGGTACCGTTGATTTTATTACTACCACTGGGTCGATGCCTCTGCTGGTGGACTATTAGTCCCCGAGGGTATCACCAGCCCAGTAGCCAGTACCTCGGTACTGGCATGAAAATACGGATTTTTTTGTGTTATTAAAATTTGCTGTTACAAAATATTAGAAATTATTATAAATTAAGGAATGTATCTCCCTCATGCAAAGCTCTGATTCCTTTTACGAATTTGGTTATACTTTTTGGACCTCTTGGATTATAGCTCTTCAACTTTTATATATGCTTTGGATTTCAAATATTTTGGCCACGAGCATCACTGAAGAGACATGAATTGTCGAAATGCGCATCTGGTGCAACAAAATTGGTACCGTTGATTTTATTACTACCACTGGGTCGATGCCTCTGCTGGTGGACTATTAGTCCCCGAGGGTATCACCAGCCCAGTAGCCAGTACCTCGGTACTGGCATGAAAATACGGATTTTTTTGTGTTATTAAAATTTGCTGTTACAAAATATTAGAAATTATTATAAATTAAGGAATGTATCTCCCTCATGCAAAGCTCTGATTCCTTTTACGAATTTGGTTATACTTTTTGGACCTCTTGGATTATAGCTCTTCAACTTTTATATATGCTTTGGATTTCAAATATTTTGGCCACGAGCATCACTGAAGAGACATGAATTGTCGAAATGCGCATCTGGTGCAACAAAATTGGTACCGTTGATTTTATTATTTTAAAAAGGCGGTTGCTTCGATCAATTAATTTCATTTCGGCCCTGATCAGTTTCCAGCCATTGTGGATTAGTTTGCTTTCTTTCAAAGATATTGTTTTTGTTGACTCTCCAAACGTTTCGTCTCGAGCGTGAATAATACGGTGCTTAAAAGATTAATCTTTCTTTGTTAGTAATCTTTTCTCTCTTTTCATACATATTTTTGTCAAACTGCAGTAGAATAATTATTAAGCAGAAGCTGATTACATAATACTTGTTTAAACAATATCATGCATACCCAGCTGTGTTTGTTCTAGTGTTGGACACTTGTTTCCACCATTCAGGTTATATCTTGTAACATCACGTGTCCTTGTTATTTTCCCATCTTTGTCTCTTTTACCCCATTTTGTCCATTCACCGACCAAACAATCCAAAGGTACTAGTATTTACAAAATATATTATACATTGTTTATCTTGGAAACTTAAAAAAAAAATTAAACTTAGTGTAACTATATTTTATATTCTAAATCTTGTGTAACTATATTTTCAGATATTAAATCTTGTGTAACTAAATTTTAGATGTTAGATAATGTGTAACTATATTTTTAGATGTCCTTTTGATATATTTTTTTTCATAAAAATGAAAAAAAATTATTGCACAGAAAATAGTTTTTAAGTTCTCATTCATGTGCATTTATTCTTACTTCCCTGACATTAACTTACTGTATCAAATTATAGCCTATTTATTTTATTATTGTGAAGAATAGCAGTTTCGTTGCTTGGTGTTCAACTGGTTCAGATAAAATGAAAACATCGAAAATAAAATGTACAAAGCCAGACAATATATTACATGAAACAATAAATGACAATTTGAATAAAAACTCGCACTTTTATTGAAAAGTCAATTAACCAATTTTACCTTTATCATTATCGGTCAAAGATGGACAAATGTTACCACCATTCAGAGATTTTACCTTTATCATTATCGGTCAAAGATGGACAGATGTTACCACCATTCAGAGATTTTACCTTTATCATTATCGGTCAAAGATGGACAGATATTACCACCATTCAGAGAAGGCTGCAATATAACTCTACTTCTGAGTCGGTTTCCTCCTTCATCGGGACTTGTCCATTCGGTCCACTGTGTTACCTCACAATTCACGGAAACTGAAATGTTTTCTCATTTAAAAACTTATCATCCGGTTTTCAATTATTATTTTAAGAATATTAGAATTATGACTGTGTATATTTAACTGTTTCGTCGTCTGTCTCTGCTAGTTATTGTAAATTTACCCTTGGCTGATTTTGGATCTACTGTGCAACTGTTTTCGTTTTTATATTCTTGAACATCATCATATCTTGTTGCAAAATATATTAGTCTCAATTATACCCGATAAAATGACGAATATGTGTCGTTCACATCAGTATTAAACATTCATTTCATTATGTCACCTCTAAAAGGCGGGATGAAAAATTGTTATTGTTCTCGTCCGACGGTCGTTTATTTTTCTCCTACGCTTCATGTCCCTTTTACTTTATGGTGATTATTGTGTAAATATTCCACTTGATTAATCTTCACCGTAAAAAGATCACCATTTTTGGTGTGTACCTGATTTTTGTAAAAGTTTGTCATTGTCATGAAAATAGAGCAAACGTGGAAACTGTAAATCATTCCAAACCATACAGAATTTTTAACCTGTAATGTGCAGATGTGCCATCTACTTCGAAATATTAAAAAAAGATGTTGTTCCAACGTATTCGGCAAAATATATAGTGTATTATTTCAAAACTGTTAACAGTCCTGTGTACAAGTGTTGTTTTGTTTGAACTGTTTTAATGACCACGGAATCCAAATTTGGAGTGTTTGCAATTATAATTATAGTACTGATAACTTGTCAAACAACAGCATTGTTGTTTTATAAATTGATTCAACGATACGTATTGAGACTATTGAAATGCATACCCAGTTGTGTTTGTTCTAGTGTAGGACACTTTTCCCCACCATTTAGGTTATATCTTAGAACATCACGTCTCCTGGTAATTTTACCGTCTTTATCTCTTTCACTCCATTTTGTCCATTCACCAACCAAACAATCCAAAGGCACTAGTACAAAATAATGTAATAATATTACCAGTACGAATTTAACTGCACCGGATATGTCGACAATAAATGTATCTTCAGTGGTGCTAGATCCAAAACTTGTTACAAGCGCTGAGAAGCTGATAAAACCAATAGGACCAAATGTAAAGTCAAAAGTTGCAGCAACTTTTAACAAATAAATATCCGTATATTCCAAGTATCAATGCAAAAGAACAGTACAAAATCCAGTTGGCCTAATTGTTGTTCATGTACACCCCAGCTATATAAGTCAAGATTACATTTGTTTTCTATACATCACTGTAACGTTGCCATGTCCCTACCCTCTATTGTATTGTTTAAAAACTTGCACTCTCGTCACACTTATATCATTTAAAATCTTAAGACTCAGACAATGTAGATTTTTGACATTAACTTTAGATATAAAACAAGTTGACCGTCAAGAAGACGACATGAGCATCTATTGTACATAATAAAAAAGCTTGTCCAGTGTCTTGAATTCATTCTTTGTTACTTGATTCAACGAAGGCGCCTATCTTCTCTCTTGACGCGAATGTATATGTAAATGTAAATTATTGCACACGAAAAAAATAACACAAAGAGAATATTAACACCAAAGAGTTCATGTAATAAACTTTACACGTTTTGAAATATACAATTCAAGATTATAAAGGGGCAAACTCCTTTGAAGACATATAACTTTAACTTGACCTCTTCCTGCAAATGTATCGTACAGTTATGGTCATGTTTTTAACTGAATAAAACTATAATATACCAAATTCACCTTTCTTCTTTTGCCACAAGTCTGGGCACTTCATTCCATTGTTCAATGGTTTAACGTGGATTGTACGGAATGATTCAACATTACCACCTTCATCTGGTTGGGTCCAGGCACTCCATTCACTCACTACACAATCTATTGGTACTGAATAAAAACATAAATATTGCAATTGGATACTCACTACACTGTACATTGGTTACTGTAACGGTACTGAAATTAATGATAACTATTTCATTTGGGTGAACAGACACCCGACCTACTCACTATTGGTACTGACAATTTGAATTAAGCCGGAAATGGCAATTATCAGGCGTTCAAAGTACATTAATATACATAAAATGACTTCATTTAAACAGGGAATACGTACATATATGTTAATATTCTTCTCAACGTTTCAAGCAACTGAACTTCTCTAACGAACCTGATAATGGTAACTATAGAATCACTTATATAAATACTATATTGAAATATAAATGACGAAAGTCAATCAAACGAAAGAGAAGTTGAAGTAATAGAAGGAGGGGAACAACAAAACTATTATTAAAAGAAAAACAGATAACGACGGTATGATGCATACAAAACAAACAACGAACGGACAAATTAACAAACTGCAAAACACTAGACACAAATTTAAGGTCAACACAACAAAATATACCAAACTAAAAGCCAGATGTGACACAAGTCACATTTGTCCTGCTGATATTGGCCATTGTAAACAATTTAGTGTTTAGTCCAATGTTTCAATCAAGGAAAAGAAGAAAAGATGAAATGAGTATACATATGCCAATTGGAACAAATTCGCTGCAATCTGCATGTGAGATATATATTCTATAACGGTTAACCAAATCTTAATGCCATTTGTAAAAATAAGAAGCCTTCATACAATAGATTGCTTGTATATACGTAGAGAAAAGATAATGTTATCCCTTCGAAAATGTTTTTAAAAAAAACATAGAAAAACATAGCTATGAATAACATCAAGGAAATTTAGGTAACATGTATCATCTTATAGTTGATGTGCTTTACTCGGTTTTAGTTTGTAAAGCGGATTTATTTTCTCTCAATCGATTTATGACTTTTGAACAGTCGAATACACCTTTATGATGAACTAAAATATCATCCCAGTCTTTTTGTTACATTATAACAAATATCTCTTACCATATTTCGTATCTCTGAGTTTAGGACATTCTGCCCCGCCATTAAGATTTTCCTGAATAACATAACGCTCTCTGTATGTGAATCCTGTATTGTCATGTGGTTTCCATGTACTCCACAAACTGACTATACAATCAACAGGTACTGTTTAATATATAATTCATCAATTATTAATTAAATGGGTTATTTTTTTGATAGTTCAGTATTTTTGTGATTTTACTTTTTACGTACATGTAATAACAAATCAACTATAACAGTGCTTAGCAAGTTTTATCAACTCATTTTGGTTGTTCCGAAGAATAGAGAACCAAGAAGTAAGAAGTGCAAGACACTATTTAATAGATATTCTGAAAAATAATCTTTTTAGCAATATTATTCCTCTTTCTGTTTTGACCTTTATTCAAAACACAAAAAGGTTAAGTCAAACTGAAACAAAAACAAAATATTTCAGTATGTTCATAACAATTGATACAATAGCTTAGTTCTGCAAAATAAAACTAGGATGAACAGGTTGAAAATTGGACTGCCATATTGAAAATATGACAATGCTGATTAAGGAATATATATGTACATTTTGCTGACACCAGGAAACCCACAGTAGTTGGTGCGATGTTTTTTTTAACGTATCAATAGTTAGAAAGTGTCACCATTCCGACCGTCGTATCTTCCATCACGCAAAGTCTAGAATACATACTCTCCGGTTCAGCGAGATGTTTTACTTGACGGAAAAAATCAACAGATGACCATATTTTCATACCTTAATCGAGCCTTTGGTCGTTAGATTTATAAATCAAATGACATTATTTCCCGTCGCACTTGCGCTGTGTGGTGCCGGAATTACTCATGAAACATCATCGTTAGAGACACTGCATACGAAACTTTTATCGACGAATTAGAGTACACAAAGGCAATAAATCGATAAAAATACATTTCTGAAGATTTTGATCAAACAATATAAAGTCCATATACACATGCTTTATAGTAAATTATAGTCATTCAAGTATATAAAACACATTTAAGTTGTTTTTGGTCATTTAAAATATCATATAGTTTAAAGATAAAGTAAATAATGAATGAATATTGATAAAATACATGCCGTTTTTTGAATCTTTTAATACAGGACATATCTTTCCACCATTTAAAGGCTTCACAATAATTGTTCTTTCTCTCCTGCTAATACCACTATCATCCAATGGACCCCATTCACTCCATACCGTTACAAGACAGTTAATTGGTACTGAAAAAAGAATCATCAGAGAATATTTCATAGACATTTGTGTCACATTAGAAAAACAATTATTGCTAATGCCCGCGTCACACTGTCCCGATTTTTACGCCGATTGCAACACGATTATGGAAATTTTCAAAATCGGGACTGATCGTATCCAGATCGGGCTATTCGTAGTGCCATCTTTAACCATCTTTAACCATCGGCCACTTTTTCTAGCCTTCGGGAACAACTTCGGGAAGGGTTCTAAATTTTTTAACATGTTAAAAAAATCCCCGAAGGTGCGTCCGATGTTGAGGGTTCGTATTGAGTTCGTATCACCATCCTCACCATCGTAATGTCACCGGGAATGCATCTTTGAACATCGTATTGCATTCGTGTTTCCATCGTTTCCATCGGGCAGTTTTGACATGACGATGTCTACACGAATGAATCACGAAGCTACCCGAAGGTCTTACGATGGCAACACGACTTCGTGAAGACCTCGTAATCCCGTCGTGTTGGCATCGAATAAAAGTACGAAGGCGACAAGATGGGACTACGACGGCAATAAATCCAGCTAAATGTAATTAAGTTAATTTTCGCGCTAAAATACATTTAAAGTGCCATGCGCGATATGCACTGGTCTGTCTAATACGACAGTTAAGAAAGACGTTTACAAAACATGGAGCTCATATCATATGATTCTATGAGAACACGAAAGGCGACAGCGTTGTTTCTATTAATTCAAATGGAACAAGAAGAGCAGCTATTACAGGCTCAGGATTTACTTTTACAAGTAAAATATTATTTTTTGTCAATTTTTCATATCAAGTAACATAATGAAAATCATAAACGCACCTCGTACATCAACACTGCAGGTACACGTATAAAGGGAAACCAACTTTTTCTTCATTATTCTGATTTTTTATGTATCGTCTGAGTTGTTGTCACACGCATGTTTACTCCATAACCATTTTGTTTTCTATATGTCATATTTTGCCGCATTTGTTGCTTTCCCCACATCTTTCCTTTTGTCTATATTATTATGATATTCTCCTGGAAAGAGCTCTTTTTGAATAAAAGGGACCAACGAACCCATTACCTTACCTTTAAGATAGATCAGTAAACATGGGCATAATTATGGGTGATTATTCAGACTAGTGCACACATTATACAGTTCAAACATGGCAATGCCGAGCGTGGCATCCCCTCGTATGTAGCATATTGGGGACAAATATGGACACTATATATGTATTTGACACATGCAGACAATGGTAAATTGAATATGCATATTTGATACATAAACTATTTTTTTAGAAATCAAACATAACATTCAGTAACTGGAAATACCTTTAATATTGTCTTTAGAACCAGCATGTAAAAAAATGAGCAACCAATTTCCTGTGTATTATGCTATTTCAAGGAGAAAAAACAAGTCCATCTGCATGACCTTGACCTTTGGCCTTGAACGTAAAAAATGTCAGATCATTACAAGGAGGAACAATATACCAAATGTGGTTAAAATCTCTTGAAGCATATTGGTTTTAGAGTGTCCACAAGGGTGATATTGCCTTGTATTACAACTGCCACTGTGACCTTGACCTTTGAACTTTAATGTCAATAGCGCTTAAGATATTCTCCTTCATATCCTTTATATGCAGAGACTCAGAGTCAAGTTTTACCCTTCAAACCCACGGTCTTCCGTCTTATGATTAAACCAGAAAGTAAATGTACAATATAATATATATTCAATATCGATCAAACAATATAAAACGCGTGATCCCTTCGACATATAATTTTTGAAATACTAAGGCTTTTCTACCTCAGGCATAGATTACCTTAGCTGGATTTGGCCAAACTTTTAGGAATTTTGGTCCTCAATGCTCTTCAACTTTATTTGGCCATTTATCTTTTTTGGATTCGAACGTCACTGATGACGATGTAGACGAAACGCGCGTCTGGCGTATATACAAAATTTATTCCTGGTATCTATGATGAGTTTATTTAAATGCATCGTAAGCTGTACACGACGTCTTTTAGACATCGTATGGTCATCGCGCCATCATCGTAATCCATCGTGTAGCCTTCGTAATCCATCGTGTAGCCTTCGTGATCCATCGTGTAGGCTTCGGCTGAGATATGAAGCTTAAATACCCGTCTTCGGTTAACCTTCGTATGTCCATCTTTTGCTATCGTATATAATTTCGGCACCATCATATAGACTTCGTTATTCATCGTACTTGCTTCGGTCACTTTTTGGTATTTTAACGAGATCGGGACCAACTTCGTACGAACTTACAATTTTCGCATTCGGGTGTCCATCGTATATAAAAATCGGGACAGTGTGACGCGGGCATAAAAAAATCTAAAATCATTGTCTTACGTAACAATTGGCTCAGTAAAACGGATGCATGCTACTTTTAAATATATATGTCCGACAAATGTTTATGTGATGTTTTCTAAAACTGTTACGAGTATTTTATATAGTAATAATCTTGTACTATTAATGATCTGCCATTCCAAAAATACCAGTTATATTAAAGATTTAAATTGTAAAATACATCTCATTTTAGGATTCGTCAAAATTTAAAATCATTTTTTTCTAATACATCAAAAGTCACAGGAAAGCAACAATTCGTATCCAGTTGACAACATCAAATTGCTCATCAAGTATTGTTTTTAACTTTATTAATTGTATTGCAAACTAAACACATGAAGTACTGGATATAATGCCTTGGTACACTAGTTGTTTTCGAATTCCATTTGAGATATATATGCTCTTATAAATATAAGTGTACCTGTTTTTGTATCCTCTAAAGGCGGGCATGGATCCCCTTTATTCAAGGGAGTTGTGACAATAGCTCTGTAGCGTCTAGCAATACCTTTAGAATTTATTGGACCCCATTCATTCCAAGCACTGACTTGACAATTTATGTTCACTAAAACATATAATGAATTAAATACAGAAAGTCAATGGTTTGTGATTACTTGAAATAACGGTTACTTTAAACAATGTCATATTGTGCCAAATAAAAACAAATGGTGTATTTGTAATAATATTTTTGTCATTAAACAGTAAAATACAGAAAAATTCAAAAAAATAATTTCAAAATTTTGCTGTCGATACTGTAATTTGATCATAAAAAGTTTCTGTCTAAGTGTCGTAAAATTCCATAAAGATTTACAAAGCTATTGGTGGAAATAAAAACTTTAATCCTTGACTAAACTAAGTTTAAACTCCGCAGATATATATATATATATCGATTGTTTTCGTGAATAATCTAATAATGTGTCTTCAATCTAACGATATGTTACATATGTTAATTAAGGACACTTTGAATTTATCAAATCCCTGACATTGTTTGTATAAGAAGCGAATATTCTTTCCCATGATATCTGTGTATAGGAAACAATCTGACAATTTGGTACGTACCTAATCTTGTTTCGATAAGATGTCCACACTCTTTCCCTCCATTTAAAGGTTGCTGTGTTACAAATCGCTCTCTTCGTGAAAGCCCTTGGCTATCATGTGGACTCCAAACACTCCAAACAGTGGCAATACAGTCAACTGACACTATAATTACAGATACAATAAGCTGTCGTAATGTAAGCCATTGTAAGAGGAAATATTTTATTTTCTCACGATAAAACACTCATATATTGAAATTTTATACTTGCTCTAGTTTGTTCTCATGGTGGAATGCCAAACTTGCTTTTTTCACATACCAGAATGTCATACATGCTTTAAACCAAGGTTCCGTGTTGAAGGCCGTATTTGAATCTTTAATCGTTTACTTTTTTACACGATATACTTGCATGGAGAGTTGTCTCATTGGCACTCATACCACATCTTATTATTTCTATTAACTTTGTTCGCATGGTGGAATAACATACCTGCAGTAGTTTATTATCATTATAGATTGTCAGTCCTGCAGTAGTTTGTTATCAATATGAAATGTCATACCTGCTTAATACAAAAAAAGAAGATGTGGTATGATTGCCAATGAGACAACTGTCCACAAGAGACCAAAATGACACAGACATTAACAACTATAGATCACCGTACGGCCTTCAACAATGAGCAAAGTCCATACCGCATAGTCAGCTATAAAAGGCCCCGATAAGACAATGTAAAACAATTCAAACGAGAAAACTAACGAACTTATGTATATAAAAAAAATGAACGAAAAACAAATATGTAACACATAAACAAACGACAACCACTGAATTACAGGCTCCTGACTTGGGACAGGCACATACATAAATAATGTGGCGGGGTTAAACTACTTACGTTTGTTCTCAAGATGGAAATGTCATACCTGCTTTAGTTTGTTCTAATGTCAGAATTTCATACCTGCTTTCGTTTCGCGGAATTTCATACCTGCTTTAGTTTGTTCTAATGGCGGAATGTCATACCTGCTTTAGTTCGTTCTAATCGCGGAATGTCATAACTGCCTTAGTTTTTTCTAATAGCGGAATGTCATACCTGCTTTAGTTTTTTCTAATGGGGTAATGGCATACCTGCTCTAATTCGTACTTATAGTGGAATATCATAACTGCTTTAGTTTGTTTTAGTGGGGTAATGGCATACCTGCTTTGGTTCGTACTTATAGTGGAATATCATACCTGCTTTAGTTTGGTTATAATGGCGGAATGTCATATCTGTTTTTATTCGTTCTTATGATAGAATGTCACACCTGCTTTAATTCGTACTTATAGTGGAATATCTTAATTTACAGCTTTAGTTTGTTCTAATGGGGTAATGGCATACCTGCTTTAATTCGTACTTATTGTGGAATATTATACCTGCTTTAGTTCGTACTTATTATGGAATGTCATACCTGCTTTAGTTTGTTCTAATGGCGGACATGGATCACCGTTGTTTAGAGGAGTTGTCACAATTGTTCTGAATCTTGTAGATATACCTTCAGCATTCAATGGACCCCATTCATTCCAAGCACTTACTATACAGTTGATATGAACTAAAATATAATTAAACATCACTAATAGAAAGCAAACCTTTAATACAGTATTGTGTGTTTGGGTTTAAATCATATGGAAAACTATTGTAAGATTCGGACAATTCGATAGTTCTAAACAAAGCCAAAAAACTTTTCATCACTATTTCTTTGCCTCATGTAAATCACATATGATTAGGTATAAAACCAAAATAACAACAGGAGAAAACAAAAAAAGAAAAACCTATATTGCTACGAGTATGCATAAGACAGAACAAAAAACTTTGAATTTTATATATAAATTGTTCTACCAAAATGACGACAGACTTTGTTGATAATAAATAAAGTGCAGGTCAAACAAGACAATTATAAACAAATCATACCAATTCATACTCGAAGTAACTACAAACTAGTTAATGGTTTTTGATCTGCTGATATCTTTGTATGCAGTTCTCCACCAAAAGTTATCGGTGGTTAGACGTCAGAGTAGATTTATTACAGCAACGTTATAAACTGTTGAGAAAACACGATATAGTAAAACGCAATAATAAACAGATATCAATGTTGAAAAAAGAAGTCTCGCTAAAACTATGAATGAGTGAATTAATAATTCAAAAAATACAAGAGCAATGATCGATCGAGCATTACAACAGAATGATTATAATATATTACAATTCAGTCTATCAGCAACAAAACAAATAATTGGCCATAAATACCTAATTTTGTCTGATAAGTAACTGGACATTCTGCTCCTCCATTCAAAGCCGGTTGGGTTACATATCGTTCTCTGTGGGAGTGTCCGTTGTTATCATGGGGACTCCAATCGCTCCACTTCGTAACCACACAATCGATTGGAACTTGTAAAAGTCAAACAAAATTTATTAGATTATCTGTCACTTGAATGGATGTTCATGGTAATCAAATATATGCTTATATCTAAGATATAGTGGGGTTTTTTTTTAACTTTATGCATTGGTCATTGTAATTGCCTCATTCGAATGTTCAATCCATTGAGAAGTGCAACCCTTTTTACTATTATTCGAACAAAGTACCAGCATTAATTTGTACAATTTAAGCCTAAGAAGAAAAATCTTTACTCCAAGTAAAATGTTGGGCTGTACACTATTTGATTAGAATTTTTAATACTTGTAAATGAAAAAATTGCGTTATCTTTCTGTTAATATGTTTGTTGTCAGATACATAAAAGAGGGGCAAAAGATACCAGTGGGATATTCAACCTCATAGATCGAAAATAAACTGACAACGCCATGGCCAAAAAAGAAAAAAGACATATATCACCATAAATTTTGTTACGCATTTTGCCCATGTTTGACTTGAAGATAACGTTCAAATCTGTGTAGTATCCAAATACCACAAATAAATAATATGTCACAAAACTTCAAGTAATATCATAGATATAAAATAATATGATATTTGAACCTGCTTTGGTATCGTCTGTCGCTCCACATTCTTTCCCGCCATTTTTCTGTTCTCTGACTATTTCTCGTTCCCTGAAACTTATTCCTTTCTTGTTAGGTACTGTCCATTCTGACCAAACAGTCATAATGCAATCAAGTGGAACTGAAACAAATTATCAGTATATAATATCTTTGGATGTAAATGGTGAAATAAACTCGTTACAAATTGACATATCACAAACGTTTGGGATATATTTCATTCACTAACATGGTTTGCATATTTGTTGATTAATATTTACCTTCTAACTCTTCTAAGAGAGGTGGGCATGGCTGTCCTCCATTTAAAGGTTTATGTTTTCTTACTCGTGCTCGTGTTTTTATTCCCTCGTTGTTGACTGGTCCCCATGAACCCCAATCTCCAACAATACAATCAATTGGAACTACAAATATAGCGTTGACAATTGAAATATCTTGATATGTTTATTGAAAGGACAAAATTGTTGCTAGCCTTATCCATGTTATATTGAACTCTCTTGCAAAAGAAGTTCCTTCATAATATTATTTCCATATGAATAAACAATCCTGAACTTTATTTTGTTCGACCTGGAACAGATATTATGGTATTGCATATAACAATTTTTCCAGGAAAGCATTTATCAATTATAAGTTTACCTTCACGGTGTATCTTTTCAACCCATTTTTTCAGGCAATTTTTTTAATCATTTTAACAAAACTATAAAATTTACACTGAAGAGGGGTTTATTGTATGCACAATGTGAAGCTACGGTTGTAGGTATTGCACATAGATTTTTTCATATGAGTAGTTTATTAACATATCAAGTGAGTTGCGTGAACCTAATAATTAGTCTTCAATAAATAAATATATGTAAGAACAAATAATACCTGCTTTAGTTTCAATCGTATGTGGACATTCTTTACCCCCGTGTATCGGTGTAACTTCCACAAATCTCTGTCTATTAGATATTCCGTCTTTATCGTGCTTACTCCACTCGCTCCAGGTCGATACAACGCAGTCAACAGATACTATAAATAATAATGACGCCATACAAGAACAAAACAGATGTGTTATTAAAGTTTGAAAATTGTACTATATAATGAATAAAAATTATACAAAAGAAATACATTGTAGTTATAGAAAGAAGAAAAAAATATACAAAGGAAGTAAATGATTTTTTTTTAAATTCAACAATACTATTGCCATTATAGCATTGCACAAGATGCAGTTTTTCCGTTACCATTAATTGGTAACGCATACCCATTTAACGGGTTTCTTTGGAAAAGGTTGTTCATAACTTGAATAATATCTACATAAATATGCAGTTATGTTACCTTTTATTGTTTCAACCAATGGTGGACATGGTCTACCGCCATGACATGGTCGCTGTAAAATAATTCTGGTCCGTTGCCGAACCCCTTGTGAATCCACTTGACTCCATAATGACCATAGACTTACGACACAGTCTTTTGCAACTGAAAGTAATGAGACTAATGAATCAATAATCGAAGTTTAATGTCCAGCGCAACTCATTCTCGATACGTACAGTAAAACATTATCTACTTATGATTATTATATAATTTGTATATCTAAAATTACTCGAATGGGCTTAGTCTGTTAGAATTCCCCCTATGTTAACACTTTGAAAGACCAAATTGCCATGACCATTAAGCGCCAAGATCATTCATAAATATTCGAGATATTTATTTTATTCAATTTTACCAAACTGAATCACTAGCCTGTCAACATTAGAGTTTTAAGTTCGTGTCCCGCACGTGGCAGGTGAATTCGACTCCGCTATTTATTTCATTCAGGATAAGTTCTAAAATTACAAAACTTTTTCATCCAGTAGACCCTGTTGATCCCTGTTTAACCATTTCAACATGCATGATACTTTTTAATGAAACCTGTTTAAACTATCGAAAATACTTCAAACAAAAGATTTTTTTAATTCTGATTTCGAAAAAGTGGATCATAATATATCCAAGTTTCCTAAAGATCGCTTTCTAAAGTTTTTCCTCCCTCAGCTCACTACTGATGACCTCTATTTTTCGGAAGCCTGACCCAAACAGGTAGTTGTATAAATGACTGTTCTACCCGGATTGGACTACATAGCGATAATGTGCATCTTGATTGACTAAGATTGTCAGTTTTCCTACAGAAGGCCAATGGTTTTTACCGCGCACCCGACCGTCTCCACAAATACAAACTGGCGACACAGAGATGAAAGCGAGGTAAATACCAATAAATCGAGCACTCAAATCAAAATAAAACATATATTGATTTCAGCAATCTATGATATCGCGGCTATTGCGTTTTATTGATAAATCAAACATCTGTATAACAACGCGTGATTATCGTCCTTGATAATAATTGATAATAATTGTGTAAATATTTCAACATACAGTATTTCGAAATTTTTCTTGATACATACTCATAAGGAAAGTATAAAGAACGATATATAATTAAGTTTCATTTGAGACAAAACACAATATCTAAAGATATGTAAAGGTATCAATAAAAACAACATACCTTGCTTAGTCTGATATACTATTGGACATGGTCTTCCTCCATAGGATGGTCGTTTTAATATGTTTCTTTCCCTAAAACTGACACCCGACTGATTCGGAACACTCCATAATGACCATTGTCCAACCGCACAATTACAAGGAGCTGATTATGGTATAAATGTGAAATATATTAAAACGTGTTATCATCAAGAGAAATACGAATAATGAGAAATTAGGTCTTAGCCGTTTGCACATTAAGCAAATTTGATAAAAACATGAACTTATACATCGTACTTACAAATTAACTAAAGAGGTAATGATGGTTTTCCCTATATCTGTTTCAAGGCAAACTTTAGTTTTGAAAATCTCAAATGTGGGCCCAAATTCCTCCAGTCTAGCCGTTATACTCTAGGATGAGGTTGTTTTTCCTTGAGTCATGCTTAATGTCTAAATTCGCAACAATATCACCTAGGCATTGTTCATAAATTCTTATACATCTTGTAAGATCAGTCTTACCCTCTTAGTAAAATGGTAAAATAAAAATCTTAGATGACCGTAAGGTTAGAAATCATCCTATACCCACCACACCTTTAATTAAAGGACGGTATAAATTAATCGCGCCATATAACAGTTGACCCACTTTGTAGAAGATATCGAAATGATGTATTGTTGGTTTTTTTTATGGTTATTTTAGTGATTTTATTGGAAGTCACACCACATCTCCTTATATTTTTACTTTTTGTTTTCCAGGAAATAGAATTGTGGAATCTTAATATCTATAGATAACACAAAAGAAGATATGGTTTCTATTCGAACCGTCTTTTGCAATGCTAAATGTGAACAACGAAGAACTAGAACAAGCATCCATTCACTCTAAAACAAATCAAGCCATGATTTCTCAAATAACACAATATTATATAGAATAATTTATATATGGAGTAAATATTTAAGAATATCAAAGGTTGGGGAGGATGATGAGCAGGATGTTTTTACCTGTTCTTGTTTCGATCAGATTAGGACACATTCCCCCGCCAGGTGTAGGATGTCTTATAATCCACCTGTATCTTCTTTGGATTCCAAAATAGTCTGTTTGTCCCCAGGTTGCCCACTGCGAGACTATACACTGAGCCGGTGGTCTATAACCGCCATATCCACGATTCCTAGGATAGTAACTATTACACCGTGCAATGTAGATCAAACATGTAAAGGTTATAACACGAATCAACATTTTATCATTACACTGTAAGGATTCCTCATCTATCACTGTACACTATGTACCAGAAGGAATTGTTTTGAGGGAATGAATTATTCCTTCTCTCACAAAAGAATGATAAATCAGATTACTATAATAAACTATATTTTATGCTTGGTCACAGGTCATAATTATAAGCCGTTTAACGTGATCATTGTTTAAATTGTTGATTTTTGTAATATATGTCAATCACGAATTATCTTAACTTTTAATATTTTATTGCTTAATGTTCGTTTTATTCATAATTTATTTTATATTTAGTGGTATTCAAGGAATTTGTTTCCCTACGCCAAATTAAAAAGTACAAATTTACTGCCAACAAACTGAAATACTTAGTACGTGTAATTGGAATATGGCGATTTGAAACATATTTAATTTTTATTTCATTATTTTTGTACTTAATTCAATCAAAAGTACTGCACGCCATACTACTTTTATATAGGCCAAAGGGAAAATGTTAATGAATTATAAATTTTCAATCCTGGTATCTATGAGGAGTTTATTTATAATTCGTCTGGATCGCATGAGGAAAATGGTCAACTCAAGATCTGTAATGAATGATCAACTGGTAATTATTAGATAGGGATTTGATAAAATGAAGTAAAATCCCAAACCAATGCTTAACCAAATACAATGGAACGGGAGAAAAGAAAAACTATCCGTATTCCTCTCTTAAAAAATGATATAAAATAAAATGATATGTACTGTGTAGACATAACATTAGATGTGACAATGACGAATCAACGAATCAAAGAAACTCTTGCAAAATAAATGCAAAAGTAGTATACCGCTGTTCGAAATTCGTAAATGTCGATTCAGAAAAAACAAATCCGGGTAACAAACTAAAACTGAGGGAAGCACATCAAATATAAGAGGGGAACTACGACACAACAGAAACGAACTATAATATAACAAATACCAAATTCTAAAACTGTCACGTCTACTATTCTGTCTGAAATCAGGCTCTTTTTGTTTTTATTCTTAGATTTCCTAACTTCTGACCTTTGGTATACGCGTATTTTTCTTCTTGTAAAGTACAAAGAACCCGGTCGCTCAGAGAACGCTTGTCGTCTATTGTTTTTTCAATTAAATGCACAAATGCAAAATTTCTATTAATGTTACAAACATCTGTGACGATTAATACTATACTATCTGCAATAATCTATTTTTTTTCAAATATTGTAAATCATGTTATCTCGGTGAAGATTAAATATATTAAATACTATAGTGGCAATCTTATTATACTGCAAGCAGGAGATGCAGTTAAACTTGAATTGAAAAATTAAGCTTTCATATGCAAATTCCGGACCTATACACATTACAAAATACTGGAAATGATTACTAGTAATAAACAAATATTTAATCTTGTGTTTATTCCAAAAAAAATACATATGATGCACTGGAAAACATTAGATTGATAACTTTTGTCAAAGTACTGGCAGTTATTTTTTGTTTTTGTCATTATTGTTTTCGACTTCAATCAAGCCGATGCTTTTAACTTTAGTTAACTCGAAGATATACGTACGTTATTGGTTTTCGCCCATTGTTGAAGAATGCTTTGTGACCTTGGTCATCGTAGTTTTGGATAATATCACATTTTTTTTATTTGTGTATTGACATTGACACAAGAAAAGACTTCCTCTGAACACCCTCTGTTGACCGAATAAATATAAACATACATAGCAAGAGGTTCAAATGGAAGTTTTGCCCATTAATACTAAACATACCTGACTAGAGTTTTAAAAGCAAGTCTGGCCCATTAAATACTAAACACACATGACTAGAGATTCAAAAGAAAATTTGGCCCATTTAATACAAGGGAGTTAACTCGGATCCTTGCTGACCTTTCGGTATATCCTGATGTTTTTATTTATTCATTTACTGTTTGCTGTTTATATGTTATAATGAGTATAAACTCTGGCCTCTTTTCATCTCAAATAGTGGAATTACAAATCGCACACAACAGATGGCATTATATTAAGTATAACAGGACAAGTATGTAACTAAATATATAATACATGATATGAGAAGAGTCTACGCCAATATCATACGTTTCAATAAGCTTCCTAATAGAATCAGAGTTTATAGTAGTTAACAGGTATTAAAAACTCGGAAATACACTAGAAACATACAAACAGAAACAATAACATTTGAAACTGGATGAACTCAAAACCTGAGTGAGCCCTTTTACTGTGGTAACATCACTAAGTATGTCACAGTAGAAATGTGTAAAACCTGAGTGAGCCCTTTTACTGTGGTAACATCACTAAGTATGTCACAGTAGAAATGTTTTACACATGCTAAGGGTTTAACCTTATATCAAATGTTTTGAGTTTTTATGCATTAGAATATTTGTCATCTTTATAGTTAAATGGGAACTAGTCAACCGATCACTAACAAACATATATAAAGGTATGTAATATGTTACTGATTCAGCGGCTACAAAACAAGGTAAGGTGTTACACTGTTTCTTAAGCTGATACATGCATCTTTTTTAGTTGATTACTTTTACCTTAGCTATCACATTGCACGTTGAATACGCAAGTTTAATTTACGCAACTTACAGATGCATGCCTATCTGTTTGTCATAATTGTGTATCCGACTGAGGCGAATCCGCTTTCAATAAAATTGATGGAATTTTGAATCCCTTTGTTTGAACGTTTGTTTTCTATTATAAATTTGTGAAAGAATGGATATAAGTAATTGTTATTCAAAGAACTACATTCCAAATCTATAATAAGTGATGAAATAAATAAGGAAAAGGAAAAAATTCATAACTACTATTCCGTTAAAAAAATCGTTTCAAAATTAGCCAAGAAATAGTAAAGAGACGAGCACTCTCAAGCGTTTTTTAATTTACACTTAGTTGTTCATGATTCTAGGAGAAAATAAAATCATAAAAATACTGCTATCCGAGGAAAACTCAAAACGGAAAATCTCTAATAAAATGGCAAAATAAACAGCTCAAACACATCAAACATCAAACAACTGTCATATTCCTGACTTGGTAGAGGTGTTTTCTTATGTAGAAAATGGTGAATTGAACCTCGTTCTAAAGCTGTAGAGAAAATCAACTCTAAATAAGATGAATGTTGTTAATTATTTAAATCTGTCTGACTTTCAGTTAAAACAAACCCTTTTATTTCCAGGACTAGCTTCTTAAACTGTGCGATATGTGTTTGAAGAATGTGTCGTTTCTGCTGTTTGTGTGTCTTGTTTTTAGAATTTCTTACATTATAGCAGGTACTATTTATTCATATTGTATTCAGTGGAGTTTATAATAAAGAATTACTGCGGTTATAAGGTTTTGAAATACTATTGAACCTTTCCAAATTATCTTGTTAAATGCTCCTCAATTTTATTTCCATAATTGAAAATGTAATACTAGCTGCATAAAAATAATTCCCTTTTCAATTGTGATTATATTTAAACTAATACATCAATATAACAAAAGTGTATCACTTGAATGCTAAAATAAGTATATAGGATCGATTATAGACTAACCATAATGACTACTAACTGTCTAAAACTCCTCGATTATAGACTAACCATAATGAATACTAACTGTTCAAAACTCTTCGATTATAGACTAACCATAATGATTACTAACTGTCTAAAACTCTTCGATTATAGACTAACCATAATGACTACTAATTGTCCAAAACTCCTCGATTATAGACTCACCATAATGACTGCTAACTGTTCAAAACTCCTCGATTATAGACTCACCATAATAACTACTAACTGTCCAAAACTCCTCGATTATAGACTAACCATAATGACTACTAACTGTCCAAAACTCCTCGATTATAGACTAACCATAATGATTACTAACTGTCCAACACTCCTCGATTATAGACTCACCATAATGACTACTAACTGTCCAAAACTCCTCGATTATAGACTTACCATAATGACTACTAACTGTCCAAAACTCCTCGATTATAGACTCACCATAATGACTACTAACTGTCCAAAACTCTTCGATTATAGACTCACCATAATGACTACTAACTGTCCAAAACTCCTCGATTATAGACTAACCATTATGATTACTAACTGTCCAAAACTCCTCGATTATAGACTAACCATAATGACTGCTAACTGTCCAAAACTCCTCGATTATAGACTCACCAGAATGACTACTAACTGTTCAAAACTCCTCGATTATATACTCACCATAATGACTACTAACTGTCCAAAACTCCTCGAATATAGACTACCCATTATGACTGCTAACTGTCCAAAACTCCTCGATTATAGACTCACCATAATGATTACTAACTGTCCAAAACTCCTCGATTATAAACTCACCATAATGACTACTAACTGTCCAAAACTCTTCGATTATAGACTCACCATAATGACTACTAACTGTCCAAAACTCCTCGATTATAGACTAACCATTATGACTGCTAACTGTCCAAAACTCCTCGATTATAGACTCACCATAATGATTACTAACTGTCCAAAACTCCTCGATTATAGACTCACCATAATGACTACTAACTGGCCAAAACTCCTCGATTATAGACTCACCATAATGACTACTAACTGTCCAAAACTCCTCGATTATAGACTAACCATTATGACTACTAACTGTCCAAAACTCCTCGATTATAGACTAACAATAATGACTACTAACTGTCCAAAACTCCTCGATTATAGACTCACCATAATGACTACTAACTGTCCAAAACTCCTCGATTATGGACTAACCATTATGACTGCTAACTGTCCAAAACTTCTCGATTATAGACTCACCATAATTATTACCTACTCTCTATAGCTACTAGAGACCAAACAACACATTTATTGGCGAATGAGAGTAAAATTTTCAGACTTGTTTGATCACAAACTATTCTGTTTATCCCATTGTCAAATGTAAATAAGTAAGAAAATGCCAGGAAGAATAGATTTACTACTACGCGATTATACCGTTCTAGATGCCAATGACTGTAATGAATACGAAAGATCCTGTTTGGCTGATGGCAAGTGTATACCAGAAACATGGTGGTGTGATGCTCATTCGTTGGGCCCAGATTGTTCCGACGGTGCTGACGAAACAAAGTGTTCAGGTAAGGTACAGGAATATTATTCTTTTGTTCATCTCATATTGCTTTTATTGTGAATGTTTGTGGTTTAACCCTTACAATAAAACAATAGCAGTCAGATGCTCTGGAAGGGTACTTCTACAGTGGTATACATCATGTTGATCATGGCAAGATTGTAGTTTGTCTATATATTCATTCGTTTTTATAATTTGGCTAAAACGACTACCTTTCTAATAATTTCGGTATTGTATTCTCCTGTTGGTATATTTTTACTTTTTAGGCATTTCAAGAATTCTGATTGTTCAACCGATCTTATTCACATTTTAGCTTCTGACTGTGCTTCAACTAATACGTTTCATTGTGGTAAAAGTATGACGTGTACACCTTTTTACACCAGATGTAATGGCGAGAGTGATTGCCCAGATAATGAAGACGAGGCAAATTGCAAAGGTAACAATTCTTTGGCACTTACATTCTAATACTGTCACCAAAGGAAATTCGACGTCATAATCGAATTTTGACCAATGAAGAACTGAGATCAAACGAACCACACGTTGATCAAATATAAATTCTACTGATATGATATCTATCCACTTGAGACATTTAAAGTTTTATATGTTAAATGTCGAGTGTGTACCGATATCGTAACACTGTCACCAAAGGAATATTCGAAGTCATAATCGAATTCTGACCAATTAAGAACTGAGATCAAACGAACCACACGTTGCCCAAATATAGATTCTACCACTGCATCGAGTCTGATACGATATCTATCCATTTGAGACAGTTAAAGTTTTAAATGTTTAATGCCGAGTGTGTACTGATAGATTTGTTTGAAAAATCTGTTTCTCTATAGTAATGATGTATAGACGATATACAGACAGATTTATCTTTCTATTCGAAAGACATGCGATAAGATATGTTCATTCTATGTAGTGTCATCAAGCATGATCGCCTTTTTTTATGAAGCTACAATAGTAAATTCAAAAGAAAGAAAAGTTTGACATCATAATCGAATATTAACGAACGGAGATCAAGCAAACCACATGTTGATTAAATAAAAATAATTAACAGGTCGGGAAAAGGATAAATCGTGTAAGAATTAGAAAAACCTTTTTTTCAGAATTTGTTATGATGGAAGTCTTCAATCTTTGATAAAGAATTCGAAAATATGAAATATGTATACATGACTAAAAAATTGTAAATAAGGATTCTTTAAATCCTTAATTTGAAGTCAAATTCATAATTACTGATTGATAAAAAATAGGATTCTATATTTAAATAAGTTGGTTCAGATTTAAATCCGAGAAAAACAACATAAATGAATGTAGGACAATACAATCAGTTTTATTATTGCATCAAACCTAACTTATTGCATCAAACCTAACTCATTGTATCAAACCTAACTTATTGCATCAAACCTAACTTATTGCATCAAACCTAACTTATTGCATCAAACCTAACTTATTGCACCAAACCTAACTGAAAAACATTTTACAGATTATAAATGTTTGGACGGAACCTTTAAATGTAAAGACGACACATGCGCACTAGGAGATAAATGTGATGGAACAGAAGACTGTTCGGATGGAGAGGACGAAGAAAATTGTGAAGGTACAACACTTTAAATGTGAATTTAAACTATTTCAACTCCTATGTATTGAACAGTTCATTTTTAATGTTAGTAATTGTACTAACTGAATTGAAGTTAACAATAATTTTACTTAGAAGGCTTTTCATATTTTCATAGTTGCTTTTATTTTAGTAGTTACTTTCTTGATTGTGTTTGATATACAAAATTTGATGGCCTTAAGAAGTTTATGATATCAACATTTCAATTGATAGTGTAGCATAAAAATCCTTTGGCTAATGTACAAATGTTAAATGTCCTTTAGGGTAATTGTTTAATGTTAGATAAAGAATCTTTAAAGGTCTGTCTTTATCTCCATCTGCAAGTCTTAGCTTAAAAGAATATGTCCAATACACACAAAACAAACTACATGTCTTTATCATATTTATAATGAATAAATAATACATTAAAAGTATAACAAAATATAGTTTTAAATGACTGCACTAACCACCGACAAACGACACTTCAAAGAAATGAGACAACAGAATAAATAACGCCTGCTCCTAAAGAAAACGTGAACTATATGGCGAGGTTCCTTAACAATCTATATCAAGCACACCCACCATCTCTCGATTATCTTGTACATAGACACAATCACAAAATTGAGGTAGGAATCGGATGACAAAATACAGATGAGTTTATCTAAGTATTATACATTACAGATGGTTAATTTACTTTCTCTATACATTTTTGTTCTATTGTAACATTTCTTGATCCGTATGAGAAAATGTTTCTCCTCACAAACGAAATATCTATTCTCAACAAATGATTGGTCAAACTTTTATTATGACGTCAAATTTGCTTGGTTTCTTCTGAATTTTTCTTTTGGACATCATTTAGAAATTAAACAATGCCTGATGACGTCAAATATAAAGGACACAACGTTCTGAAAATCACTAGATAAATATATTCCATCACTGCAACTCACGTATATCCATATTATCCCACTCTCAACAGTGAAATTTTAATCATCTACACACGGTCATACTTATGTTACACTGTTAAGTCGTATTAACAATAAATCCCTATAGGAATTGTACTGATTGATTTTTATGTTTTGGCTAAACTATTGTTTGTTAGTTGACATCAACTTTAAATCTGGTTTTCAGTTACTACTAATACTCTTAGATCGGTACTCTATTGTCTTTTAATTTGTATATTTGTCTGTTTGTGCTTTGTGCAGATAAGATTTGTCAACAAATTAATTCAACAAATGTTTACAGCAGGTTCTTGTATTGTGGTGTACCATCATTGTTCTAGGCTAAGAGGCTGTCGAGCTCTCACAAACAGGTTAAGAACTTCATAATTAGCTAGTCTTTATATACCAAGCCAAAAACTGGTGACGCAGTTGTCTTCATTTGTTGTCGTTTCATTCTTCTTTTCGTGCATTTGTATTGTACATTGTTTAATAGTTTACAATATGGTTTTAGAGACCTGTTTTGTAGTGATTCGTGCATCGGACTACTAACACAAATGTTCCTGGTTAAATCCCCGTTCCGGGGAGAAAATTTCAAGGACTTATATTTCGGCTCTCCTATCACACCATTCGCAAGCATGGTCTTGAGAAACGATGATAGTCCGTCGGAAGGGGACGTTAAATGAATGACCCGTATTTAGAGAGAAACATCTCTCGTGCACGTTAAAGACACCCTTGTAGATTTCGAAAAAGATCAGGCGAATGCCGCTACAGGGCAGCACTCGCACCTGCAAAGTGGAAAGGGATTAATATAAGTTGAAATAACTTGTTTCTCAATCCATAAATCTATGTTTAAACTATTACGATTGTTGATGAAAGCTATGCATTGAGATGCATGTACTAACAGCTTTGTCCTTTTGTTTATAAAACAGTTGATTCATTGCTAAAGGGGTTCATGGAATATTATATTTTTTTTTAGTTTTATTTCAGAAAACAAATGTTCAAGATGAGTGTAGAGATAAACTGATAAAACTCCTTAACATGTAGATGGCATGATTACGTGATATACAAAAGATACCAAAGGTACATTTAAACTCGTAAGTCGAAGACAAAATCAAACTGACATGACAAAAACGGATAGCGACAAAAAGCTGTATACATAACACAACATAGAAATAAAAAGATCAAGCAATACGAACCTGCCAAACAGTCAGGTGCTCCGAAAGGGTAAGCAGAATCCGTGTGAATAATTGTATACATTGATGTGCGTTTTTAACTCTCTATATTGCTTTAAGAATACAAGTGTCCATGGGGAAAAATTAAATGTGAGGACCATTCTTGTGTTTTTGGCGAACAATGTAATGGATTGACAGACTGCAATGATGGATCAGATGAACACAATTGTCAAGGTAAGACTCCTTTTTAGGAACACTTGCGTATAAATTAGATCGATAGGGACAGTCTACGTTAAACCGAAGGGAACAGGTTACGTTAGACCAGTTGAGACAATTTACATTAGACCAATGGTGACAGTATACATTAGACTAATTGTGACAATCTACGTTAGACCGATGTTGACAGTCTACATTAGACATATTGTGACAAATCGATGATGACAGTCTACGTTAGACCGATGGTGACAGTCTACGTTAGCCCGATGGTGACAGTCTACGTTAGACCGATGTAGACAGTCTACGTAAGACCGATGAAGACAGTCTACGTAAGACCGATGGGAACAATCTACGCTAGACCGATGGAGAAAGTCTACGTTAGACCAACGGGAACAATCTACGCTACACCGATGGGAACAGTCTACGCTAGACCAATAATGACATTCTACGTTAGAACGATGGAGACAGTCTACGTTAGACCCAATGGAGACAGTCCACGTTAGACCGATGGTAACAATCTACGCTAGTCAGATGATAACAGTCTAAGCTAGACCGATGGGAACAGTCTAAGATAGACCGATTTGGACAGTCTACACAAGACCGATGGAAACATTCTATTTCTAAATTCCCAAAGGTTGTGAAGTGATGATTGGATTAGGAAATACCAATTAAAAGTTTATAAGATGGGATATTATTGCCAAATAAGACAAATCTCTACCAGATTAGAACTTGGCAATGTTAACTAGGACATGAAAAGTTTTAACATTTTCTTGTCACCAGCCGGCCCTTCGTTTTGATGGTAAGGCATATATAGGTTGCACATTGTTGTTTAAAGTGCAGTTTATAGACTATTAGGTGTTACTAAGATAAATAGTTGGCCCTAAAAATGGAATGCACAGTTAATCTCATAACGATGATATGTACTTAATCGGGATTATTTTTGCATCTGTTTTGATTATACTTTTTAACTAGTTTCAAACTCATTTAGTTATTATAATGAACTGAAAAAATATATAGAGTTATATGTTGATGCCATAGGTACTTTAATTTTAAAAGAACTGTCATTATTGAATTTATGAAATATAGAATGAACGGTTACAGTTCTCTATCTTTTATCTTTTTAAGAATATGAATGTCCTTTGCAAAAAATAAAATGCAATGACCATACATGTGTCTGGGGTGAACGCTGCAACAGTTGGATTGATTGTAAAGATGGATCAGATGAAGAAAATTGTGAAGGTAAGAATCACGTGATCATACATGTGTCTGGGGTGAACACTGCAACAGCTGGATTGATTGTAAAGACGGATCAGATGAAGACAACTGTGAAGGTTAGAATCACGTGATCATACATGTTTCTGGGGTGAAAGCTGCAACAGCTGAATTGGTTGTAAGGACGGATCAGATGAAGACAATTGTGAAGGTAAGAATCACGTGATCATACATGTGTCTTGGGGTGAACGCTACAATAGTTGAATTAATTTTTAAGACGGACCTGATGAAGACAACTGTGAAGTTAAGAATCACGTGATCATACATGTGTCTGGTGTCTGGGGTGAACGCTGCAACAGTTGGATTGATTGTAAGGACAGATCAGATGAAGACAACTGTGAAGGTAAGAATCACGTGATCATACATGTTTCTGGGGTGAACGTTGCAAAAGTTGAATTGGTTGTAAAGACGGATCAGATGAGGAAAATTGTAAAGGTAAGAATCACGTGATCATACATATGTCTGGGGTGAACGGTTCAACGGTTGGATGAATTGTTAATACTAAAATTGAGAAAGAAAACTAGTCAGTAAATAAATTGTATTTAAAGTCGGCATATATATATTCCGAAAGGATTAGTTTTAAAAGCCTCCCCACTTACAACAGGAGAAAATTGAAACAGATTTTTCCACAGATGAAATAACATTCTATACCACAGTTCTTTTAGTCTGATGGATCTTTTACGCCAAGAAGCAATTCATCAAGTAAATTATTTATATAAAGTACGTGATAATTTGCACTGCCGATCTCGTGAACAATTGTCTGATCCTGAACTTGTAGAAATTCAAGTTCGTCTTGGTGATATCAACCATATTGAATCACATAAGCTCCACGTCAAACAGATTAACAAATTTCAACGTGATGGTGTGCAAATTAACCACTTTTTAATCAGACCCTCTAAAACATCTTTTAAAAAGCCTCGAAATCGTAGATTTCAAAGAAAAAATAGAGTTCCGACCAATCCCAACAACACGGTTGTCAATTTATCCTCAGTCTCTTTATCTGAGGACGAAACTAAAGTCTTGTCTAAGGGTTTGGATATTTGTCCTACTCCCAATAACATAGATAATATGAAACTGGGAGATGACCTTGATAACTTTGCCAGGACTCTCCGAATCAAAGACTATTTTGGTAACAAGGATAATGAGAAAGACTCAGGCACGTCTGACTCTGAGGAAGAAATCATAATTCCGCATTTTAAAAAGAAGAGTTCATGGATTCTAAAACCTAGTAAATCTGCTACACTGGAAGATGTTATCGACAAAATCAAATCGGATGTTGTTCATCTAGCTAGTAACAAGTACTCGTCATTTTTTAACACCGTTCCTGACGAGAAAAAAGCCATACAATCGCTGAGAAACCGAGATGATATTGTGATAAAACCAGCAGACAAGGGCAGTGCTGTTGTGATAATGGACAAAGCTAACTACATCGCGGAAGCAGTGCGTCAGCTCTCTGATGAGAGATTTTATAAGAAGTTAGACTATGACCCTACTTCCGAGTTTAGCTCCAAAATTATCACTGCGTTACAAACCATGTACAATGACGGTCACATAGATGAGGATACAATTGGTTATTTAAAACCAGAGAATGCCAAGCCTGGTCGATTGTATCTTCTTCCCAAAATACACAAGGTTAACAACCCTGGTAGACCCATTGTATCCGCAAACGGCCATCCGACTGAGAAAATCTCGGAATTCGTCAATTTTCATTTAAGATCTCATGTAGAAAATCTTCCTTCCCACATTCAAGACACTACAGATTATCTTCGTAAAATGGAATCCATGAACCCTCTTCCTCCGGAAACCCTCCTTGTCACTTTAGATGTCACCTCATTGTATACCAACATACCTCATGATGACGGCATACAATCTTGTAGGGAAATATTGGACTCACGCAACATTTTAGAACCATCTACTGAATGTTTAGTCCAGCTGCTTACTCTGGTCCTGAAATGCAATAATTTCACCTTTAATGGTGATCATTATCTTCAAATAAACGGGACAGCGATGGGGACGAAAATGGCACCGTCTTACGCCAATATTTTCATGGGCAAATTTGAAAAACAAATTATATTAGCATCTTTATCCAAATCTTTGTTTTGGTTCCGTTTCATTGATGATGTTGACATGAAATGGATTGAATCCCAACAAAAACTGGATGATTTCATCAGATATGCAAACAACGCCCACCATTCAATTAAATTTACGTATGAAATTTCCGACTCTAAGATATCTTTCTTAGACACAACCACATCTATAAAGAACGGTGTCATATCAACAGACCTCTACTGTAAACCCACAGATAAACATCAGTACCTTTCTTCCCAAAGCTGTCACCCCAAACACTGTACAAAAAGTATCCCGTACAGTCAACTCTCAGAGTCAAGCGGATTTGCTCCTCTGAGCAGGCTGTCACGAAACGGTTACAGGAACTTCGCGGATTTTTGACAAAACGAGGTTATAAGAAATTGGACATAGATAAGGGGTTTGTGCGTGCTAACAATAACAGCCGCAATGACCTGTTACAGTACAAACGGAAGAGGCGCAGCAAAATAGTCCCGTTTGTTCTAACATACCATCCAGCCTTTACTAACCTTTCACGTTTGATCCGTGTCAATTGGCAAACTATTGCCAAACACCCTAAATTATCCAAGATCTTTCCAAATCCAGCTGTCTTAGCTTTTCGGAGACCAGCAAGTCTGAAAGACTTATTTGTTAGAGCTGACGTCTCCTCAAATAAAAGCTGTTCAATTGCAGGGTGGTGCAAGTCATGTGGTAACAGACGTTGTCTGACTTGTCAACAAATACTAAATACTAGTACTCAAACATTTACTTGCCACTCGACTGGGTCTGTGTACACTATATTTTGCAATGTAACTTGCAAAACCCAGAATGTTGTATACCTCCTTCAGTGTCGATGTGGCGAGATAGAGCAGCCATTCAACAAACGCATGAATGGTCATCGAAGTGACTACACTTGCAAGCCCGACCTACCCGTAAGTCGTCATTTGAGATCACCTTGGCACACACAAGCTGATCTTAAAAACCTTACCATCACAATCACAGACCACAACGAGGGTTGGTCGAAGGTCGACAGAGTCGCTCGGGAAAGATTTTGGATAAGAAAGTTACGGACAGTTTCCCCAGAGGGCATCAATGAATAAACATAGAATGAGTCCCTCATTTTCCTGTCATCACTTGTTTCCAGTAACTCCGGCTTTAGTACTGGCTTTACAGTTCGATTTTTTTTTTTAAACCAGTTTAAATTACAAGGCTCCATTTATTCGGGATGGATGTATAAGTACATAGCCACGTTCAATTATTTTACCACATCAGAAAAAACTTATTTTTCTAATCATTATTAGACTGCTGTTCGTTTGGGAGGCTTAAATATGTAGCTTCTGTTGCAATTGCCCTACCGTTGTCAAATTTGAAATATTTTACCATCTTGGATCGGTTAGGACATTTTTGTTTGAGGACTGCCCTCAATGCAGTTATTACATCTAAACTGTCACAACCTTTGGAAATTTAGAGTTGTGCCAGTTCACATCGAAAATAACTTTTTTCATTTTTCATATCTTTGTAATCTTTGCGCCGTGTTTAGAAATTTTAAACTTGTATCAGAGTCTGTGGTGTTCGCTTAAATTGTATAAATTTCAAGATTTAGAAAAATTTTCTCAGTTTGAATATATTTAGATGATTCATTTGACATCGTGCTATTATTGAAGAAGGATATCTGTTATCCGAAATATCTAATATTTGTTCATTTTATAGTTATTTAATGGTGATGTTGTACCCTTTTTGACTTGTTATATATTATATTTTGTAGTGTACAGAATCATATTACATGATCTGTCGCCCTGTAAGATTGATCGTTATCTTTTAATTCAGTCATTATATATATATATATATATATATATATATATATATACAACTCGTCTAAACATCAACCCAACAATGTTAGATCTGTAAATTTACTTTCGCAAATTTTTTTGTTCTTCCCTCGCCGGGATCCGAACCCATGCTACTGAGATATCGTGACACCGAATCGCCTGCTTGTAGCCGTCCCGCTAGACCACACGACCACCTGGGCTTCACAATAATAAAGCTTTAGGTGACCGTGTGTTACCTTTCATCGTCAGTTTTAATCTAGCGTCGTACTACAGTACATGATATATAAGGCATGGAGATGTTATTGTTACAGATCAGCTCAATTGTCTTTAGTAAAAATAGCAACAATCAACATTCAATCTATTTAAGCGTGGATCAGTTTGTGAAAATAAATATATATATATATATAATTAGTCTAGAAGAAACACCAAAATTTAGAAGTTTCTTGTTTCTTTACTTTTGATGTCACAAGTATGTCTTTGAGATTTTTGGGTCTGCGATAGGCAATAACAGGAGGTGATGGAAAAAATTCTTCTAAGGAAGAGTTATTTTCGATAAGACGCCAGTGCTTTCGGATAGTAGATGAAATATTTGTCAAATCTGGATGGGGGGTTACAACAAACGGAATTCTATCTGCACGGGTCGTCTTATCTTTTTTTCCATGAGGCTAGCTCGATCTTTTTTTTCTTGGGCTTTATCAAAAGCGTCTGTGATGTTTTTGGTTTTATATCCTCTTGATTTCAGCTGTGCTTTTAGTTGTCCCAAACGATAGTTTAGTTTGGATTCCGAGGAGCAAACTCGCTTTAGTCTAATGGCCTGACTGTAAGATATACTCCTGGAGCAGTGTTTATCTCTTGTATAGATTAAGCTACAAAAATATTTTCTTGTCATGCATCCGATTTCGCCTTGAAAGATGCACACGCCTGATGAAGCTAATTTGTTTAGCAAAATATTGCGTATTTCTATTTAAAATCAAATAGAACTTTTAATGTATTAATTAGCGTGTTTAAGTTATATTCTCAGACATTTATATATATATATATATGCCTTCCAAATACCGTTTCGATCCCTAACATCACTGAAGAGACATTTATTGTCGAAATCCGGATCTGGTGTACAAAAATATATTAACACCTTATGTTTATGGCATAACATCGTGGCCACAAGTTACTTGTTTTCTGTTTAGTATTAAATTTATATTAAGATCCATTTTGTTACATCTTGTGATCAATTTTATTTGGCAATCGCCAATGGCAGTCAGCATGGTTAATGCCCGCGTCACACTGTCCCGATTTTTATATTCGATGGACACCCGAATGCGAAAATTGTAAGTTCGTACGAATTGGTCCCGATCTCGTTAAAATACCAAAAAGTGACCGAAGCAAGTACGATGAATAACGAAGTCTATACGATGGTGCCGAAATTGTATACGATAGCAAAAGATGGACATACGAAGGTTAACCGAAGACGGGTATTTAACCTTCATATCTCAGCCGAAGGCTACACGATGGATTACGAAGGCTACACGATAGATAACGATGATGGCGCGATGGCCATACGATGTCTAAAAGACGTCGTGTACAGCTTACGATGCATTTAAATTATAGGCGGGAAATCGGTCTTTTTGTCTAATTCTTATAAAACTTAGTTTATTATCCCCCGCCTACTACATGTAAGTTGCGTGTAGATAAAATTGTTATGGACACTCTAGAACCAAAATGCTCAAAACTTGGTATGGTGTTACTCGTTAAGAATATCACATTTGGTATATTGTTCCTCCTTGTAATGATCTGACATTTTTTACGTTCAATGCCAAAGGCCAAGGTCATGAAGATGGACTTGTTTTTTCTCCTTGAAATAGCATAATACACAGGAAATTGGTTGCTCATTTTTTTTACCTGCTGGTTCTAAAGACAATATTAAAGGTATTTCCAGTTACTGATTGTTTTGGTTGATTTCTAAAAAAATAGTTTATGTATCAAATTTACCATTTTCTGCATGTGTCATATACAAATATAGTGTCCATATTTGTCCCCAATATGTTACATACGAGGGGGTGCCACGCTCGGCATTGCCTTGTTTGAACTGTAAAATGTGTGCACTAGTCTTAATAATCACCCATAATTATTCCCATGTTTACTGATCTATCTTAAAGGTAAGGTAATATGAGTTCGTTGATCCCTTTTATTCAAAAAGAGCTCTTTCTAGGAGAATATCATAATAATATAGACAAAAGGAAGGGAAAGCAACAAATGCGGCAAAATATGACATAGAAAACAAAATGTTTATGGAGTAAACATTCGTGGGATAACAACTCAGACGGTACATAAAAAATCAGAATAATGAAGAAAAAGTTGGTTTCCTGCAGTGTTGGTGTACGAGGCGCGTTTATGATTTTCATTATGTTACTTGATATGAAAAATTGACCAAAAAATAATATTTTACTTGTAAAAGTAAATCCTGAGCCTGTAATAGCTGCTCTTCTTGTTCCATTTGAATTAATAGAAACAACGCTGTCGCCTTTCTTGTTCTCATAGAATCATATGATATAAGCTCCATGTTTTGTGAACGTCTTTCTTAACTGTCGTATTAGACTGACCAGTGCATATCGCGCATGGCACTTTAAATGTATTTTAGCGCGAAAATTAACTTACATTTAGCTGGATTTATTGCCGTCGTAGTTCCATCTTGTCGCCTTCGTACTTTTATTCGATGGCAACACGACGGAATTACGAGGTCTTCACGAAGTCGTGTTGCCATCGTAAGACCTTCGGGTAACTTCGTGATTCATTCGTGTAGACATCGTAATGTCAAAACTGCCCGATGGAAACGATGGAAACACGAATGCAATACGATGTTCAAAGATGCATTAACGGTGACATTACGATGGTGAGGATGGTGATACGAACTCAATACGAACCCTCAACATCGGACGCACCTTCGGGGATTTTTTAACATGTTTAAAAATTTAGAACCCTTCCCGAAGTTGTCCCCGAAGGCTAGAAAAAGTGGCCGATGGTTCTACGAGGGTTAAAGATGGCACTACGAATAGCCCGATCTGGATACGATCAGTCCCGATTTTGAACATTTCCATAATCGTGTTGCCATCGGCGTAAAAATCGGGACAGTGTGACGCCGGCATAAAGAACATCAGTTGTTCGACCTGTTAGTCAAATGCGTTTTGTTTAAATATACTTCTTCCCTTTTTTGGTCTTTTGGAACATATTGTTTGTGCTGTATTTAAACCCTTCTACAACGAAATTTGTTTTACATGCACACGTATAAAAATTGCGGTTTTTATCCAACGCAATCATAGGTTTGAACGTAGTTTTCAATTTAGACTCGTATATATATTAGACGAGTTGTATATACATTATGTACACAGCCATGTATCGCCATCATTGATGGCGATCCGATGGATACATCTGTTGTAGAGTTGTCACTGACTCAGACGTACTTATAAATATAATTATTTTCTGTGACTGTATATTACATTAATTTGTAGGATCCTTTACTATAGATAATTTAGCTGATCTGTAACAATAACATCTTCATGCCTTATATATCATGTACTGTAGTACGCCGCTAGATTAAAACTGACGAGAAAAGGTAACACACGGCCAGCGAAAGCTCTTTTTTTGAGAGCCCAGGTGGTCGTGTGGTCTAGCGGGACGGCTGCAGTGCAGGCGATTTGGTGTCACGATATCACAGTAGCATGGGTTCGAATCCCGGCGAGGGAAGAACCAAAAATTTGCGAAAGCAAATTTACAGATCTAACATTGTTGGGTTGATGTTTAGACGAGTTGTATATACATCATGTACACAGCCATGTATCACCATCATTGATGGCGATCCGATGGATACATCTGTTGTAGAGTTGTCACTGACTCAGACGTACTTATAAATATAATTATTTTCTGTGACTGTATATTACATTAATTTGTAGGATCCTTTACTATAGATAATTTAGCTGATCTGTAACAATAATATCTTCATGCCTTATATATCATGTACTGTAGTACGCCGCTAGATTAAAACTGACGAGGAAAGGTAACACACGGCAAGCGAAAGCTCTTTTTTTGAGAGCCCAGGTGGTCGTGTGGTCTAGCGGGACGGCTGCAGTGCAGGCGATTTGGTGTCACGATATCACAGTAGCATGGGTTCGAATCCCGGCGAGGGAAGAACCAAAAATTTGCGAAAGCAAATTTACAGATCTAACATTGTTGGGTTGATGTTTAGACGAGTTGTATATACATCATGTACACAGCCATGTATCACCATCATTGATGGCGATCCGATGGATACATCTGTTGTAGAGTTGTCACTGACTCAAACGTTTGAATAATAGTCAATGATTTTTCCCACGTGAGAGCTGGATCGTTACAAGTAACGATACATGTACACAATAAAATAAATTATATAAACGTCTAAAAAGAGTACATAACAACACCAATGATAAAAAAAGGAACTATAAATGTAATTATTTATAAATATTTCGGATAACAGATATCCTTCATCGGTATATATGATTGTGATGTTGAATGAATCAATTATCAGTCTACTTAGATTACGCTGTTATAATCTTGAAATTTATACAATAAAAAAGTCAAACCGAACATCAGGTAAGACGCTTGCACAATTCTAAAAATTTGTTAAACACGACATAGGTTATATCACTAACTACATCAGGGAGTTTAAATATATGCTTTAAATAAAAATAATAATGTGCGATATGAACTAGCACAATTCTAAAGCTTTAAAGGTGTCACCATATATGATGTTACAAGAAAGATTGCGTCAATAAGAATTCCAAATAAACAGTACTGAACGGTCTAAATTTGTAAAAATTTCAGATTTGACAACGGTAGTGTAGTTACATTAGAGTCTGCGATGTTTAAAACACACGGCCGTTAAAATATATTCATAAATTTTGACTAAAGTAAACTAGTTGAACGTGGTTTGGTACTTATACATCCCTCAAAACATTAAGCAATTTAAATATATATATATATATACAACTCGTCTAAACATCAACCCAACAATGTTAGATCTGTAAATTTGCTTTCGCAAATTTTTGGTTCTTCCCTTGCCGGGATTCGAACCCATGCTACTGTGATATCGTGACACCAAATCGCCTGCACTGCAGCCGTCCCGCTAGACCACACGACCACCTGGGCTATATATAGTGTCTAAAAATAGCAACAATCAATATTCAATCTATCTAGGTGTGGATCAGTTTGTAAATAAACTGATGCAGTTACTAAAAAGTAACAGTAAGAAACTGTCCAACTAAGATACACCTCTTAAGAACAGGACATACTTTTGATAATATCACCTTTCAAATAATTGAGGTAAACCAAAATTCCGAAAAGAGAAAACAGAGAGAAAGGTTCTGGATGCATCAGCTACGTACTCTTGAACCTCATGGACTTAATGAGAGGGAAGAAAAACAGTTCTACCCAAAACTAAAGGAATAAATCATGAATTTCATTCTATTTAACTAAAACAACTATTTGTTTAGATTTAAAAATTGTTATGTACAATAAACGTCAAAAATTTGTTTTATATAGACCATCAATCAATATGTTAAACTTTTACACGAATTTTGTGTAGCTCAAGCTACAAAGATATTTTTTGTCATGCATCCGATTTCACCTAGATAGATGTACACACCCGATGAAGCTAATTTGTTTAGCGAAATATTGTTTGAATAATATATAAAATATAACAACTAATTTTATAACACTCATTAGTGTGTTAAAGTTACATTCTTAGACACTTATATATATATATATATATATATTATATATAAATATACTTATTAATATAATTATTTCTGTGACTATATCTTACATTAATTTGTATGATCCTTTACTATAGATAATTCAGCTGATTTGTAAAAATAACATCTTCATGCCTTATATATCATGTACTGTAGCACAACGCTAGATTAAAACTGACGTGGAAAGGTAACACCCGGCCACCGAAAGTTTCATTTTTATGAAGCCATGGTGGTCGTGTGGTCTAGCGCGCCGGTTACAATACAGGCGATTTGGTGTCACGATATCTCAGAAGCATGGGTTCGAATCCCGGCGAGGGAAGAACTTTTTGCAAATTTACAGATCTAACATTGCTGGGATGATATTGTTGTATATATATAAATATATATATACACAATAACAGACAAAGCATAAGATCTGATGAGCTCTTCAACCGCCAAAAACTAATCAGATAAAGACAATTGTGAAGGCAAGCTTGTAGTGTTTTCGTGGTTTTTTTTTGCTATTGAACATTATGAATGCCTTTTTTACACTTTTGACTATTTGTTGTCCTGTAGATATTTCAAAAATTCTGAGTATTTAACCATGCTTATTCATTTTTTAGCTTCTGATTGTGCTGCAACTTACATGTTCCATTGTGGCAAAAGTATGACGTGTACACCAATTTACAACAGATGTGATGGCGTCAGTAATTGCCCAGATAATGAGGACGAGGCAAATTGCAAAGGTAACAATACTTTATAAAGTTAGTAACATAATTGAATTTATTTTGTTTCTTTAAAAGGTAGGACTAAAACAATATAAAATGATACCCCACGAATGATAATGAATCAACGTTAGCCGTTATTACTATTGATAGAACTTGCTATACTGTGATAAAGATTTCTCTTCTATATGCGAAACGAAAATATGAAGTCTGTGTTTACTATTATAAGAATTGTAGATATTGATTCTTTCGTTACTTTGAATTCAAACTAAATCATAACTGATTGATAAAATTGATTATTCTCAATTTGAATAGGAAGTTTCAATTTTTCTTCCGAGGAAAACGATGTTAATGAATGTTATTCAATGAATTCAGTTTTATTATTGCATCAAAATTAAAAACTGTACGATTTATGGTCTTAAAAGGCATTAAAATTTGGAACATATGCTTGACATCAGAAATCGTTTAAAAAATATTATTATAAAATAACAGATATATAGATGTTGAAAAATATTTTACAGAATATGAATGTTTGTACGGAAGCGTTAAATGTAAAGATGACACATGCGCACAGGGAGATAGATGTGATGGAATAGAAAACTGTTCGGATGGTGAGGATGAGGCACATTGTGAAGGTACTATAAAACACGATAAATGTATTGTTTAATTATTTCAATTCATAAGTACTGATCAGTTCATTTATATAGTAAATTCTACTACTAATATCTTTTTATTCTGCAGTTGTTTGTCCATCGTGCATTTTTCTCGTTTTGTTTATGTTAATATGCTGAATTAACAGTATGCTGAATATCAATCGAGGAGCCGTCTATTACATGTTTTGTTCCCAAGCAAAAATATGAATTTAAGTTAACAATCATTCTACTTAAGAAGACTTTTTATATATTCATAGTTGCTTTAATTTTATTTACTTTCTTGATCGTTTTTTTATATACAAATCCAAGTGTATTTAAAAATATAGGATATCAATATTTCAATTGATAGTGTAATATAAAAATCATTTAGCTAAATGTACAAATATTAAATATCCTTTAGATTAATTATTTTAATGTTTGAGCAAAGGATCTTTAACGCACTGTCTTTATCTTCATCTGAAAGTTTTAATTTAAAAGAATATGTAACAAACACACAAACCAAACGACATATCTTTATCTTATTTATTATGAATAAATATAACATCAAAAATATAACCAACTATATTTCATAGACCGCTCTAACAACCAACTTACAACACTTCCAAGAAAAAAGCCAACGAAACAATAATGCCTGCTCCTGAAAAAAAACCACTAACTATATGCTGATGTTCCTAAACGGTTAACATGAAGCACACCCACCTCCTATTATTTATCTCGGCAATAGACACATGTACAAGTAGACATATAAGGCGGAAAAGTCGGATGCCAAACATGATATAAGTTTTCTATGTATACCTTATAGACAGTGTATTTTCTTTGTGTGCCTTATATATAATTAATTTTTTATGCATGCCACATAGACAGTAAACTTTCTTTTATACTTCATATAAACAATAGTTTCCGTCGTTTACTTCATAGACAGTTAATTTTGTAATGTATCTAAATTTTCCATGTGAACATGTTATTTCTTATTACTAATCTTATGTTTGAAAGTTATCAATTCCACCTTGTAATACGATGTTTTGATGTTGTTTGTATCAGTTCTAAGATATTACTTGTTGGTTTTTTTGCCACAATTTAGCACGTATTGGTATTCTGGTTCAATCAATTATTGTCTTACATCCTGACGATACTTATACTTTGATATTACACAAGGTCATACTTATACTTTGATATTACACAAGGTCATACTTACACTTTGATATTACACAAGGTCATACTTATACTTCGATATTACACAAGGTCATACTTATACTTTGATATTACACAAGGTCATACTTAGACTTTGATATTACACAAGGTCATACTTATACTTTGATATTACACAAGGTGATACTTATACTTTGATATTGCACAAGGTCATACTTAAACCTTGATATTACACAAGGTCATACTTATACTTTGCTATTACACAAGGTCATACTTATACCTTGATATTACACAAGGTCATACTTATACCTTGATATTACACAAGGTCATACTTAGACTTTGATATTACACAAGGTCATACTTATACCTTGATATAACACAAGGTCATACTTATACCTTCATATTACACAAGGTCATACTTATACCTTGATTTTACACAAGGTCATACTTATGTCAGACTTTTATGTCGTATTTACAATAAAGTCATATTTAGTTGTACTGACTGACTTTTATGTTTGGAAGAAACTATTTTTTATTTAAATCCAGAATGAAAATGGAGAATATGTCTACTTATATATCTGAGCTTTGTATCGACCTGCTCAGTCATTCTGTTAAAAAAATGTTAACAATAGGTTTTTGTGATGTAATGTAACGCCATTGACAAAGATTAATGGATTATCGAGCACCCACAAACAGTTTTAACTTGTTCACTCAAGCTATTGTTTATGTTCAAAGAAAGTAACCTCTAATCCAGCTGTCTTCGTTTTTATTATCTGTCAGACTTCGTTTTCGTCTATTGATACATTGTTTGATTGTTTACAAAGCTATGCATTAACCTGAATGTTTTTGCATTTTTGTCTTTTTGTCTTTAAAACAGTTGTATCATTGAAAACTTTGGATTCCTAGCTATAGAATATAAAATGTTGTTTAGTTTTCTGTTATTTTAGAAAACAAATTTTCAAGATAGGTGCAGAGATAAATTGATTGAACACTTTTACATTTAGATATCTTGTGCAAGTAAGATATCAAAGATACCATAAGGACAAACTGACAATGCCATGGCATAAACCGGAAAGCAACAATAATACAAACAACACCTTTTAGAGTATACATAATAGAACATAGAAAAACAAAAGACCAAGCACATGAAACCCATAAGAAAATCAAGTGTCCCGCAAGTGTAAGCAGTATGAATAATTTTATACATTGGTGTGTGTGTTTTACTTGTTTTTCCATATTTCTTTAAGAATATAAGTGTCCATCGGGAAAAATTAAATGCGAGGACCATTTTTGTGTTTGGGGCGAACAATGCAATGGATGGGCAGAGTGCAATGATGGATCAGACGAAAACAATTGTCAAGGTAAGACCACGTGTTCAGAACATTTTGATATGCGTTAGACCGATTGGTACAAATAGTTAGACCGATAATGACAGTCTACGATGGCCGATGGTGACAGTCTACGTTGAACCGTTAGTGACAGTCTACGTCAGACGGATAGGGACAGTCTACGTTAGGCCGATGTTGACAGTCTACGTTAGACCGATTGAGCCAGTCTACGTTAAAGCGATAATGACAGACTACGTTAGATACATGGGAAAAATTTATGTTTGACAGATTGTGACAGTCTACGTTAGACGTATTGGGAACAGTCCACTTCAGATCAAAGGTGACAGTCTACATATCATGATAAGGACAATTGTCGTTAGACCACTGGGAACAGTCCACGTCAAACTAAAAGGAACAGTCTTCGTCTCCAACAAATGGTGAACAGACTACTTTAAACCGATCTGTCAATCTACGTAAGACAGATAGGTAGAATCTCTGTTTGACATATGAGTACAGTTGATTGTGTTCCGTATATAGGTAGCATTGTTTGTTGTTTAAAGTGATCAGTCAATCTACGTAAGACAGATAGGTAGAATCTCAGTTTGACATATGAGTACAGTTTATTGTAATCCGTATATAGGAAGCATTGTTTGTTGTTTAAAGTGATCATTTCGTATATAGGAAGCATTGTTTGTTGTTTAAAGTGATCAGTCAATCTACGTAAGACAGATAGGTAGAATCTCAGTTTGACATATGAGTACAGTTTATTGTAATCCGTATATAGGAAGCATTGTTTGTTATTTAAAGGGATCAGTCAATCTACGTAAGACAGATGGGTAGAATCTCAGTTTGACATATGAGTACAGTTGATTGCATTGTTTGTTGTTTAAAGTGATCATTTCGTATATAGGTAGCATTGTTTGTTGTTTAAAGTGATCAGTCAATCTACGTAAGACAGATGGGTAGAATCTCAGTTTGACATATGAGTGCAGTTTATTGTAATCCGTATATAGGTAGCATTGTTTGTTGTTTAAAGTGATCTGTCAATCTACGTAAGACAGATGGGTAGAATCTTAGTTTGACATATGAGTACAGTTGATTGTATTCTGTATATAGGAAGCATTGTACGTTGTTTAAAGTGATCATTTCGTATATAGGTAGCATTGTTTGTTGTTTAAAGTGATCATTTCGTATATAGGAAGCATTGTTTGTTGTTTAAAGTGATCATTTCGTATATAGGAAGCATTGTTTGTTGTTTAAAGTGATCATTTCGTATATAGGTAGCATTGTTTGTTGTTTAAAGTGATCAGTCAATCTACGTAATACAGATGGGTAGAATCTCAGTTTGACATATGAGTACAGTTGATTATATTCTGTATATAGGAAGCATTGTTTGTTGTTTAAAGTGATCATTTCGTATATAGGTAGCATTGTTTGTTGTTTAAAGTGATCAGTCAATCTACGTAAGACAGATGGGTAGAATCTCAGTTTGACATATGAGTACAGTTGATTGTATTCCGTATATAGAAAGCATTGTTTGTTGTTTAAAGTGATCATTTCGTATATAGGAAGCATTGTTTGTTGTTTAAAGTGATCATTTCGTATATAGGTAGCATTGTTTGTTGTTTAAAGTGATCAGTCAATCTACGTAATACAGATGGGTAGAATCTCAGCTTGACATATGAGTACAGTTGATTGTATTCTGTATATAGGAAGCATTGTTTGTTGTGTAAAGTGATCATTTCGTATATAGGAAGCATTGTTTGTGGTTTAAAGTGATCATTTCGTATATAGGTAGCATTGTTTGTTGTTTAAAGTGATCAGTCAATCTACGTAATACAGATGGGTAGAATCTCAGTTTGGCATATGAGTACAGTTGATTGTATTCCGTATATAGGTAGCATTGTTTGTTGTTTAAAGTGATCATTTCGTATATAGAAAGCATTGTTTGTTGTTTAAAGTGATCAGTCAATCTACGTAAGACAGATGGGTAGAATCTCAGTTTGACATATGAGTACAGTTTATTGAAATCCGTATATAGGTAGCATTGTTTGTTGTTTAAAGTGATCTGTCAATCTACGTAAGACAGATAGGTAGAATCTCAGTTTGACATATGAGTACAGTTGATTGTATTCTGTATATAGGAAGCATTGTTTGTTGTTTAAAGTGATCTGTCAATCTACGTAAGACAGATGGGTAGAATCTTAGTTTGACATATGAGTACAGTTGATTGTATTCCGTATATAGGTAGCATTGTTTGTTGTTTAAAGTGATCATTTCGTATATAGGAAGCATTGTTTGTTGTTTAAAGTGATCTGTCAATCTACGTAAGACAGATGGGCAGAATCTCAGTTTGACATATGAGTACAGTTGATTGTAATCCGTATATAGGAAGCATTGTTTGTTGTTTAAAGTGATCTGTCAATCTACGTAAGACAGATGGGTAGAATCTTAGTTTGACATATGAGTACAGTTGATTGTATTCTGTATATAGGAAGCATTGTACGTTGTTTAAAGTGATCATTTCGTATATAGGTAGCATTGTTTGTTGTTTAAAGTGATCATTTCGTATATAGGAAGCATTGTTTGTTGTTTAAAGTGATCATTTCGTATATAGGAAGCATTGTTTGTTGTTTAAAGTGATCATTTCGTATATAGGAAACATTGTTTGTTGTTAAAAGTGATCAGTCAATCTACGTAAGACAGATGGGTAGAATCTCAGTTTGACATATGAGTACAGTTTATTGTAATCCGTATATAGGAAGCATTGTTTGTTATTTAAAGGGATCAGTCAATCTACGTAAGACAGATCGGTAGAATCTCAGTTTGACATATGAGTACAGTTGATTTAATTCCATATATAGGTAGTATTGTTTGTGGTTTAAAGTGAAGTTTATTCCGTATATAGGTAGCATTGTTTGTTGTTTAAAGTGAAGTTTATAGATTATTGTAGTGTTAATTTGATATATAGTTGACCCTAAAAAAACTGTTCAAAGGAACTATCCGAACAACTTAATCAGGGTTTTTTTTCATCTGTTTTTTTTCAACTGTTATAATTTAACACATTAAGGTGTTGTAATGAACGGATATTACATACAGATACAAATGTATATCAACTGATACCGAAGGTATTATTACAAGTATTCTTAAATGTAATTATCATATTCATAAACTATAGACTGACTTCTCGCCCATTTATTCATTTAGAATATGAATGTCCAACGCAAAAAATAAAATGCAATGATCATACATGTTCCTTGGGTGAAAAATGCAACGGATGGTTGGAGTGTAAAGACGGTTCAGATGAAGACAATTGCGAAGGTAAGAATCTCGTGATCATATATGTGTCTTGGGTGAACGATGTAATGGTTGGATGGATTTTAAAGATGGATCAAATGAAAACAATTGAACTGGTAACAACCACGTGAACAAACGTAGTCTTGAATGAACACAGGAAATCATAGAAAGTATTTTAAAAGTATAAATACGTAGAAAAAGCTCAACTGAATCGTTTATCAAATATATTTTGCAAATAAGCAGTTTAACTGTTTGGTAATGGTTTTTAGAGCATGAAGTCAGTAAAATGGAAGTTAATCACTAGTTTTTTTGATTTAGGTTATGAGTGCCCAACTGGTACCATTAAATGTGCCGATCATACCTGTACGAAGGGAGGAGTATGTGATGGATGGGATGATTGTAAAGATAAGTCAGACGAAAAAGACTGCACAGGTAATACAGGATTGTTATGACAAAATGAATATAGTATTTTAGTTATTAGATAAATTTGACCTGTTTATTTTGCAATAAAAAAATAATGATTAAACAATTGTCCATTGGAACAAGTTTCCACATTCCAGTGGAAGTGGAAAACGGGGAAATATTTCAAAAAGAAATCGGAGGACTACTAGTTAATAAAAACATTTTGCATTGGGAACACAAGAAAACTAAAGGCAGTCAACAAACATTTCTCATACACTGAATTAAGATTGAAAAATATCAATCAGACTACATTCAGGATCAAACTCAGTCATTTTTATGAAGAGGAATCTTTAAAAAGACACTTTTGACAATTTATTCGCTACTTTAAAATTCTCGAGATAAGCGAGTCAAAGCTTTGCATATTGAACAAACATATATCTAGAAGACTGTTTGTCGACCTCCTAATGGCCTTTAAATGTGTTTCTCACTTTTGTCGTTGATCTGTTGTCTCATTGACGTAAACTCACATTTATTTTTATTATTTTTTGAAAGATGCATAGTATATCTTGTTTTTTTCGATTGTCGAAGTCATATTAATATATTTCTTGAATGTCTACCTGCTTTTATTATTTTGTAGACATTGAATGTGCAGAGGGTCAAATGACATGTGGAGATAGTGGTTGTGCATGGGGTGATCGATGTGATGGGGAAACAAATTGTCGAGACGATTCAGACGAAGAAAACTGCAACGGTACATTTAAATGACACACTAAATGGAAAACATTTGCAATACCAAGGTCTCCTCAAAGAAACCATTATTTTCTCAATGTACACGACTTCGGCTTCATATTCAGAACTTTTTATTCGTCTTGGTAGAATGATTAAAGGGCCAATTAAATCTGGAGAAAGTTAACGCCACCTGCTTACTCTTCTGAAGCACTTAGATCACCCCTTTTTTCTTAACATAGGTTCATGTTGATCTTGATTTAGCTTCGGTGCTGTACATTGTGGTTTTTATTATTTGATGTTGGTGTTGTTTCTTTTTTTCTTTTTTTTTTTGTAAAATAATATCTTTATTGCACTTTTCTTTGATGTTATGACAAATTACTCGACCTACAGCAGTTGGCCGAGTATCCCTGTGAATTAGTCACTGGATAACGAGGGACTTTATGCAGTGAATTCATATTTGTGTTGTTTCTATCGATAGCAATCCGGTAATTCCTTTGTCCTTAAAATATGTGTTTCAATATCAACTGTACATGATAAATGGTTTACGAATTTGACAATAACTAAGAGTTTCGTTATCAATCTGATTTTGTGTGATGCCTGGCCTATTTGTATGAATAATCCTAACACACTCAAACATCCAGTGTTGGCGTAAATTTGAAACGTTATCATTCAGTCAATGAGGATGAAGATAACGATGATGACGACGAGGACGACGATAACGATGATGACGACACCAAGATGTCTTCAAATGAAATCGGATACTATGTTTGTATCATGCTTTTCAATAACATATGGGCAAACTGCCTCAAAATTAGTGTATCATAAAGTAACACTCTGCAGTGACAACAATATATTGGTGTAAAAAAGATACACCCACGCAAGCTAAAATTAATAAACAATCAGCTTTAATATCTTGTAAATAAATTCGAATTTGTCTTTATGGACAATTAAGGACACCACAAAGCTGAATTGAAACTTGAATGGAGGCTACCGAGAGGTTCACGAAAGGAATATATTTGCATGACAAGAGTAACTTATAGGCAGTCGGGAAGTAATGGCAAAATAGCATCATAAAATTAAGAAGTCTGAAAGATAAATATTTCTGTCTAGCTGCTATGAAACAACAGTCTATAATATCCAGTTGCAAGATCAATACTGCAAACATATTTTATTGCCAGCGCCAAGATTAATCTCAGAACATTGTAAATCATTTGAATGCCATCTAGTATGCTTTGAAATGTCCCTATGTTATAAAGGTAGTTATATATCTTTCCATTAATTCACGTTAATGATTCGGACATTGACCAGGTCTCTTGGTATAAGCTGCTGCTTGTAAATCATATCGTAACTTATTAGCATAAATTCTTCCAATTAAAAACAGTGATTGCTAAATGTTTTATTTTCAGAATGTAAGAGTGGTTCCTTCCTATGTATAAAGGATGAGAGGTGTATACCCGATTCATATAAATGTGATTCGTGGCCAGATTGTAGTGATGCTTCCGATGACGTCGGCTGTGGTACGTAAGAGTGCCGATTTCATAACTGTTATCGAATTCTATAATATGCATATTCATTAATATAGATAGATACTGATGACATTCTTTAAACAATATAGGTATATAGTAATTAACAACATTTCATCTACTGGTTCATTTGACTAGGGTAAATGCCTTTGCTTTCATGTGTTCCAATTCGTATAAATAAAGATATGTAACGTTGTGGTAAATATAATTTTATAATGGTTAATCAAATAATAATCATCTACTATTCGGGTTGTGGTTGCAGGCACTTTTAACATTAGACAATACATATACAATATAGAAGGTCCGGTAGTGGCTAGATTTGGCCTAATATTCGAGGTGAAAGATTTGTGGCATTTGTTTTAAGACTTGAGTGTCTTCTTCAGTCGATTTAATTAGTTTATGTAAACGATTTCAAATGATTTGGTCATTAAAGACGTTCAAATCCAAGCTTATATTTTTTTAAATCTATCAAATATGGCATGACACATAATTTTTAAGATGGTTTTTGTTTGAAATGTGTTATCATCAAATATGCCAACTTCCATTGCAGATAAAAACTGTCGTAAACTAGCATAAATGCTTTTAAAGTTGTGAAGATTTCAGTAATGTTGCAAGAATTAATAATATGTACTTTGAGCATATGATGCATACGTATTGTTTTGTCAAAAACAGCCAATATTTATGAAAAAGAGGTATTCTGCTTTCCAATTAAAAGTTAAAAGTTTACATTTGAAAAAAGTAAAATGCTATATTTTAGGGCCAAAAGGGTGTCTTACAAGGATGTGAAAGACTATAAATAAATCAAATTTGAAACGTTCTAAAATGTCATCCAAAAAAAAAACGTGACTTCAAACTAGCAGTTGTGCATTTATCGATAAAGGGTAATATCAAAACATATCATTTCATTTTGCGTGCTTTTTTAGGTACGTTCAAGATGAAAAGTTCTGAATGTCTGATATAAAATAAGCAGCTTGCGAACATTCAGCGGATCTTCATGAACAAATAATAAGAATGATATTGTTATTGTTAAAAGAGTAACTCATTTAGATTAAATAAATCGAAGATGTTTCGGAAGGTTAGGCAGTTACTACTTTACATGTGGCACAATTGCCCTGCTGAAGACGTTGATTTACGCAAATAAATACTAAACGAAAAGACTATATTGGTAGCAACCACAAATTAAGCTCGAATATTTAGATAAACTACATAATATTATTCAAAGCAGTACACCTATTATAATCCTTATCCTTATAGCACTATATGTAACTTGACATTTTCAATATAAGAAACAATGCGCAACATAGAAGGAGCATGACATTCTAGTGTTTTATTTCTAGGCGATTGTGACGATGATCAATTTAGATGTGGAAACTCACATTGTGTTAATGTTGATAAACTATGTGATGGAGAAAATGATTGCGGCGATTTTTCAGATGAGAGATGCAATACTTCAGCAGTTATACCTATGCCAGTAGATCAGCCAATATTAATGTGGCAAGATACAGATCAGTATGTGGGACATCCTGATATATTGCCAATAGCACCATCTGTAGATCATATGCAATTGCCTAGTATGCCATGGGAAGGTAAAAAAAGAACAAGTTTTACACAGCGTTATCTTCAGATTTTAAAGTTCTCCTTTCTTTAAAAAAATACCTTTCATAAAATACATTTTTTTTCAAACTGAATAGTCAAATTGCACATAATTTTTTAGTTGAAACAACAGATTCTTAACATTGTGAAGATTTTTTTTATCTATAGATATCAGCATATTACTATGTCTTTGTTTTCATAGATGATTCTGGCTCTCCCATACCTTTGGCAATAAGCAGTAAAAGAGTGTCAAACACTGAATATATCAAACAGCTTATGAGACAACGGCTTTATAGCATTAGCACAAGACGACATGATAACAAACAGTTTGTGCGAAAATATGTTCATAGTCGAACAGGACATGATTACAGACAGCATGTGGGAGAACAAGTTCATAGTCAAACAGGACATGATTACAGACAGCGTGTGGGAGAAACCCTTCATAGTCGATCACGACATGAACACAGAGAGCGTGTAGAAGAACCAGTTCATAGTCGAACAGGACATGTTTACAGAGAGCGTGAAGGAGAACCAGTTCATAGTCTAACAGGACATGATTACAGACAGCGTGTGGGAGAACAAGTTCATAGTCGAACAGGACATGATTACAGACAGCGTGTGGGAGAACCAGTTCATAGTCAAACAGGACATGATTACAGACAGCGTGTGGGAGAACAAGTTCATAGTCGAACAGGACATGATTACAGACAGCGTGTGGGAGAACAAGTTCATAGTCGAACAGGACATGATTACAGACAGCGTGTGGGAGAACCAGTTCATAGTCAAACAGGACATGATTACAGACAGCGTGTGGGAGAACAAGTTCATAGTCGAACAGGACATGATTACAGACAGCGTGTGGGAGAACCAGTTCATAGTCTAACAGGACATGATCATAGAGAGCGTGTGGGAGAACATGGTCAAAGTCTAACAGGACATGATTACAGACGGCTTGTTGGAGAACCTGTTCATAGTAGAACTGAATTTAATAACAGACAAAAATCCTCTTCTCTACATGAAGACCGTCGTCAAACAAAGGTCCAGGATAATACATTATCAAAAAGAATGTCAAGATTAAATGCTTATCGAAGACTTCAAATGGCAAAATCAATTGCCCGGTCTTTAGTTGAAAAAAGGAATAGATTTGCTGCACAGATGAAGAGGCAAGAATCAATTCGTCATGCACTAGCCGGGCAAAAGATTAAGCATACTTTAGCCGGACAAAAGATTAAACACACTTTAGCCGAACAAAAGATAAAGCACACTTCACAGGTGGAAGAGGTTGTTCGTCAGCTCAAAGAACTGACAGCTTCAAGAAACAGTAATGAACACGAAAAGGTTCACAGTCGTGGGGAAAAAGTCATAAATGATATCAGACGTCATATGTCGACCAATGGCCAGATCAACGAACATTTCACTACACGCCAATTGTACGATGCAATGCAGTACCTTAGACAAAACGAATAAGTCAGACTCATTCAATTACATATTATAATTATTCAAATTTATATTATTGTAGACAACGCCTATAAATTCAAATTCAATTTTTAATTATTTTTTTTTTTTTTTTTTGCCTTCCATTCCAAGTCAGTGAGTACCACTAGCGATATCTTAGATATAGTGGTTTAAAAAAAACCCGCTGTTTCTCTTTAAATTAATACACAAATAAAAGTAACAGTAGCATATAGCTGTTCGAAATACATAAATCGATTAAAAAAAATCCGGGTTACAAACTAAAAATAAGGGAACACATCAAATATAAGCCTGTAGTTCAGTGGTTGTCGTTTGTTTATGTGTTACATATTTGTTTTTCGTTCATTTTTTTATATATAAATAAGACCGTTAGTTTTCTCGTTTGAATTGATTAACATTGTCATTTAGAAGCCTTTTATCGCTGACCTATAGTTGTTAATATCTGTGCCATTTATGTCTCCTGTGGACAGCTGTCTCATTGGCAATCATACAACATCTTCTTTTTTTTTATATAAAACTAAGGGAACACATGAACTATAAGAGGAGAACTACGACACTTAAAACTGAAAATAGCAGTAAATACATTTGGTGTGTTTAAAGGTTTTTTTGAATTTACCTTTATCAGGACTTCTCAAAACTTAAAAAGTTTGAAATTCAGGGTGTGTGTTAAATGTAAAAATGCTAGAAACTATATAGCCAAAATGGGACATTGAAGAAACTGCTAAATATATCTAAGGTAAACATTGACTGAGGGAGTTTGACTCTAAGTTTCGAACTAATTAATAAACTTATCAACAGCATATTAAAAAAATATGTTATAAACCTTGTCATTTTAAAATCACCGACTTTTAAGCCTAAAGATACCCTTTTACCGGCAGATCTAAAGGTATTGATCTAGTAGTAAATGAAAATAAAACTTTATAAATGTCGTGCTTTCTTTTTTATGCTCCATTGATAGGCATTATGCTTTCTGGTCTGTGCGTCCGTCCGTTCGTTCGTTCGTCTATCCGTCTATCCCACTTCAGGTTAAAGTTTTGGTTAAAGTTTTTGGTCGAAATAGTTTTTGATGAAGTTGAAGTCCAATGTTTCTTATAATGTAATCTTTCTAATTTGGATGCCAAATTAGAGTTTTCACCCCAATTTTCACGGTCCACTGAACATAGAAAACGATAGTGGTGATGGGGCATCTGTGTACTATGTACACATTCATGTTTGGATCTGGTTTATCAGGATTGCTCAAACTTAAACATTTAAAATATTCTGTGAAATAATCTTAAACGGCATTATTTGACCACACACGATGCTCATTTCGACAAGTTTTTATTTCAGTGACGTGAGAGATAAAACATATTTGTAAATCAAAAACAAAATACAAAAGTCGAAGATCTGATAAAATCGAAAAGACCAACATTATATCCGAACCCGGACATGGAAACAGACTAAATCATGTAGGAAATATGGCAATTAGTTTCGAGTAAAACTTTCTTACGTTTCAACCCTTCTATTTAGTAAAAAATAATTAGACGCTGTGTTAATTTGATATTATTTATCCTCTTTGTCGATGTGCAGCTATTTACACAACAACATCATATTTACCTTGTACTTAAGTGTATAAACTCAAAATCAAATTATTACAAACATATTATTTAAATTCTGAATCAATAAAATTTTAATATGTTCAGAATGGTGATACATTTCTCTCTCTCTCTCTCTCTCTCTCTCTCTCTCTCTCTCTCTCTCTCTCTCTCTCTCTCTCTCTCTCTCTCTCTCTCTCTCTCTCTCTCTCTCTCTCTCTCTCTCTCTCACACACACACACACACACACAAACACACAAACACATACACACCAGAGACTGAAGAGTAAATCTGGCAAGCATCAACAGAAAAAAGATCTCTCAAGGCTACTTTAATTCTTTCTGTTTTGGTTTTTGCAATTCATACAAAAAGGAAATAACTCAAATATGTAGTGTTTTTTTGGAAGTGAACATGTTCCATTTTTGTATCCATAGATCTCAATTTTACTCTCCTGTTTTTATTTATACACCATCTACTTTGAAATCATCATTGTGACAAATTCTACAATATAAAGATATATGTATATCGTTAGATTCTACACACTGATACCATTTACAGGCAACCCAACCCCCTTGTCAAATTTCATGATCAATTATACGTCAAGTGATAAGATATAGACATGTTTTCCTTTCGCCTTGATTCACATTTGTATTTCTCTTTTCAAGAATAAACAGTAGACATCAATGTCGTGTAATTACACTTTATAAACAAAATATTTTATATTAGCCCATAGGAAGTTTTTGAGGTTTGATTATATCTTTTTTGTATATATGTTTGGTTTTTTTTCTTAATGTTTGTCTTCTTAACTAGTTGTATCCTTTATTTCAACTTAGTGTAGCTTGCTTAAATTTCAGTTAATCTAAACTCATCAATATTTCCATTTGGTCTATTTTTTTTATTATGGTTCACTCGCTGTTATGTTCGAAACTCAGTATTATCAGTTTTGTCTTTGAAGAAGTGGGTGCTTATAAACTTTGTATCCTGTCATTCACAGTAAGTTTGACAATGTTTTGTCAACTATTCGCTTCTTTAAATTATGATGCCTTACCTTCATAATTAACCTGACCATCCCCGTCGATATCGGCTTCACGTATCATCTCGTCTACTTCCTCGTCAGTTAGCTTTTCTCCGAGATTTGTCATCACGTGACGTAATTCAGCAGCACTTATAAATCCATTACCGTCTTTATCAAAAACTCTAAAAGCTTCTCGAAGTTCTTCTTCAGATTCGCCGCCATCTTTGATTTTCTTTGCCATCATTGTTAAAAATTCTGGAAATTCTATTGACCCATTGCCTGAAAATTTATCAATAAGTCTATCAAGATCAAAGACAGATTAAAAGGACAACTTGGAAACTTGTCAGCTTTTATATATTATATTATAGCTAGCGTCTGACACTGGTTTTGAAACAAGTTCATAAAGTTGGAAGAAAACTTTCATAACACATCTCCATATTTATGATTAGATGTATTAAACATGACTACATCAATATAGTTCCGTCGAAATAAAGTAAAGTTATGAAAATATTACATGAGAAGTCACTGTGAACACATGCATAGAAAGATTAAAATGACCAATTGTTAAAATAAAATCTTAAGAGGTGCAATAGTGACCATGTATATTGATTTTCACATTAAAAGAATAGTGATTGAAGAAGTGCAAACAAATATGTTTATGAAATAGAATAGTAACCACGTGTACAAGTTTATTCTGCACGGGTTTTTAGTTTCACGCATCGGTGTATATATAACGGAATTTGATGAGACTGTCGTACAAAGTGAGAGGTTTAGCGCTTTAAAACCAGGTTTAATCCACAATTTTCTACATTTGAAAATTCCTGTAACAAGTCAGGAATATGACAGTTGTTGTCCTTTCGTTTTTGATGTGATTTGTCATTTGGATTTGCCCTGTGATTATGGACTTTCCAATTTGACTTTCCTCTAAGTTCAGTGTTTTTGTGATTTTGCTTTTTTCATTTAAAAGATTTGAAAGTTTACATGCGTCCTACCGTCTGTATCGACATCATTGATCATATCCTGTAATTCTGCCTCTGTCGGATTCTGACCCAGTGATCGCATGACTGTTCCTAGCTCCCTACAGGAAATTGTTCCATCTCCATCCTTGTCAAACAAACTAAACGCTTCTTTAAATTCTGTGGATAGATGAATTTTAAAAATATTTATACATGGGATACTGTTGCTAAAATTCATGCTTATTAGAAAAATACAAATTATGAAAATTTAAAGAAAATAAATCGAAAAACGCTTCTTTTTCTTAACGTATTAATCAAAATTATAATCAAAAAACTTTAGGTATCCGTTGTTATTCTTTGGTTAACATGTTGAAATGAACTATTATAATATTTCTTTGTGTATTTCTCTGTCCTGAGTGTTCTTGCATTTATTTGTACTATATTCCTGTCATGTTAGCGGTATATCTAGCATTGTCATTAAGCCCGAGATTTGGCTAGCAACAAAGCAAGGTACAATCCATCATTTTTTTTTAATGTCCAATACCAAGTCAGGCAATTGTTATCTAATAGTGTGTTTCTATGTGTGTTGCATTGTTGTTTGTTTTTGTTGCACTTCAGTGTTCCTGTTGTTTCGTTTTTTCCTCTTAGTTGATGTGTTTCCCTCGATTTTAACTTTGTAGTCCGGATTGTTTTTTATTTTAATCGATTGATGACTTTTGAACAGGGTAAACTACTGTTGCCTTTATTTATGATGATTTGTAATAAAAAGTAGAATAACAAAAATACCGAACTTCAAACGAAATTCAAAACGAAAAGTTCTTTACAAAATATCAAAATCAAAGGCTCATACACATGCTCTAACTTGTTAAAGATATTTCCATATGTAGAAAATGGTAGTATAGATACATGTAGCTTAACCTCTGTTTGTATGACAGTCGCATAGAATTCCATTGTACTGACAGCAATGTGTGAGAAAAACAAACATTTCTATTTACAAAACAAATTCTTTGTACCTGCTATTTGTTCCTCTGTCAATGATTCTGCCTAAAAAAGATATAAATGTAAAGCTTTCATCAATATGAAATAAAACACATGCTTAATTTGGTTGTTTTTAATAATAGTACTAAAAGCTTTATAATTTCTGTTGAATCTACTTTTTTTTTACAACCTATATGTTTTATCTAAACTATGCTGGTCTTTTTGAAATTCAGAATAAAGTTGTTTTTATTCTATTTGGTGATGCCGTCGCGTTCACAAAAAAAAAACGGCGGGGGGGGGGGGGGGGGGGGGTATTATCAAAAGCCTTTAAAACTTTCATTGCTGGATGATTATATGAAACCAGGGTAGTCATCTCATCTACCATTTAATATCAGTGTTTCGGCAATTAGACGGTATTCATGAGCTTTCCAAGTCCTTTTTGTTTAAAAAGATTTCAAATTTTGACTTTTCAAACTTTTGGCCGTCTTGAAATCTAGATACCTGATTAAGGTAAATCAACCATGGACATGGAACTGTTTATCATACTTATAATTACCAATTTGTTCATGCCAAATTATACTTAAAAAGAAATTTATAAATGAAAATATGAACAATCGAGTTTACCAACAAGAGAAATTTGATTTCCATATAAACATTATACCAAACAAGATCTGGCCAGTGATCGTCTGTCATCATATTATTAATCCTCTCACTTTTAATCTTTTACTTTTACCAGGATAGCATACGGAGGTATATAATTGCTCAAAAGTCGATGAAAAAAAACCCCAATTCTTAATATTTAATTGTCAACAAGAATATTTTAGTAAGAACTCCCTCGCTGGTACTCGTATGACAAATCACGCGTGACAAAGTACGTGATTTTTAAGGTGAAGGGTAGCTTGACTGAATGAATGTTCAGGCTTCCTTTTCATTACGTCGAAAATAAAATGAAAATAATAAAAGAGTAATTTGACTATCTGTACAATTTACTTATAATTTAATTATTCATAGTAAATAAGCTGAGATACTTACCATTGTGTAGTGTGTGCTGTGTTTGATTTATTTACAATGATAGCTATAGGAGCCTTATAAGATCAGAATAAATATTTACTTGTAAAGAGTTACTGAATGTATCTGGTGATAATAATCTTCGGTGTTATATTTCACAAAATAACAATCTTTACCGCAATGCGACAAGCGTACAATTTAAATATACTGAACATCTTAAAAATTACACTGTTTTTTTCTATCAAACAAAATTGACTTTAAAATATATAAGGTAGCCTTTATTTTGATTAAAGAATAATCTTTGCAGATAGCCTGTCTCTTTTTTCATCCTCATATTCATACACCAAACTCAATTAACTTATGTGTTAGATAAAAACATTAACGTTTCAAAGATTAGTGGAAACACAAATTATAACATAAGCGAACAGAAAGTTGTCCAAGTGACTGTGATGAAATTGACATTATAAAAATATAGCTATGTTACTATATCATGTATATATTTAGGAAATAAACGCAGCTAGTTGCAGTATAAATAAAAATATAAATGTAATGTGTTACTCAATACCAAAGAGCTGTTACGCTTGTATTTCAAAGGTGGTATTGTTGTATCAAACCGGAACATATTTTCGAATACGGGATTTCTTTTTCAATATTTTTGTTCCACATTCTTTCACATAAATTTCTAAAGACGTTGGTTTTTCATATTTTTGTGTTGTAAAAAGAATACGCTTTGTATATTTAATCATATGTCTATTTATACAACATGGGTTATTGTTTAAGATGAATGTGAGTAATCAGATTAATTAACTATGCATCTACCTTTAACAGATTAGGAACTAACTGCCGCAATGCGACAAGAATTGGCCAATTGGAATACTGATCTCCCACAAATATATAGCATGACTTGTTGTAAAAGAGGGACGAAAGATACCAAAGGGACAGTCAAACTCATAAATCTAAAACAAACTGACAACGCCATGGCTAAAAACGAAAAAGACAAACAGAAAAACAATAGTACACATTACACAACATAGAAAACTAAAGAATAAACAACACGAACCCCACCAAAAACTAGGGGTGATCTCAGGTGCTCCGGAAGGGTAAGCAGATCCTGCTCCACATGTGGCACCCGTCGTGTTGCTTATGTGATTACAAATCCGGTAAATAGTCTAATTCGGTAGGTCACATTCATGAAACAATCGTAACAGTTCCAACTGAAGGGCTGCATATTTCGTGTAGTTGATTTAATGTTTTGTTCCACTGATTAGGTTTCCATCATTTTACTTCATAGATGTTTTGACATTTTAAACTTTAAGAAATTTCTATTTCTGACAGGTTTTTTTTCAATTTAATCTGAAGCTTAATAGGTGTTCTAATCTTACATAAAGTTGTATTTTCTATCATTTGTATACATTCGGATGTACCTGTCTCTTTTTGGAACCTTGTTGAAATGTGATGTTTTGTGTTTATGCTAAATGCTTTCTTAAGCTCTTATTTATTGACTTTTAACTTTTTATATTCGAGCCCACTGATGAGTCGTTTGCAGTCGAAACGCTCATCTGGCGTATAAAATATTTATTCTGGTATCTATGATGAGTTTATTGTTGATTGTATATATGTGCCGACTCTATTTGAAATTTAATTGCTTTCTTACCACGAGACACGAGAAGTATTTCTTACATCTTAATCGTTTCATAATTTGTATTATGAATCCCTGCATTTGTTTTTATCGTTTGCATTGTTTTACATTTTCATTTCGGGGCTTTTTATAGCTGACTATGCGATATGGGGCCCATTTGCTCATTATTAAAGGCCGTACTTTGACCTATAATTATTAATTTCTATGTCATTTTGGTCTCTTGAGGAGAGTTGTCTCATTGGCAATCATACCACATCTTCTTTTTTTTATAATTAGTACAGATATTTTCTTATTTTTCCAAACTTAAAATTCCAACAGTTGTCTTTCTTCTTATTATAAGACGGTATTTATATAATTCGGAAGGAAATTAATATATTTTCTATTTCTTAACGAGATTTTGTTTTTGCTTTGATGCTTCGATATGCTTTTTGACGTTTTTTGCATTATTGTTTGAATTTAAAATCTGGTAACTAATAATATGCTTTGTCTCTGATGAAACGTCGCATTCATAAGTTAAAAACTGTTCGACCAAAGTCCATTTTCAGAGACAAACATGCTATGAAATGTCTATCGTCTCTTCGTGATAAGGATGTTGTTATTCCTGCGTACAAAGCTTCAATTAATATTGTCTTTGTATGTAAATCGTACTACTACGAGTGTGTTGAAAAAGAAGAAGGAATAAATGAGCACTCAGATAATCTCATATACAAAGACATATGATCGTTTGACAAGGATAAGATTTTGGCGAATTATAAGTCCTTCATATCTTCAATGAACATTACATGAACAGAGCACCTACCTTGTTTGTATTCGACACATAAGCTTCACAAATTCCGTAAAAACAACAGTACATTGCCGACTCGCCTACATGTTTGATGAAAGAATTGTGCATAAAATTAAATAAATATCTGTCCACAGTGAAAAAGGGTCTTCAGAAATCCATATGTGGATTCTAAAACACTTTAAGGAACTTGTTGATGATTTTAAATATCGATCTTTCTCTGAAATTACTTCTATCAACTTTTGATTTTTCAACCCTGTACACCACAATTCACCATGTGAAATTGAACAATTAATTAAAAGAAATAACATAAAACTGGTAGCAGATGCTACAAATTTATTACTCTGTGATACCATACGGAATATTGTGCCCCTCTCCTTGCTGACCTTTCATTATCTTCATATGAGTCGGAGTTCCTTCAGACACTTTTAAGAAAAAGAAGATCCAAGATGCCAAATCATTTAATTTCACATTCAGATATTTTGATGATGTTCTTTCTATTTACAATCCAAACTTTTCTTATTGGGTTCCATTAATAATCTCCAGAACTAAAATTAAATAAACAACATACACAGCTTCCTCTACCTCATTTTTAGACTTAAACCTCGATTGTGACATAACCGGTCATCTCAGTTCCAGAATCTATGACAAACGAGACGATTTTAATTTTGAAATAATCATTTCCCCTCCCCCACCTTAGTAGCAATATACCAACTTCCCCTAGAAAGAAGATGTGGTATGATTGCCAATGAAACAACTTTCCACAAGGTACAAAATGACACATAATTTAACTATAGGTCACCGTACGGCCTTCAAAAATGAGCAAAGCCCATACCACATAGTCGGTTATATAAGGCCCCGAAATGACAATGTAAAACAATTCAAACGAGAAAACTAACGGCCTAATTCATATACAAAAAATGAACAAAAAACAAACTAGAAACTCATAAACAAACGACAACCATTAACTTCAGGCCCCTGACTTGGGACACATACATAAAGAGTGTGGAGGGTTACACATGTTAGCGGGATCCCAACCCTCCCTCCAATCTAGGACTGCTGTCGTGTAACAGTACAACGTAAGAACGAACTATAATCATCAGTTGAAAAGCTTAACTCATCAGATGGATACAAATACAAATACAACACAGAGTGGAAGGGGCCGGGTATTGACATTGTTTATCATCTTAAAAAAGTGTTGTAGTCAACGTAGAGTGGAAGGGGCCGGGTATTGACATTGTTTATCATCTTAATAAGGTGTTGTATTCAACACAGAGTGGAAGGGCCGGGTATTGACATTGTTTATCATCTTAAGAACGTGTTGTAGTCAACACAGAGTGGAAGGGGCCGGGTATTGACATTGTTTATCATCTTAATAAAGTGTTGTAGTCAACGTAGAGTGGAAGGGACCGGGTATTGACATTGTTTATCATCTTAATAACGTGTTGTAGTCAACGTAGAGTGGAAGGGGCCGGGTATTGACATTGTTTATCATCTTAATAACGTGTTGTAGTCAACACAGAGTGAAAGGGGCCGGGTATTGACATTGTTTATCATCTTAATAACGTGTTGTAGTCAACGTAGAGTGGAAGGGGCCGGGTATTGACATTGTTCATCATCTTAATAAAGTGTTGTAGTCAACGTAGAGTGGAAGGGGCCGGGTATTGACATTGTTTATCATCTTAATAAAGTGTTGTAGTCAACGTAGAGTGGACGGGGCCGGGTATTGACATTGTTTATCATCCTAATAACGTGTTGTAGTCAACACAGAGTGGAAGGGGTCGGGTATTGACATTGTTTATCATCTTAATAACGTGTTGTAGTCAACACAGAGTGGAAGGGGCCGGGTATTGACATTGTTTATCATCTTAATAACGTGTTGTAGTCAACACAGAGTGGAAGGGGCTGGGTATTGACATTGTTTATCATCTTAATAACGTGTTGTAGTCAACACAGAGTGAAAGGGGCCGGGTATTGACATTGTTTAACATCTTAATAAAGTGTTGTAGTCAACGTCGAGTGGAAGGGGCCGGGTATTGACATTGTTTATCATCTTAATAACGTGTTGTAGTCAACACAGAGTGGAAGGGGCCGGGTATTGACATTGTTTATCATCTTAATAACGTGTTGTAGTACGTAGAGTAAAAGGGGCCGGGTATTGACATTGTTTATCATCTTAATAACGTGTTGTAGTCAACACAGAGTGGAAGGGGCCGAGTATTGACATTGTTTATCATCTTAATAACGTGTTGTAGTCAACACAGAGTGGAAGGGGCCGGGTATTGACATTGTTTATCATCTTAATAAAGTGTTGTAGTCAATACAGAGTGGAAGGGGCCGGGTATTGACATTGTTTATCATCTTAATAAAGTTTTGTAGTCAACACAGATTGGAAGGGGCCGGGTATTGACATTGTTTATCATCTTAATAACGTGTTGTAGTGTTGTTGTATCTGTCTTTGTAAATTATCACTTTGAATGATTAGTCTATTGTTGATGATAAACATTAGACATGGCTCGGTGGTGACACATTCTGTCACTATGTTATTGTGCCATGGTAAATTTGTGTATTCGTGTCTTTGGTTTTTTGCTTATGTGCTTTATCTGTATGCATTTTTGTTGATTTGTTGACATAGTTGTATGTTTTAAAGTGATATAAGATTATATTACAATGTTGACTGTTGTACCTGTATTTTTAACATTTTCATCTATTGTGCCTTAGTTTTGTTCACACATCGTTGTCAATGTAATGGAATTTCATGCAACTGTCAAACAAGTAAGAGGTTTAGCTACCTATTAACCAAGGTTTAATCCGCCAGTTCTTGTATAAGATAATAAAATGTCTATACAAGGTAAGGAATATGACAGTTCGTTTGATGAGATTTTACCTTTTGATTTTGCCATTTGATTTAGGACTTTCCGTTTGGAATTTCCCTCGGAGTTCAGTATTTTTTGTTATTTTACTTATTTTTGGCCTAAATATGCTTGGCTTATTCAGAGATATAATACTTTATGTGTCTATTGAGGTATATTTCTATTAATTTGCCTCTTATTATTATACCGTTTCTAGTAACAGTTCTTTAATTGTCGCTTATCTGGAGAGAAAAAAAAACTGTACACAATAGGTCGCTATAAGAAGTCCATGGAGGAGTGTCGTGTTCACAAGAAGTAAAACACAAAACAAACATGAAACCATAAAACAATATCTTCGTCACATTATATCACCAGTTCAAAGATAGAATTGATTTAAAATGGTTTAAATCTTTAACAAGAGGTTAATTGCCATACATATACTATTTATACAGACATGGTAAGTAAACTTCTTAAGATCTTTGAATAGTAAACGCGAGTAAACTGAAAGGATTCCAACAGTACACATTGTAGTTACAGTGAAATCGTTTTTCTGGTATAATTGAAGCACTGTATCTCCAGTCAAATTTTTTTCATTCGTTTTTGTATGATTGTAGCAATATCTTGATTTATCAAACTGTTCTATTGCGATTTTGGTTTATGTCAATAATATCTTTTATTGTATTCGTAAACATAGTCAAGTTGACAAATGTCAATGTTTGTAATGTTAATAGGACCTTTTTGGACTAACTTATAATACACGTTTGTAAAGGTTAAAAGTCCGATTTAAAATTAGTGCATACAATCAAATTACTTAGGGCATTGATGTAACACAATAGTTATCATTTAAGATTTGTATTAAGTTGTCGTGGAAATAATGATGGGTGTTGTGTGCGCTATCGCTCAAGGTAAACGAATATACTTTGGAGCATTCAGTATCATAATTAATATGTATATTTTAAATTAAGAGAAGTTCGGGCTTCAGTGATGAAACCCTCGTTCCGTTTTTCTCAAATGACAAATTTAACCCATTGATCTAAAATCGATATGCGATCGGTCAAATACTATGAGCAACTAACTAAACTAACAATTATTCATTTCAATTAAATGCCTTAATACAGATGATTAAATATCCTTTTACATTTGCATAAGATAATCCTAATTATCATCTTTATTAAAGTTGACCCTGGTTTACGGTTCATATGTACAATGATCACAAGATTTTAAAACAATAAATAGGATCGGCCTTTTAATATCTTGTATTCTCTATTTTAATTCGAGTAACTTTAAGAAACGGTTACACATTTTGTCATAAATGTGAAGAGAATATGGTTTGGTATTCAGCGTTAAAAAAAACCTTCTTGATGTTTGGCCATTGTCCTTTTGAATTCATTTCCGTTTGAGTATATGATTTTTCTTGATTATTCTTTTTAGTATCATATTTGTGGGTACTTAAGAAACAACCATCCTGAAATTTAAAAAAAAATGCGTAAAAATTCACACAAAAGAAAATTGAACATTTAGAGTTATAAACAAACAGATTAATCTAATAGAAAAAGTTATATGTTACTGTTCTTTCCTTCCAGGCAGATCAGCTGACAGAAGAACAGATACACGGTAATGGTGTTTCAACTATTGTCAATCTGATCACTACTACTTGTATTGAGTCTTATAGCCAGGATTTGTATAAATCTTGGCTTATGGGAAAGGATATTGTTAGCGAACCGATGAAATCAAATCCAGAAAAGCGCTTCAGACGCACACAAACGATAACGTGTTATTTTCATTAACTTGAAAAGTTAGACCTTACTAGAATTAGAGATATATGTATACAAATATATATATATTCTACTCTTATACTTAGTGTGGTACGTTATTTATTCTCTCGAGATATTTAAATATAACTGTCTAGAGTGGAAAAATCACGAATTGCACAAGATTTGGTGGTGGGATCTGTTTCTCTAATGAACAACGATATGCAGACAAAATCAACCCTTTCTTTCGAATGATCTGCAAAAAGATGTGTTCTCTTTATGAGACGTCATCAGGTATGGTAGCTTTTCTCATCCTGCTTCGCTACATATCTCAATTGATACGTTATGGTCGTGCATATTCACAGAAACTGCTCCAAATGATTTATGAGGAGAAAAGATCAAAATGACACTCCGTGAATTTTATAGACACCACCACGAATAGGTTGATATGTACGATGTGCCTGTGTCTTAACTAACTAATGACATTTTTACCACGTCTTAAATTGTGGTTTGACATCTATTTCGTCTGTTTGCTAAGTAATGAACGTGACATATTCCCGAATATGACTGTTATACTGAGTGTTAATTTGCATTGCTATACGACGTGTCTCGGTATTTTGTACATCCAGCATTCATGTTTTTATTTTTGATGTTTTTGTTATGGTTTCGGTTTGATAATCTGTTATGTCCAAACAATTATAAAATTGCCTTTCCATTAAATCATTGTCATGAAAATTGTTTGGGAGAGTATTGTGTAAATAACTGTATAAAGTTCGAGATTGCATGTCAGTTACGTATGCGCGTCACGGTTTCTGATATCCTGTGGTGTCTATCTTTGATGGAATATGTTCGTTGTTGTTCTGCGATTTGCATGTTGTGTCCACTATTATATTATTTTTTGTGCTGTATTTCTGTCACGGAGTGTTATCGTTTTAGCATTGTCATAATGCGGGAGGTTTGGCTACCCATTTATTCAGGTGTAACCCACCATTTTCCTAAAATGTTCTGTATCAAGTCAGGAATATGGCAGTTGCTATCACATAGTTCTTTTCTATGTATGTGGGCGTTTGTTTTTGGTGCTTCAGTGTTCCTTCTGTTCCTTTGTTTTTCTCTTATATTTGATGTGTTACCCTTGATTTAAGATTGTTAGCCGGATTTGTTTTCTATCAATCGATTTGTGTCTTTTGAACACCGGTATAGTTCTGTTGCCTTTATTTATTTCTCTGTTGGTCTAATCCTTGGTTCATTTGGCATTTCTAAGTCTCAACGATACATATGTTTAAGGACCCTGAAACTGTCAAGTGAACCAAGGATCATAAGTTGGTATAGCCGTATGGATAGCCTGTAATAGAATGTGATTATATAATAAAAATTAAGTAATGGTCAACAAACGAGTATACATCTTCTGTATCGATGACGTATACCAAAGATCTCCTGTTATTCAAAGTAAAAATTTCAGCAGACTATGATATTTTATTTCTAAAAACACGATGGATGCATTTCAAAGCTGCAATCAAGTTAATCTAATTCAAATATTGTATATCTTTGATTTCTTTAAATTTATATATGCTTTATACACTCATGTGAGTTCGACAGAACTTAGTTTTAATCCTATAGCATTCCAGTTAGAATTAATCCACTTTCTCAAATTCTTTTGGACGTTATCTATTCAACCCTGAAACGGGTGCCACATGTGCAGAAGGTTCTGGTTACCCTTCAACAGCACATGGAATCACCCCCAGTAATTGGTGGGGATCGTGTTGCTCAGTCTTTAGTTTAGTATGTTGTGTTTTGTGTACTGTTGGTTGTCTTTTTTAATGTTTAGCCATGGCGTTGTCGTTCATTTTCGACTGTTGAGTTTGAATGTTTCAACTTTCGTTGGTATCTTTTATCCCTTTTTTAAAAACGATTTGGATCTCTTTTTGGAACATTGGTACATTCTTTCCACTGCTTAAGACACGATTTTTCTTCCTTGTTTTTTATTCTGTTTACCAGTTTTGCATTTTAACTTGTTTTTAATCTTTCAGAATTTAAAGAGGCTTTCAGTTTATTTGATACAGATGGAAGTGGAACAATTACATCTAAAGAATTGGGAACAGCAATGAGATCACTGGGCATGAACCCAACCGAAGCAGATCTAGCAGACATGATTAACGAAATTGATGCTGATGGTAAGGCATTTGATAATTATGAATAATTAACCATTGCATGTTTTGTTATTATTTACATTATTTTAAATAATGACTTTGAGATATTTTTCCTTGCATAACCGATTCCAGAGTATGGTAAATTTTGGGTTTCTGATGACGCCTAAGCATGTACCATTATATGTGTAAACAAAGTTTGGTTTTGCCTTCTAAAACAATTACACTAATTTAAATTAAAACATTAAAATAGGGGGGGGTCTGACTTTAGTAAGAATTGATCCAAAGATGCTAAAATACCATTGATTTACTTCTATTAGTTTAAAGAGTCGTCTGTACTATCCCTGAATTCCACAAGTTAAATTGTCTAAAAATGTATATTATCGTCATATGATTTCGCCTAGGGAATGGCCAGGTTGACTTCCCAGAATTCCTTACGCTTATGGCAAAGAAAATGAAAGATGGTGACGCTGAGGAGGAGATAAAAGAGGCTTTTCGATTATTTGACAAAGAAGGCAATGGCTTTATCAGCGGAGCAGAGCTTCGTCACATCATGACAGCAATTGGTGAAAAATTGACAGATCTTGAAGTCGATGATATGTTACACGAGGCAGACCTTGATGGAGACGGAATGATAAACTATCAAGGTAAAGAAAAAAAATTCAGCGAAGCACAGTAATAAGTTGCATATATACTATCTATATCTAATTAAAAAAAAACAGGGGTTGTATTTAACACCGAATATGGGAAGATAAAAGATCATACAAAACAAAACAACTGGTAATAATTGCTTGTCTCATGTAAATAATTTCTTGTCTCATGTAAACCCATCGCATGTGCCGCACTCTTTTCTAGTTGAGAGTAATGATAGTTTACTGAACCAACGATATTTTTTTTAAATCCGGTTAGAAAATAGTCTTAACTTTAAAAAAAATCATATGATAAATATAATTGTTTTCCTTAAATATTTTAACAATTCGTTGTTGAGAAACAAAAGTACTGTTGAATCTGGATATAATGGACTCACCGTATATGTTTTTTTATAAGTGTTGTTCACATTTTTTCACTTCCACTTGGTCTATTTTGCAAAACTTGAGTTTATCCTCATTGACGAATTATCCTTCATAATGGAATATCCTACATATAACTGAATAATTTATAACCTATAATACATTGCAGTAGCACTCAACGGGATTGTTAAAATAACTTCACTGTTTGTCAGATCTAATAAACGTACGTATTACACTTTTGGTATAACATCACTTTTTGTGATATCTTATTGTTGCTACTGTACACTACAGGCAAGCCGTTACAGGGGACCTTTGTACAGTTTAATAATAGAAAATCTATTTTTATATTCCAGAGTTTGTTGCCCTGATGTTGAAATAGTAAATTCAGAAGACAAAGCTGACACTTTTTTTTACATTATAACAGTGTTAATACTTTCTGACAAACATCTGTCCAACGTTTTTATCCAATGTATTTGTTTTCAAATGTACATGGCATGTGTCTATCATCATTCACATATATAATAAATTAGAAACTGTCTCCTGTTATACTTATACAAGTCAAAGGGCAGGCAAAACTTATTGCAGAACCAAAGATTTGGATGGTGGCTTATCAATATTTGTTTTTGGTATAACTACAGTATTTAGATAAAAGCCAACCGTAAGAATGTTATCTAAAGTTTAGTCAATGAGTGATGTTATTTTACTTGAATATGCATATGAAGAGCCAATCTTATTGAGTTGTTGGGTCATGTCATTTTTAATTTTAGTTTCTTGTGTATAATTCGGAGTTTAGAATGACGTCCATTATCACTGTACTAGTATACATATTTTTTAAGGGGCCAGCTGAAGGACGCCTACGGGTGCGAGAGTTTCTCGCTACATTGAAGACCCATTGGTGGCCTTCGGCTGTTTTCTGATTTATGGTCGGGTTGTTGTCGCTATGACACATTCCCCATTTCCTTTCTCAATTTTATTTCATTGTGTGAACGTTAACATGAACGCTTGTCTGATTTTGAGTTCAAGAGAAAAAATGACCAATCAAACATGAAAATTAAATTATCAACTGACGCATGTAATCGAAGCGGATCAGTGCATTGCATGAAGCTGTTGTAATCCTACAGTTATGACAACTTAGTACTATACTATGCATTTTCATGCGGTTGTGTGTAGGTGTTTATTCGATACTCTTGATTTGACATCTAAATGATAAGGTCATAACTCGTTATCAACTATTGTCCAGTTTGGTTTTTTTGCACATGGCGACACATACACGTATAATGTAGGTTATACCATTACTTCTAATTGATAATGAAATACATTATCGTAAGTTTTCTGCGTATTTTCATAGGCTAAACTTGATTGTTCAATGCAGACACTTTGTTGTTATTAGATGACAGCCAAGTCAACAAGAGTAAAGTGTAAACTAGCACAATGTATGATACCTTGACAGTACAGCTAAGCAGTCCAAGTTAATATTACTCATCTTCACAACGTAAACATATATTTGTCATCTGCACTGCGCTTCTAATCAAACCTTCTTAAATCCGAATACATTCTAAGGGAAATAAAACTAGAGAGATCAATATCAATGTTTCTGAATGTCAGTCTTTTGTAATACACATCGGTCTTGTCAAAGGCTAATTACAATATGTCATCTATACATATAACTTACCCTCGGATAACTATTCTAAATAGATTGCTGTCAATATTTCATGCCAATAAATGTAAATGTACTATTAACACTAATCCTGTAAGTTTCGAGTATTACATCTTTCACAAGTTGTTAATGTTTGGACAAATACACTGGTATTGCATTTCCTTTGTAAATGAAAATAACACATAATACTCTCAGATCTGTACTTATCACTGTGCATTTAAAAATAAACATGTGCTAATTAAAAAGCTTTCGTGACATGCACATATTAGGTAACACAACCCCAGAGAAACATCATCTTAATATGATCTGTTGTATTACTTACCACCTCAATATTTTCTGATGAAGTTATTGGTAAAAGGATGTCCCTCAACCGTTTTGTGGACGTCATCATGATTTGGCTCAAAATTTTGAAGTAAATGTGTCCCAGATGATCTTCATAGATATGTTACTTTTGTCACATTCACAATGCTGCCTCTGCTTCACACTGAATTTGCGAGTATCATTAGAAACAGTTGTCACTAATATGACTTACCGTTTCGGTGCACCTAAGCAAACCCTGATATTTCATGGGTACGTTTTGGTCAATCCTGGCTTTCAGTGTATTGATTATGATCTATTGTTTGTCGTTTTGACGTTGTATTTTTCAGTTATGATATTGTCTGTTTTAATTCGATTTATTTTTTTTGATTGCCCCTTTTAATATTATCCCATGCATTGTGCATACAAGAGGTGTTGGTGATATGGAAAAAAATCTGTAGCGAGTCTTTATTCGTATTCCTTGCTTAATATGTTCAATCGTGGGTCCGAAAATTAAATAAAACCAAACTAGCATTATATATTTGTACAAAAACCGTTATAAAAAAAATTCTTGTATTGTGGACTTTATTTAAAGTCACTTGTTTGTCATTTAGTCGTTAATCTTGGTATTTTTTACGGCGTCGTCAATTTCTCTTTGACATGTGAGTTTTGAATGGTACCTTGGTATCTCCAGCATTATTTTTGTGATATCAACAAGGAAGCTACCATTTTTTTTCATAAATGAAATTCTATAATAATATGAGGCAGGTATTACATGTACCTGTGAAAGGGGACGTAGTCAGAAAACCTTTAGAATACTTAGAAATGCCACTGTGTATTATCGCCACCGGAAATTGGGTACTAACGAAGTGGAAGGAAAGGAAAAAATAAATAAACAAGTCTAGAATTCCTTTAATTTTGAGCATTTCTAGCGGTTTGACGAGGGTATCACTTCTGAAACGATTCACTGATATACGATGTAAAGTTGAAATCTCTTTTTACTTTTCATTGTATCATTTTTTCATTGTTTACTCTTGTGTGATGCTAAGCCTTGCATGTTATTAAAGAAAACAAAAGTTGTGTCGATTTTGTTCAGTACCTGTATCCCGTCACAGTGGTACAGATCTGTTCATAATGAAGATATGTAGATGTAAATGACACATTCTATACATGTAAAATAATTTTATAATTTTGAACAAAAAAATATATGCTAGTAGTTTTAGAGTTCCCATTATTTTCCGTTCTTTATATTTGAGTGTCCCATTTATATTCTTAATTCTATATTTGAGTGTCCCATTTCCTTTGTATTTGAACGCCCCTTTTTCTTTGTCTCTTAGTGCCCCATTATTCTCTGATCCTCTCTATATTTTACTTTGTTGTCATATTTTTCTTTCTTTTTTTTTTTTTGTCATCTATTCTGCACATTTTATTTGTTATTCTTGATTCCTCATTTATTAGTAGACTGTGTATCTAAGTTTTTAAAAACACATTAAACGAATTTAATAAGACCGATTTTAAGTCTTGAATATTATTAATACACAAGACTGTGAGATCACTAATTTTTTTAAAAAAAGCCCGTATATCAGCGGATAACAATTCAGTTCAATATTTTATCGGAAAGAGCAAAATAGAGGCGTGATCCAAATACAGACAATAATAATATTAAAACAACATATAAAAATAAAATATAGATGCAGGTTACAACAGGTCTTGGGTAAATTCTATGAAATACCCAACATTCTAAGTATATTCTGTGATTACCATTACATTCTAAACTCATACTGACACCATACACATGTAGGACTCTAAAGTGCGATGGGGACGCTAAAGTACGATGGTCACGCTAAAGTGCGATGGTCTACGCTAAAGTGCGATGGTCCGGGAAAATAAATGTAGACATAAAAACGTAGTTCGATAATGACGTTAACAGTTGTTTATAATACAAACTAAAAAAAATGAACATACCAGAAAATATATTAGGAATATTTGATTAACAATTTTTACACCATATGTCCATGACTTACGAGTAATTGATTGCATTTAACCGTTCTTTGTCGGCTGAATCACAATGTTTATTTTTTTCGAGTGCTGAAAAAAGGACTTGTATCCTACAGTCGACCATTTTACTATATAAATACAAAACAGTATAGGCATACTTATCCTGCTTCTATTTGAAGCGAACGGACACATTCGAATCATTGTTTATGCGGCAGTTTACTTTGTGATCCCCGTTAAATGCCATCGATTTTAATGAAAAGTAACGTTGGTAAAATAGAGATACATGTTTTCATGCGTTAACTATAAATTGTCTGCTAAAACATAAGTTCGTACTGTATATTGTTGGAAAATACTGAAAAGGAGAAAGCTCTGCGAACATTGCATTTCTCTTGCATTTAGATTTAAGCTTATGCAAATAAATGTTGCCTATCCCGACAATGAACGAATAAGGGATTTTTAACTTTCAATGACAAATGTATGGGAGGTTGTAATATTAGTGTGAACGGCAATCTTCACCAATTATCCAAATATTCAATACGCTCCGAATTGTTAAAAATTCATTTTACATGAAATATAATATTAGCAAAACATAAATTACCTTTATAGCAATTATTACTTGGTCGGACTTGTTAATTTAGAAATAAATTACTTCCGCCTACCAGTAAATTGTAAAGCCTATCACATATGTTATACCTTAGCATAATAACTTTTGCAAAAAGACTTTTGCAAAAAGACTTTTATTAAAACCTCTATGTTTTAATACTTCGAATCTTACCCTTTGGACCATCACACTTTAGCCTGATACACCATCGTACTTTCCCTAACAAACAACCAACGGACTTTAGCGTGAGACCCCATCGTACTTGAGCGTAGACAATCGCACTTTAGCGTGACCATCGCACTTTAGAGTACCATCGCACTTTAGAGTCTTACACACATATACAGCACAATTATTCTAAATTTTTATAATTTTGTTTAAAACACACAATCACCTATATATAAGATGTATGTGTACTTGCAAGTAGATTTTAGTTCATTTTCAGACATAGGATTTAACATTTTGGTAAAATTTTCATCCCAATTATTTAAATTAATATCATTAATATTCTATTTACATCTAGTTTTGTTATATTGAGGACATTCAATCAAGAAATGTATCTCATTTTCAATTTTTCCTGTGCAAAATTTACAAAATCTCTCGTTAGAGGGTACTATTGTTCTTGCATACCTTCCAGTAAAGTTCTATTGCTAATGAGTATGCACTTATCCTCAATTTAGTGAGTTTTTTTCTAAGATATTTAGAAGCATTAAAGTTCAAATATTCTTGTTGTTTAAATTAAGTAGTATAAATAAAAGAACATCCAGGGTCGACTTATTACGGATCTTTGTACTGATATAAAAGTCTGCCTGATTGATACATATACGGTTAGTTTTCCTAAAGAACTCAAGGAATAATAGACAACTTTCGAGTTCGATGCATTTCCGTCAAAAACTCTGGTTTTAGTGAACGTCATTTGTGCGTTTAGGGGCGTCGTCACTTCCGTTCCAATGTCGAGCGATTGGTTTGAAAACTATAATAATTCTATATTGTACGAATTATTCGGCAAATTGAATTCTCAAAATTGACAATCAGCATTGCTGTCATTAGGGAATTGTCATTAAGTACCTACAGAACAACCATTATTTCTAGTTTATCCTGCATAATGACGATCACTAAGACGCTTGATGAACGGTAAATAGTGCAGGGATACAGGCGACCCCCTCTAACTGGTAAATGACGTCATAAAGGCGCGTATAATTGACGAGTTTTTTTCCGGTGACGGATGAACTCGAAAGTGGTCTATTCAACTGAACAGAATCTGTTGAAAAAAAAACGGAAATACTGCAACGTTTCCGATGTTGGTCCTATTGTATAATAAATTAAGTTATGACGTCATTTGCATTTGTAAACAAAGAAACACCATGCATCAGGTAAGGTTTTTGCTCCAGCTCGGGTGGTCCACTTCTTATATACAAGGTAATAGAACGTGCCGCTGAATAGGTCAGGAAAACTATCAGAAATATATGATAAGGTCAATAAAGTTCCTAAAACTTCGTCTGCCAAGTGTCATTTTTCTTAGTGTTCCCGTCTGTGTTTTACTTTTATGCTTTTGGAACTTTGGTATTCCGATGTTAGATTACACACCAAACGAAACCCAAACAATATGGGAACAGGTAACAGTTTTACCTACGCAATATATTAAAAGGTATACATTTTTTAAATCAAAATTGTAGATATATTATTATATGAAAAGGGTGGGGTTACAGAAACCCAGCAGCACCCCCTATCAATTGACGTGCCCCCTCCCCCGATCTGACATCAAAAGGATACAAATCTTATTGTTAAATTGTTGTCGTCCCACCTTATCGCTATTCCCGGCTGACCCGAGAATCTTGAACTATTGACGTCATACACAATCACATGTGGCGTCAGATATTTTGTATTTTGACGTCAAAATTTTACGGGAACCCGTGTGATGTCAAGTAATGGTGGGAAAATAGCGATAAGGTGGTAATCATAATTAAAAATTTACGAGAAATCGTTTGACTTATCATCGTGTAATGTGTTTTCGTACTAATAACAATTTTCACTGCTTACGGTTTTTACTGTTGAGTTTTTATTTAGGTGTTTACTCAGATTTAAAAAGCATGTCCTGTAGATTGATTTTAGGTATCTAGTTTTTTTGTCAATGATTTCTACGATTTTTTACTGTTTCCGATTACTTTGCGATTTTTGTGTGTCAAAAAAACGGCGTCATGTGTTTTCGTATGAAATAAAAATTGGATCAGTACACGGACAGGAAATGACTACAAAATCCGGAAACAAATTTTTTCTAAAGTCGTGGTTCTGGTGATCGCTTGAATCATAAAAAAAGTTATTAAATACTTTTCAGTACTAAAAATTACTAGTAAATAGTGTAAGGTTGGTGTTTCGTGTGATGAAATTTTTAGATTTTGATTAATTTTCAGATTGGCACCTGGTTTGTACAAAATACATTATTTTTTCTAAAATAAAATGCAGTTTTCAAAATTTATGATTAAATATAAAAAGTTAAGACTGTTTTCCTCTTCATGTATCAAGGATGTATAAAAAAAAATTGTCAATGAAATATTGAATAGTTGGATTTTGAACAACCATTTTATATAAGAACCCTGCTAATTTTAACTCGATGGTTTGTGATTAAAACGGCCAAAAAAACACATGACAGTCATATGTCTTGAAGATCCGGTGTCTGACTTGCAATAAACATATCTGGACTTTATTTTAACCCTTCAGAATTTTTTTCCACAACTATTCTAGTGATGCGTATTTTTGACATTAAATAAAAATGGCTAAATAGGTCAGTTTTATTTAATTTGTTCTAACGTCTTTAAAAAGCGACGTTGAATATGTTTTAAATATATCAAGTTGTAGTTGTGTTGTTGTTCTAAATATAGAAACAGAAAAACATGCCACAATGTACGCGTATGCAGTCGAAACCGACGAAATGTGGTTGATACGAAAACATATGACATACGAAAACATATGACACGACGATAGTTGGCATCGTCCGCCAGTGGCAAATGCAACTATTCGGAAAAGTTAGAAAAATCGTTTACGATTACTGTATATATGTCATAATGATTTTATTAGTAAAGTGGTTTTTTAAATTTATTTTTAGTAGCTTAATTGGTTTACTTTTCTCAAATCCCGAAAGATAAACGATACCAGAAAGAAACGCGGGATAATAAAAAAAAAGTGTGAAAAAAAGTTATCGATTTTGAGTTCATTTCGGGATTTTTTTTCAGATTTTTTTTTATTATTATTATTATTGATTTTTCTACCGTAATAGGGGACTTAGGGTAAGTTTAAGAAGAATCAAAAGTTTTCCCTTATATTTGTTGTAAATGTAAATATATTTCAGTTTCCATAAAGAGGATGTACAAGTGATGTTGAAAATTTACATTGGTTGTTTTTTCTACGTGTTTTTAAAAACCACATTTTTGCTTTTTTGCTGTTTGAACCTGTTCACCGTTGAGCCTTTATCTAGCCTCACAGACACATTTTCTCCATACATAAACTAAGTAAAACTAATTAAAACATCAACCATGCATTGTACAACAATATATTCACTGTAAATATCAATATATATAATTTGATATTTTCTATACTCAATCTTAAAACATTTTCCATTATTTCATTTGTATGTTCATGTTTGCCCTTATACTTAAGATTTCTATAACGGGTAAATATTTTACGGGATGTAAATATAAACAAACACATAATAATCTATTTGAGATTTTAAATATTGACAGAAAGACTTTCCTTTTTTTATTATTAAATCCTTGTATAATTATACACCAAGGGAGTATCCAAAAACATATGTATCTGATTTCAGAGAACCCTTCAATTAATTTTTGTGATTAACTTTCACGACTTTGTCTAGGAGAAATATACCGCGAATCTGTCTGAATTTGACAATCAAGTATATTTTCAAATATGTGAGAGAAAAAAACACGTTAGAAAAATTACCACAAATGAATTTCTGGCGTCTTCTAGAAAGAGAAAAAAACGATTGCCGTGTTTGTCATTGTGTCAAATAAGGTTTTAACCAACATTTGAAAAAATATTCCGATACAATCGTGAAAGTTGATGTTTAAAATGATAATTTCATTATGGTATATTAATATTATTTTCATCAGTATAATTATTTGTTTTTTTTCAATAATAAGATGAATGTACACTTTTTTTTGTTGATTCGTGTTTCTATGCATGTTATTTTTTTTAAAGCATAAACAATTCTTGGTAGCGATAGCAATCTAATCTATACAAGTATTCCATCAACAGTTATATGATATGACTCAAGTTTCTTTACAAAACTTCCCAACTTATATCTGAAATCAACAAGTACATGTAGATGGCACATATTTTGGTTTATACCAGTATGTTCGACTTCCTAGAATTCGAACCTATATGAATAAAAATATAAAATAAATCACTGAATAGTTTCTAAACAATTATTGTGAAACATATTTATATTACACAACACTGGTATCAAACAGATTAGTATCTTATTATATATTTTAATCAGATTATAGTAGGAACAATTATTTTCTGATGTTTTTTTCGCAGATTGCTTAGTGCAGATATATATTGATTGTTTTTGACCAATGAAGATTCATATGAAATACCTGAGATTTTATTGATATAACTTTAAATAATTCATTTAAATATCCCATGTTACAATACGTTTTTAAGTGTAACGGTAAATTTAAAATATATATCATATAAATAGACTTTGTTCAGGATTTATCACATTAAGAATGGTAAGTTTTCATAAATTGAATATAATTTTAAATGTGAAAATGAACTAATTGCTAGGTATCGTTAATGAATTTATTTAGAGAGTATACAATCTTAATCATTTTACGTTTTTCTTCTAAGTTTAAATAATCATCAGTTAAAATAACAAAATTGAGAATGGAAATGGGGAATATGTTAATGCCCGCGTCACACTGTCCCGATTTTTATATACGATGGACACCCGAATGCGAAAATTGTAAGTTCGTACGAAGTTGGTCCCGATCTCGTTAAAATACCAAAAAGTGACCGAAGCAAGTACGATGAATAACGAAGTCTATACGATGGTGCCGAAATTATATACGATAGCAAAAGATGGACATACGAAGGTTAACCGAAGACGGATATTTAAGCTTATATCTCAGCCGAAGCCTACACGATGGATCACGAAGGCTACACGATGGATTACGAAGGCTACACTATGGATTACGATGGTGGCGCGATGGCCATACGATGTCTAAAAGACGTCGTGTACATCTTACGATGTATTTAAATGATATGCCGTAAGTTGCGTGTAGATAAAATTGTTATGGACACTCTAGAACCAAAATGCTCAAAACTTGGTATGGTGTTACTCGTTAAGAATATCTTAAGCGCTATTGACTTTAAAGTTCAAAAGTCAAGGTCACAGTGGCAGTTGTAATACAAGACAATATCACCCTTGTGGACACTCTAAAACCAATATGCTTCAAAAGATTTTAACCACATTTGGTATATTGTAATGATCTGACATTTTTTACGTTCAAGGCCAAAGGTCAAGGTCATGCAGATGGACTTGTTTTTTTCTCCTTGAAATAGCATAAAACACAGGAAATTGGTTCTCATTTTTTTACCTGCTGGTTCTAAAGACAATATTAAAGGTATTTCCAGTTACTGAATGTTTTGGTTGATTTCTAAAAAAATAGTTTATGTATCAAATATGCATATTCAATTCACCATTTTCTGCATATGTCATTTAAGAATTGAATGCTTCTTTTTGTAAATTTATTGGGGTGTAAAAGCATTGACCGAAGTACATTTTGTATGAAGCGCGGAAGCGCTTCATTTTGAAAATGTACGCACGGTCAACGCTTTTACAACCCTATAAAGTTACAAAAAGAAGCATTCAATACTTATAATTACATTTTTTAGCTATGATCATGAAAACACGAATTTTAAATATTTTATTATTTAATTCACCTGTGCACTTTATTGTTGGAGCACGTGTTATCATGAGTGAAAAGTTGTATTGAGCAATGCAACTGCTTACGGAATAACACGTGATGTGCAGTTAGCCAATCAGAATAAAATATTATAATGAAACATACATCTAATGTAATTATATACAACTATAGTGTCCATATTTGTCCCCAATATGTTACATACGAGGGGATGCCACGCTCGGAATTGCCTTGTTTGAACTGTAAAATGTGTTCACTAGTCTGAATAATCACCCATAATTATGCCCATGTTTACTGATTTATCTTAAAGGTAGGGTAATGGGTTCGTTGATCCCTTTAATTCAAAAAGAGCTCTTTCCAGGAGAATATCATAATAATATAGACAAAAGGAAGGATGTGGGTGAAGCAACAAATGCGGCAAAATATGACATATAGAAAACAAAATGGTTATGGAGTAAACATTCGTGTGACAATAACTCAGACTTTAAAAGTAAATCCGGAGCCTGTAATAGCTGCTCTTCTTGTTCCATTTGAATTAATAGAAACAACGCTGTCGCCTTTCTTGTTCTCATAGAATCATATAATATGAGCTCCATGTTTTGTGAACGTCTTTCTTAACTGTCGTATTAGACTGACCAGTGCATATCGCGCATGGCACTTTAAATGTATTTTAGCGCAAAAATTAACTTACATTTAGCTGGATTTATTGCCGTCGTAGTTCCATCTTGTCGCCTTCGTACTTTTATTCGATGGCAACACGACGGTATAACGAGGTCTTCACGAAGTCGTGTAACCATCGTTAGACCTTCGGGTAGCTTCGTGATTCATTCGTGTAGACATCGTAATGCCAAAACTGCCCGATGGAAACAATGGAAACACGAATGCAATACGATGTTCAAAGATGCATTCCCGGTGACATTACGATGGTGAGGATGGTGATACGAACTCAATACGAACCCTCAACATCGGACGCACCTTCGGGGATTTTTTAACATGTTAAAAAATTTAGAACCCTTCCCGAAGTTGTCCCCAAAGTTTAGAAAAAGTGGCCGATGGTTCTACGATGGTTAAAGATGGCACTACGAATAGCCCAATCTGGATACGATCAGTCCCGATTTTGAAAATTTTCATAATCGTGTTGCCATCGGCGTAAAAATCGGGACAGTGTGACGCGGGCAGAAAGAAACAACAACCCGACCAGAAAGCAGACAACAGCCACCATTGGGTCTTCAACGCAGCGAAAAAATCGCGAACCCAAGGGTGGTCCTCAGCTGGCCCCCAAATAAAATTGTGTACTAGTTTAGTGAAAATGGACGTCACACTAAACTACAAAGCACATAATGAACCAAATTAAAAAATCATACAAGTCTAACAAAAGTCTCCTGACTTTGGACAGGCGCTAACCATGTTCATATAGACATGTACTCTTACAAATCATTTACAGTAATACTGTAAGGTTTACTGGTTAAACTTCTTGAATTCAACAGCCCTTTTGTTCACCTTTGTAAACTCTAATTGAGGTTTCAATCTACAAAAAGGAGGAAATCTAGATCTGAAACAGACCTTGCATATTCTAGAATAATCTGATGAGAGAAGTCCATACAACTTTTTTTTTAATGTTTTGCATTGCAATATATATAACATATAAAAGTAAGAGGTATAAAAGCCATTCAGACGACAATCCACTTGAGACTTAATGAAGAGAATGTCAACAACTATAGGGCACAGTATTGACTTCAACAATTAACAAACCCAATCGGCATGGCAAAAGAACAAAACAATTCAAAAAATTATTTTATAACTTGCATACTGAATGCACGTTATCACTCTCTGTTCTATGGGTGCTGATTCTTTACAGCATACATAGTTAATGTACATTTACCAACTCTGTTCACTGGAAGCTGATCTTCAACAAATATATTACAGCATACACACTTAATGTACGTTTTCACACTTTGTTTACTGTGAGCTGATTATCTACCAGTTGTTGCAGCATTGTGGCCTTTGGGTGTGTTTTACTCTTTGGTCGGGTTGTTGTCTGACAAATTCCACATTTCAATTTTTAATATTATTCATGTATGTTTTTACACTCTTTTCATTGCATGGGGCTTATTCTCTGTCAGATATTACAGCATAAAATCTCAATGTACGTGTTCAATGTACAAAGTACAATGTTCACACTCTGTTCAGCTGGGTCTCATTCTCTACCAAATATTACAACATACAAACATAATGTACTGTTTAACATTTTGTTCGTTAGTGGGGGGGGGGGGGGGGGGGGATGATTTTCCGCAAAGAGAACGTCTTGATATTCAGTGTTTATAGTACAGACGGGTTGAAGTTAGAAAAATAATTCCGTATAGAATCGGCTGCCTTCCTGGGGACTAGTACCGTTATCTGATGACCTGAAATCAGCATTTAAAGGTGTGCATTGTGTCGGACACATAGACTTATAAATGTGCACGTCAGCGCACGATTCTTCTACATAAGACTTATCAGTAGAGCTTCAATTAAAATAGTAATATGTTGTATACATGTACCAAATTTAAACAAAAATATGCCTTAAAAGTCAATGGTGAAAGATGAATTGTAAGGTACACAGACTAGAAAATACGAATGATATTAAAAAGAAGTTACATATAAGGTATATAAGAAACCTTTTATTTGAATTGAATACATGTTTTAGTCGGTATAATAATGGGTGCGATTATTGACTAGATAAACTATTATTTTTCGGTCTTTAATTACAACTGTCAAATATCATTAAAATTGGACGATTGTTTATTAACACGAGCATGACCTATTTCTAAGGTAGTCTATTACTATACTTTGAACCTTTTATCATGTTAAATCCATATTATTAATTGGAAACTTCAAAATATTATCTAAAGCAAAAGAAAAAAGTAAAGAAAAGAAAAAACTTGACTAATTAAAGGGACTGTTCTGTTCTTACTACATTGTTATATTATACCTTTTTTTACTCTCCGAGATCAAGATTAATTTTTAAGACTCTCGTATCTTTAAAAGGAAATTGTTTTTAATTTAATAATATCTTGAAAAAGCAGATTATTCTTTGATATTTTAATATAATTCACAAGTACATGTGTATATATATATATAGATATGAAATGACATGATATACGTACTATCGTTTATATAAATAAGTATGATTTACATTGCTTCCTGGAACTTATTAAATTCTTATTTTTTAAACTTAGATATTAAGTATAAAGTATAAAGTTTCTATTTTCTTTTAACGACCTATATTGATCAGTCTTCGTAACTAAGTTGGTTGATGCTCTTTTGTCTTGATTTAGGGGATACTATTTGATCCCATGGAAGTTGAAGGGTGCAAATTGGAGGACGATTTAAGGGATACTATTTGATCCCATGGAAGTTGAAGGGTGCAAATTGGAGGACGATTTAAGGGATACTATTTGATCCCATGGAAGTTGAAGGGTGCAAATTGGAGGACGATTTAAGGGATACTATTTGATCCCATGGAAGTTGAAGGGTGCAAATTGGAGGACGATTTAAGGGATACTATTTGATCCCATGGAAGTTGAAGGGTGCAAATTGGAGGACGATTTAAGGGATACTATTTGATCCCATGGAAGTTGAAGGGTGCCAATTGGAGGACGATTTAAGGCCTTATTAAGCGTATTTCTTCTTTGTAAACATATTCTTAAAATTGGTATCTTTTTATACACAAATATGCTTGGTTGTTCTGCATTTTTTTCTTTAGACATATATATTTTTTTCATCAAAGCATGCGTCAACATCTGATTTTTACTCTAATGGTCAATATTTTTTTTATGTTTATATTACTCCACTATTTATGATAAACCAATTAAAGGTACTTTTGTTTTACAGGCAGCTGAGTTAGCAGAAGATCAGATCGCAGGTAAGCGTAGAAATTCCTACCTGTTCTTATTCTTCCTGCCGTTCTGGCATATTATCGTGGTCTTGGAATTCCTATTTATCATTTCCCTTTATGTTTCTATTTTATCATAAATTAAAGCTATTAAATTTTAATTTGAAAAGATGTTTAACTAAACGGAACAGCCTCTCCAAGAGTCAAAAATTTGTTCAGGATTTCCAGTCTCTAACCCCAAAAATTAAAAAAATAAAGTTGACATCTAATTGTTATGACTTTTTTATTAGCTGCTATTTGCTTTGAACTAGCTTTCAGTAACTGAGTACTTTTAGGTCGCTACGTTAGTGTGGTGTTCTTTTTTTTTTTTTTTTTTTTTTTTTTGGTGTTTTTTATGCTTTGTATCGATGTGATGAGTCAATAATTTCAACTGGTTTTTATTATTTGTTCTTAAGTTGTACTGATACAACGGTGTCCCAGGTTTGATGAGGATTTGGCGTATAAAACCATGTTTAACCGATCCACATCTATATCATAATTTCGAACCTGGAGACAAAACAATCATACATAAAAAAAAATTACAGTACACCTGGAAAAAATGTTAACAAATAAAACTCGAAGCAAAACAAGAAAAATATAAATATCATCTTTCTCAAATCTGTGTTTCAAAAGCTTTGCTACAAATGACGTAAATAAGAAAATTGTTTATACAAATTACCCAAATATGGGCGATGCCAAATAAGGTTTAAACTTTGATGAGTAAAATGTCAAGTCTCAACAGTACTAGAATAAAACACATGGGTTCTAACTTTTTAATTAAACATTTTCTATGTTAAACTGGATTTTGCCCTTACTGCTTTTTCGCTGTGCAACATTGTATATTTATTCCTGCTTTGTTTCATATAATGCATAGAAATCAAATTGCATACTTATGTTTATTCGTTTTAATAGGTAAACAAGACCCAAAATCAAAAGTATTTTGTTACGTCGTTTCATTGAAGCTAGATAAATAGTTCTATATATATGGTATAAATAAAACTTATTGACAATGTTGTAGAGTTCAAAGAAGCCTTTAACTTGTTTGACAAGGATGGCGATGGAACGATATCATGTACTGAATTAGGAACTGTAATGAGATCCCTGGGGTGTAACCCTACAGAGGGAGAACTCAAAGATATGATCAAAGAAGTCGATGCTGATGGTAAGTTAGGACGAGTTAGGAACTGTAAGGAGATCCCTGGGGGTGTAACCCTACAGAGGGAGAACTTAAAGATATGATCAAAGAAGTCGATGCTGATGGTAAGTTAGGACGAGTTAGGAACTGTAATGAGATCCCTGGGGGTGTAACCCTACATAGGGAGAACTTAAAGATATGATCAAAGAAGTCGATGCTGATGGTAAGTTAGGACGAGTTAGGAACTGTAATGAGATCCCTGGGGGTGTAACCCTACATAGGGAGAACTTAAAGATATGATCAAAGAAGTCGATGCTGATGGTGAGTTAGGACGAGTTAGGAACTGTAATGAGATCCCTGGGGGTGTAACCCTACATAGGGAGAACTCAAAGATAAGTCGATGCTGGTGGTGAGTTAGGGCGAGTTTTCATGGCAAGACGTTTTACCATTAATTCTCTCATATAATATGAGATATCTCATATAATATATAAAATATCTTATACATTATATAAGATATCTTATAATATCTTATATATTAATCTGGTTTTTATAATTTTAATCACTATAAGAATAAACAATATGTCAACAAGGAAACACAAAAAGACAGAGTACATAAGCAAAAACGAAAGACAAGAATACAAAAAAATACAATAGCACAATAACGCAATGACACAATGACGAGATGAATAAGTACAGAGCTACGTCAAATGGATATTACCAAATACAGTATAGATTAAACAGTAAAAGTAATAATAACAAGAACTATCTTTAAAAAACATATCCGACGTATTTAAATTTAAGTATATGTTTAAAACTATCATTTCGATAACCTTCAGAAGCAGAAAGATACCATTTAGATAACGTTTTCTCTGTTTGTGTTCAGTATTCTCGGTGCTCGTATCTTTCTGTTTACATTCACCAAAACCCCGCGGAAATCTCACATGCGTAGGTGCGTTCGTACAACTAAGTTTACATTAAAAATTATATAATTGTCCCGAAAAAATAGCTGTCACGGATGCAAAGAGCTATTGGATATTGGAGCTAATAAAAATATAAATCTTTGTAAGATCTAGTTCAAATATTTATAGTTTTTCACTTGCTTTCCATCACGATATAATTAACGAGACGTTTTTTTCAAACACAACCAAATCACCCACCATGACAGCATTTTGTCCAATCACAGAAAGGATTTTCGAGCATGCGTATTCTGTTGCCATAGTTAAGCGTCCTTAAGTTCAAAGGGCACAAACCGAAATTATACCGACTACGTCGGAAAAAGAATACTATAACATGGGAATCTATACTTCAAACCATCGCGTATTTGTGAAGTTGGTACGGAATATTTATCACCAAGGTCTTGGTATCTTCCGATGATTTTTTTTAAACGACGTGCATGGCATTATAATAGTTTTTCCCAATCCAATAATCAAAAAGCTCATCATAGATAACGGCTCGGTAGCTTAACATTTTGTACGCCTATCGACGCGCTTTTCAAAACAGTGTTCATCACTTGTAGTTGAGGGCATGTGTAAAGGTTACAAGTTCAATCAATTTGAAAAAAAGTAACTTTGAGTCTCATTCCTTCAGTCGTGTATAATAATGCACTGAAAAATTCATTTCAAAAGTCAAAAAATATTCCTTCCTTTTTGCTAAATTGTGTACTACAAGACATTTTAAATAAAATGAATGTTTATCTCAGATACTGCAGATGTGTCACAAATCCTTCTCTTATCTTTTGTATAGGAAGTGGTTGTATTGATTTTCCTGAATTTTTGGAAATGATGGCTAAACGTTTGCAAGACGTAGATGAAGAAGCGGAATTGCGGGAGGCTTTTAAAGTTTTCGACAAGGATGGTAGTGGAAGCATAAGTAAAGCAGAATTAAAACTTGTAATGGAAAATCTCGGAGAAAAGTTAACTGGAGAGGAAATTGACGAAATGATGGCAGAAGCAGATAAAGATGGCAATGGAGAGATCGATTATGAAGGTAATAAGATGTATGCTCTTATCTAATTGAAAATAAAATCAGTATCCGCATTTTAGTTATACAAGATTTGTACGTCATGAATAGTCCATTTTAAGCAAACTATTAATCTATGCCATTATATTTAGATATATGATCTTTATTAACCAATGGAATAAAAGAAAATATTTTTTTAGAAGTTTTCTATAATGCTTTAATAATTTAAACTATGTTTTTGTTTAAGTGATGAACCACAGATATCTTGCTGACCTTTATTGTATATACGATAAGATATTTGTCATCTGATTATTATCTCTCCTACATTACCATTGAATTCACAAACTGAACATCAACAAAAGAATTTTATAATTACATTAATTTGTTCTTACATGAGAAATACACTGGGTGCAACTTGTTAACTATGATAATGGAGCACCTGAAATCACCCTCAGTTTTAAGTTTTGTTTGAGTTGCTCAGTTGTTAGTTTTCTATGCTGTGTTTTGCAAACTGTTCTTTGTAATTTGGTCGGGTTTATCTTGTTATAGAAATTTTTTTGTGTGGTCAGTTTTTTTTCCTTGATATATGAGTTTGAATCAGTTTTTCCTTGATATATGAGTTTGAATCAGTTTTTCCTTGATATGTGAGTTTTCCCTTGATATATGAGTTTGAATCAGTTTTTCCTTGATATATGAGTTTGAATCAGTTTCCTTGATATATGAGTTTGAATCAGTTTTTCCTTGATATATGAGTTTGAATCAGTTTTTCCTTGATATTTGAGTTTGAATCAGTTTTTCCTTGATATATGAGTTTGAATCAGTTTCCTTGATATGTGAGTTTGAATCAGTTTTTCCTTGATATGTGAGTTTTCCCTTGATATATGAGTTTGAATCAGTTTTTCCTTGATATATGAGTTTGAATCAGTTTTTCCTTGATATATGAGTTTGAATCAGTTTTTCCTTGATATATGAGTTTGAATCAGTTTTTCCTTTGATATATGAGTTTGAATCAGTTTTTCCTTGATATATGAGTTTGAATCAGTTTTTCCTTGATATGTGAGTTTTCCCTTGATATATGAGTTTGAATCAGTTTTTCCTTGATATATGAGTTTGAATCAGTTTTCCCTTGATATATGAGTTTGAATCCGTTTTTCCTTGATATATGAGTTTGAATCAGTTTCCTTGATATATGAGTTTAAATCAGTTTTTCCTTGATATATAAGTTTGAATATCCCTTTGGTTTCTTTCGTCTCTTGTTTTTTTTCTACTTTTCGTCTTTTCTTTGTCGAATGTACAATCTTGTTTTCTTAATTTCGTACGTGTCACACGTATATGCTTAATGTGGACAACAATTTATTATTAAGCAAGGTAAAAATACTATTGTCGTAAATTGATAGTCAATAGAATAAAACAAAGAAAAAACAATTTTTGGGGAACAAAACAAACAAAGACAAAACAAACAAAATGAATTGCGCAAAGAATTAAAAAAAAAATATCCTTTGCACTAAAAAATGCCCTAAACAGATCAAGTAAATCTGACTTGGGTATATATCAATCTTGTTTTGGTAAATTCTTTTAGGTGCCACTGTTTAGAAAATATATATGAAGTATGCGTTATTGGTATAATACTCCTTTTTTATTTTTCAGAATTTGTTGACATGATGATGGCCAAATAGTGACTTCATAACCTTCCAATGTGATATGCAATACTCAATCAACGTTGTTAAAACATGTACATACTTAAATAGTCGTATAGTGAAATACGACTTTAATATTTATTTCATCCATCGTTTCAATTATGTTAGTTAAATACTTGTGCTACTATACGGCAAATATTAGTTCCAGCAGAGTTCATTTTTAATTGAATGGTTTTTGTAAATAAAGGGACAGAGAAGTAGTACCTATATATGTATTTAATCTTAAGAGTAACAAATAATGTCCCACTTCAAATCAACAAGTTTAATTGCTCATTATAACATTCGATGACGCCATACATATTTACAAATAAGAAAGAAGCTTTTCAGTAAGTTTAAATATATATATATATTATTTGGTTGGCATGCAACTAGGGGTAATATTCAGGCAAGTGTTGGAAATTATTAACTAATGAAATAAGCAAACATTCAATGATGTATAAAAGAAAGAACCCAATCTTCATATACTGTGAGACATTGCCGATGATTGGGATTTTATAACGATAGAAGAATGTTATAGAAATAATGAGGTGTTATGATTGCCAATGAAACTGTTATCCACCAGAGCTCTAATAAAGTTGGGGTCTCGGTTGTCGAGTGGTGTAGGTAATCGAACTACTGTAACACTACCCTGTTTACACTGAAGTTGTGAGTAAAAATCCCGCACGTGGTAGGTGCGCTCGACGCCAATCTTAAATGTCTAGGTTTGCTGTTTTCGTCCAGAAGACCGGTGGATCTCTCCGGACACTCTTGCTTCCTTCATCGTTAAAACAAACTGACCGTCACGAAATACCACAATAAGAGATTATACCACAATAATCTCGAAGGTGGCGTTAAACGCCAATCAATCAAATGAGGTAATATTAGCAAGTGTAGCCCACCGTTCGACCTTCAACAATGAGTAAACCCCATACCGTATGAGTATACGCCAATAAGACGTGGGGATAATGACATCTTTAACGACTTAACTTTTGGAATAAAATTGAAAACTCCTCTGATCAATTTCACAAAAATCGTATATTACTTCAGTTGATTGTAAGTATACTGAATTGTCCATGACTTAATATCAACTTTTATTTGTCTGATTATCATAAGACATGAAGTATGAGAATTTCGGTAAATTTTCATGAGATCAATTTCCGATTGTGTTCTGTCCGTTACACCAACGATGGAGGAAGCAATATGTACGTCTGAGCCCGTGACAACTCTACGACAGATATTATCCATCGAACCACCTGTGATGCTGAAACAAGACCGAACACACATTATGTATATACAATCCGTCTAAATGTCAGCCCAACAATGTGAGATCTGTAAATTTGCGGAAACAAATGTTGTGTTCTTCCCTGGCCGGGATTCGAACTCATGCTACTGAGATATCGTGACACCATACTATGCCCGACTCGCTAAACCACTCAACTATCTAAGCTCTATATATATTTCACCAAATGAATGGTATTTTATACAATGCAGAGAGCTCCATTTGTGAAAAATTTCAAAACAATCAATATCTATTAAATATAAAGTACACTCCCATACCAAATGTAATCACAACCGATTTTTTTCCCCCGACTATGATTAATGAAATATGAAAGAAATTTGAATCAACTTATAGGAAGTAAATTTATTTTTGAATTATTAATGTGAAGCGCATGAAGCGACTTAACTCTGTAAATATATATTAATCTGAAATGTAATTAAAACGAGTGCTGTGTTCGAAGAATTTTATACTCGCATACCTGTGGATATCTAGACTACGGCCTGTGCCAACAGGAGCTGAGCCTGCGTCTTAGTTTGAGTCAACACGGGAAACTTAAATTAATACAAAGGAAAAAACAGTACTAGATAAGAAAGACCAAACTATTTGTTAGTAAGTAGTTATTGATAACACGATATACACAAGAGGGGCGAAAGATACCAGAGGAACAGTCAAAGTCATAAATCGAAAATAAACTGACAACGCCATGGCTAGAAACAAAAAGACAAACAGACAAATAATAGTACACAAGAAACAATATAGAAAAATAAAGACTGAGCAACACGAACCCCACCAGGTGCTCCGGAAGGGTAAACAGATCTTGCACCACATGTGGCACCCGTCGTGTTGCTCATGTTATTACAAACCCGGTAAATAGTATAATTCGGTAGGTCACATTCAGGAAAAGGGAAGGGGATTGTAGTTCCGACGTAAGAAACATATCCGATATCATCTGTGAAACGGTTATCCCATAACAGTCAACCAACTCGTGATGGCGTCCGTAAAATTTACGAAGGGATGAATTCAACTTAACGATTTGAAACTCTTGGTTTAATAGCTTGCTTGTGAGCAGCAACCCTCTATCAAAGAAATACAAGCGTGGGAATATCGTATCAATTGGGAGATATATAACACTCCGTATGCAGGAGCCATTGAATTGTTGCTACATAGAAATGGAAAGTTCACAATTGGGAACCTGAAATTATCTCGTTTGTCGTAAAGTTTAGTTTACAACCGTCTCTCATTGTCAATTTCTAGATGTAAGTCAAGATAGGAGGCAGACTTAACTGTATCTGTTGTATCCACTAATTCGATGGGGGGAAATGCGTTCAACATAGTCACCAAATTTTGAATTATTTAGTGAGAGAACATCATCTATATAGCGGAAAATTAAGTTAAAGAATATTGCCAACTTCTTATTTTTCATTTTTAGAAGTTCGTGTATGAAGTCAGCCTCATAATAATAATAAAGAAACATGTCGGCAAGAAGAGGGGCTCAATTTGTTCTCATTGGAATGCCGACAGTCTGTTGAAAAACACGTCCTCCAAACGTAACAAATATGTTGTCGTTCAAGAAATCAAGCATCTTGATAATGTCTTCAGAGAAGTTTTGTTTGAATCAGTGTGATCCTGTACAAAGTAGGATTTATATCTTCCTAAGTCAAGCTACTTATATCTTCGTTGGTCATTCTGTTGTATGAAACAAAAGAAATACCAACTCTTTCAATTTGTCTTTTATTTTGGAATGGGAAATACTTATGTAACGTGTAGAAAAGTCAAAAGTTTTAATACTCTTGCAAGATGAAAGATTCTTAGATTGTATGCGCTCTAAAAGATCATTGGAATTTTTTAGTATTCACATCTGATTCACGCCACCTCTAGAATAGGTAGTTTCACAATAACTTTGAAGCCCTGGCTTTGATCGCTGATAAAATAGATGTTAATAATTGAGAAAGGGGTTTTGTGGAGCACTTGAAATTCCTAGCAATATACCGTTGTTTGTAAGGACACTCATGTAGTTTAGGCATTCAATACAGTGATAAAAGATCCAGTTCTTCATCTTTGGTTGACATCCCAAAGGAACATAGAACACACCTATGATTATCCAGGATTTTTGTTTTGAGGGTATATGTTGAGTTTCCAAGTGAATTGATCAAGCAGTTTATGTAATGAGTTTTACACACAAAAATGGTCTTGTTTGGGTCTTTATCTGTGGGGACAACAACATATTTGTCATGGAGGTAGGACAAGTGTTTTGCAATAGTTGGGTCGTTCAGTAAAGATTGACGTAGCATGGGTATTGATAGACCCATTCAGTTTCTTGATTCTGATTTGAATCAACGACCTCACAGCCTTAATCCATTCTGAAAAGTATCTTCGTCTTCCTTCTCGCGCTTAGCTTAGCCCATTGCCTAGTATAATCCTCGAAGGATTACGATGAACTGTTTATGAATAAGTAATCATTGATAACACGAAATAAAAAAGGATCTAAGGTATTTCTTGAATTCTTAGTACTTTAATTAACTTAGTATGAATACTTGTGACTTCCAAGAATTCCAGAGACTTGAAAGGATGGGAGAAACTCGTATTCAAAAATGCATTCAATGTTTTGCAAATACACTAGGACACAGTCTATAGCTGTAAGAGTATTCACACTAATGATTGAACTTCCTGTACAATAAAGACTATATCCTTTAGTATTGTAGTATTGTAAATCTTTAATTATCAATATATGGTTACACTAAAGTAACATGTGTTTAGTGGCTTTCTATTTAGTTTGTAGATAGAGTCTCTCTTACAACCTAGAGGATGAGCACACTTAATATTATCGCACCGCGGGTAAAATATCACGTTGTGATTGGTTTAACGCCGTCACGTGGTGACCCCCCTATGCGACCGTAGGGGGTAAGTAAATTTCATAGGGAGTTCGTGACGCGTTAATGGTGACGTCATCTATTAATGTTGTTGTGTTTCGTTGTTTATTTTTCAACATAACGCAGCAGAAAAAGTCTAGCGTGCGATAAATTCGTTACTAATTTGTAAGATGCTCTACAATAGATAACTCAGCTGATTTGTAAAAATTCCATCTTCATATCTCATCATGTACTGTGTTACGACGCTAGATGAAAACTGACGAGGAAGGGCCACAGAAAGCTTTATTATTGTAGAGCCTAAGTGGTCGAGTGGTCTAGCGCGTCACTGAGGCATAGTGCAAGGCAATTTGGATATCTCAGTAGCATGTTTGTACATACCTACTAGTGTTGGGCTGTTATTTAGACAAATTATATCTTCTTATTCCTCTACTGGCAAATTTCCATCCATTTATACCATTATTCTATTCATATATTTAAATAATAGTGTAGTGCAAGTTCAAGGCGGACACTCTTTTCTAATAGATTGCAAATAACATATATAACGTAAACAGAAGTGTTCGAGATATGCCGTACGGTGACCTATAATTGTTAATTAGGTCTTTCCACTTTTCTGTGGAAAGACTTATTGGTTTTCTTCTGATTTTTTTTTCTTCCGCCTAATTTTTTTCCCTTCGCTGTAGTGATGTTTCGAAAGATGTCGCTTAGATATTTTGAATATGATATTGTACAGTTTGTACGCTTTTATATCTACTTCTGTGTAACCGAATACTTTTTTTATGTAAGAATTATCTCCCCGAACACTGTGTTTTCTTGTTATTTCTAAACTTTGCAACCGTATAAGAAACCGACAAATTATTTTTCCAATTTGCTCGTTATATCCTCAGGATGTTTCGTTAAGCCATATTAAATGATTCCATATGAGAGTTATTTCCCTTTTTGTATTAGATATAAGTAAAATGGATTTGTAACTGGAAAACCATAAGTGATAGAGGCCTAGGGTCATTTGATTTGAGGTCTTTGGTCCATAAAAATGAAAGTAAGGTCAATGGTCAAGGTCATGTTCAAAATTTAGATTTTGGCTTGTTATCTCTTATTTTTAGAAATCTTATATATCGACAAGATATGTTTACAGAATTGTTAGTTGCGACATGGCGTAACACATAAAATTTTAGTTGAAAGGGTACGTAGATTTTAATGGGAGTTTTCTCCCCTGTTATATTGTATGGTGATATAACTCATTTGTAATATATAATTTTAAAGACCTTGAGTCTTTTGATTTGAGGTCCTTGGTTTATGACCTTAAAATTGATCTCAAGGTCATTGGTAAATTTAACGTTTTAGTTTTGACCTGTGCTTTTATCTCATATGTATACATGATAAAGCCATGGGACTTTCCATTAAGTTGTAGGTCATTTAATTTAATAGATCCATATAATTTTGGAATCAGTGTCAAGTAAACTATCAAACTACCGAAGTGACATTTTTCAAACCGGAAGTAAAAAATTATCTCCCTTATTTATATTTTTTGTATACATGCAAGCCATATATTTTTGGAATCAGCGTACAATATACTGTCTTTTGACGCTGGGATTGACATTTAAAACTAAATTTTAATATTTTCATATCAACATAGATCCTTACTGGTGAAAAGACCTTCAATTGTTCTCTGAACAATTGGTTTTTAATTTCTATGTCGTTTGTTCTCTTGTGAAGAATTGTCTCATTGGCAATCATACCACATCTTATTTTGAGTTTAAATGTAAATCATCCTATTTGGAAACATTTATTTTGTATTTTACGTTAGAACATAAGATTGTTTTTTATATAGTCAAAAGGAAGGGTTTATGCCAAGCATATTTCGTGACTAATCATATGTACAAGGTTAAGCCCGGGTTATCTGTACCATGTTTGTTGTTATTTTTCGCCTCCACAATAATAGTATGTATTGAGAATAAGAATAATTTGTGATGCTACAAATTGGACGATTTTGTAATCTTATTTACTCCTAATTATTTACTTAGTCCGTCTAACAAGTATGTAGCGGTATTTCTATTTGTATCCATCTGATGAGTTGAGTTTTTTTTCAACTGATTTTTAATATAGTTCGTTCTTATTTTGTACTGTTACACCATTGTCGCAGGTTAGGGGGGGGTGGTATTCTTTTGTATGATATCAAATATTTATGTATTGTGTGTCTTGCTTGCAAATGTATAATTACACACCGGTATGTAATTGTCAATGTTAAATTGTTACCCTCTTGAATCACCTTACGTGAGCCGTAGTTTTAATAAATTGCCTTGTCTTGTCTTGTCTTGTCTTGTTTTGTAGGATTATCTTGTTTAACCCCGCCGCATTCTGTATGTATGTGGCTGTCCCAAATTAGGAGCCTGTTATTTAGTGGTTGTCGTTTGTTCATTTTTTTGTACATAAATAAGGCCGTTAGTTTTCTCGGTTGAATTGTTTTACATTTGTTTTACATTTGTGTTCAGGTGTTGAGAAATTTAATGCGTGTGAGAAAATAGTGCACATAAGTGAGGTTGAATAGTTTTAGGTATTGAATTATTCGAAGGGTTTCACATTAATACAGGATATAACTTGACTTGCAACGAAAATTTGATCGTGCGCTCCTTGCGCTTGAGCAAACATTCAGGTACCAAGGGGATACTTAAAGCCACCCACAAATTACAGAGAAGCGGCAGGTACCAAGGGGATACTGAAAGCCAGCCACAAATTACAGAGAAGCGGCAGGTACCAAAGGGGATACTGAAAGCCAGCCACAAATTACAGAGAAGCGGCAGGTACCAAGGGGATACTGAAAGCCATCCACAAATTACAGAGAAGCGGCAGGTACCAAGGGGATACTGAAAGCCAGCCACAAATTACAGAGAAGCGGCAGGTACCAAGGGGATACTGAAAGCCAGCCACAAATTACAGAGAAGCGGCAGGTACCAAGGGGATACTGAAAGCCAGCCACAAATTACAGAGAAGCGACAGGTACCAAGGGGAAACTGAAAGCCAGCCACAAATTACAGAGAAGCGGCAGGTACCGAGGGGATACTGAAAGCCAGCCACAAATTACAGAGAAGCGGCAGGTACCAAGGGGATACTGAAAGCCATCCACAAATTACAGAGAAGCGGCAGGTACCAAGGGGATACTGAAATCCATTCACAAATTACAGAGAAGCGGCAGGTACCAAGGGGATACTGAAGCCCATCCACAAATTACAGAGAAGCGGAAGGAACCAAGGGGATATCCAAACTCACAGAGAAGCGGCAGGTACCAAGGGGATATCCAAACTCATTAGTCGACGATAAACTAACAACGCAATGGTAAAAAAACGAAAAACGATATAAATACCAATCTCCGCGGCAGAGATCACATATCCATTCCGTTCAATACTTTGTAACACTAGGACACTTAATATTAAGTGCAGTATTGCAAAGCGTGTATGGAACGGATATGAACTCTGCGCCGGAGATTGCATAAATACATGTTTTACATTACATATTCAATAACTGTTAACACTGACTATTCTGACAAAATCCTCAAACCATTTTGGCCTTCTTTTACTTTAGGGGTCCCAGCCCTTATAGAGCATTTCTAAAATATCCTAAACCTAAAATCTAATTACCAAACCATAACACTAGCCCTTACCATAATACATAACCCTAACCTAAAACATTCCCTAACCTCACCATTACCATGAATGAGCCCTACCCCTTAAGTATGGGGACCCTTGAAGTAAAAGAATGCCACCATATTTTCTACATATGAACAGCCAACTAAATTTAGAGCTATCATGATTTTTTTTCCCAAATCAAAGGTCTTTTTTGATATGATTATTTTAACTACTAAAACAATATATATATATTAGTTTTACATGCACACGTATAAAAATTGCGGTTTTTATCCAACGCAATCATAGGTTTGAACGTAGTTTTCAATTTAGACTCGTTTATATTTTTTCGTTTGGGCTTGTATCATATTTTCCCTCCGGTTTATATGATCCGTTCATCCTAGTATACTGACTCTTAAAATTCAAGAGTCTATCTAAAAATGAGGGTAAATTTTATATGGCCTTCCAAATACCGTTTCGATCCCTAACATCACTGAAGAGACATTTATTGTCGAAATCCGGATCTGGTGTACAAAAAAATATTTACACCTTGTTTGTAGCATAACATCGTGGCCACAAGGTAATTATTTTCTGTTTAGTATTACATTTATATTTAGATCCATTTTGTTACATCTTGTGATCAATTTTATTTGGCAATCGCCAATGGCAGTCTGCAGGGTTAAAGAACATCAGTTGTTCGACCTGTTAGTCAAATGCGTTTTGTTTAAATATACTTCTTCACTTTTTTGATCTTTTGGAAAATGTTGTTTGTGCTGTATTTAGCGGGACGGCTACAGTGCAGGCTATTTGGTGTCACGATATCTAAGAAGCATGGGTTCGAATCCCGGCGAGGGAAGAATAAAAACAATTGCGAAAGTAAATTTACAGATCTAACATTGTTGGGTTGATGTTTAGACGAGTTGTATATACATAATGTACACAGCCATGTATCATCATCACTGCTGGTGATCCGATGGATTAATCTGTTGTAGAGTTGCCACTGGCTCAGACGTACTTATAAATATAATTATTTTCTGTGACTGTATCTTACATTAATTTGTAGGATCCTTTACTATAGATAATTTAGCTGATTTGTAAAAATAACATCTCCATACCTTATATATCATGTACTGTAGTACGACGCTAGATTAAAACTGACGTGGAAAGGTAACACCCGGCCACCGAAAGCTTCATTCTTATGAAGCCCTGGTGGTCGTGTGGTCTAGCGGGACGGTTACAGTGCAGGTTATTTGGTGTCATGATGTCTCAGTAGCATAGGTTCGAATCCCGGCGAGGGAAGAACAAAACAATTTGCGAAAGCAAATTTACAGATCTAACATTGTTGGGTTGATGTTTAGACGAGTCTAAACATCAACCCATCTAACATTGTCGTCTAAACATCAACCCAACAATGTTAGATCTGTGTTCTTCCCTCGCCGGGATTCGAACCCATGCTACTGTGATATCGTGACACCAAATCGCCTGCACTGCAGCCGTCCCGCTAGACCACACGACCACCTGGGCTCTCAAAAAAGAGCTTTCGCTGGCCGTGTGTTACCTTTCCTCGTCAGTTTTAATCTAGCGGCGTACTACAGTACATGATATATAAGGCATGAAGATGTTATTGTTACAGATCAGCTAAATTATCTATAGTAAAGGATCCTACAAGTTAATGTAATATACATGCAGTCACAGAAAATAATTATATTTATAAGTACGTCTGAGTCAGTGACAACTCTACAACAGATGTATCCATCGGATCGCCATCAATGATGGTGATACATGGCTGTGTACATAATGTATATACAACTCGTCTAAACATCAACCCAACAATGTTAGATCTGTGAATTTGCTTTCGCAAATTTTTGGTTCTTCCCTCGCCGGGATTCGAACCCATGCTACTGTGATATCGTGACACCAAATCGTCTGCACTGCAGCCGTCCTGCTAGACCACACGACCACCTGGGCTCTCAAAAAAGAGCTTTCGCTGGCCGTGTGTTACCTTTCCTCGTCAGTTTTAATCTAGCGGCGTACTACAGTACATGATATATAAGGCATGAAGATGTTATTGTTACAGATCAGCTAAATTATCTATAGTAAAGGATCCTACAAATTAATGTAATATACAGTCACAGAAAATAATTATATTTATAAGTACGTCTGAGTCAGTGACAACTCTACAACAGATGTATCCATCGGATCGCCATCAATGATGGTGATACATGGCTGTGTACATAATGTATATACAACTCGTCTAAACATCAACCCAACAATGTTAGATCTGTAAATTTGCTTTCGCAAATTTTTGGTTCTTCCCTCGCCGGGATTCGAACCCATGCTACTGTGATATCGTGACACCAAATCGTCTGCACTGCAGCCGTCCTGCTAGACCACACGACCACCTGGGCTCTCAAAAAAGAGCTTTCGCTGGCCGTGTGTTACCTTTCCTCGTCAGTTTTAATCTAGCGGCGTACTACAGTACATGATATATAAGGCATGAAGATGTTATTGTTACAGATCAGCTAAATTATCTATAGTAAAGGATCCTACAAATTAATGTAATATACAGTCACAGAAAATAATTATATTTATAAGTACGTCTGAGTCAGTGACAACTCTACAACAGATGTATCCATCGGATCGCCATCAATGATGGTGATACATAATGTTACTTTTTTGTATATACAACTCGTCTAAACATATATATATATATATTAAAGTTTTTGAGATATATATATCTCAAAAACTTTCAAAATATTAAAATGACACAAATGTGTAATAAAGATTTGCAATAGATTCATAAAATAAACAGAGATCGATTAATACACGTTTGAACTAAACTTGCAACATTCCAGTAATTCTCACGGGATTTCATTTTAGTATCTTACGTGATACATACAAAGCCAAAGTATATTGCGGAGATACGCTGAATGTTTTTATAGATAATTCTGTCTATTCTGAGGCACAGGTTTGTTGCTGATTAATACATGACGTTATTAAGACAATAAAAGACAAGAATTATTTCCATTATTTATGATCTAAAATAAGTCCAACTCTGACCGTAATGAGAAATGAGGAATATCATTGACAATATTGTAATTATTGGCAGAAGTATTACTAAAACATGTCGACCGTCAAAATGGCAGGTGCCCGTTTCTGTTGATTAGTCTGGTGATACATTACACTACTGACACGTTTCAATATTTTCTTAATTGGAATTTTGTCATAGAAGCATCATTTTACGAAATCATTTGTCGAAATCATTTTTACAAATGATTTAGTTAAGATTCCGGTGTAAAATGTATGGATTGGATTTTAAAATACCAAAGACTATAAACATCGCAATTGGATGGATGAGTAGTTTGGAGTATCCCGCCTAAAATGTGGTTTCAAAATTTACAAACAAAAGCTGCATCAAGTAAAAATCTAATTAAATTCCATTAAATCTCCGAAAAAATATCTGGTCACATTAATCTTAATTTAATTAACATTCTTCCTTACATTATAGTTTTTATTGTCAGAAACTTCATTTGTTTGCACCGGTCCTAAGTCAGGGACCTGATGTTCATTAGTTGTTGTTTGTTGACGTGATCGTTTTTCGTTTTTTATATAGATAAGAGCCAATTACAGCTTACTGGTTGGTGTGAGCCAATAATCCGTGTTGAAGGCTGTACTTTGACATATAATGACTATAATGGTTTACCTTTTACACAATGTGACTTGGATGGAGAGTTGTCTCGTTGGAACTCATACCACATCTTCTTATATCTATTTTAATAGACAAAAATATATGTTCTAGCATTTATGACATTAATTTAGGTATAGACTATTCAGGTCTTCTACCTTCTGATGTGTGACGCTTTGTACAGATAATATATATAAAATTATAAATACACACCTTTACCACTAAAGGATTGACATCAACAATTCTCGCATTCTATGTCAGTCGAGACTAGAAAAACCTCGAAGTAGATATATCAAAATTTGGAGTTTTAATTACTTAGAACAATAGATATTTTATTATTTAATATTGTTTTATTACAATCATTCCCTAGCTTCTGTTTTTTTAAGGGGGTTATTCTAAGTTCATTTTAATAAATACAGTTGGAAGGCACGAAACGATCACAATTAGTTTTGGACGTATCTATTATTTCTCCTTACTGGTCTATAAAAGTGTTCAATTATTCATATATACACTGTTCGATCTGTTTGCCATGTATTATTTTGACGATAAAATATATTTAAACTACTGTTCGTTAAATTAATGTCAGAAGTTCAACAGCCATGATCAGCATAGGAAAACAAACATGTCTGACCACCTTATAAATGTGAGTATTCTTTTCAATCTAGCTTTTCTTTAATATAAAAAATATTTTATTGTAGATCCCTCGCACAAAATTCATGAAACATTACAAACACTTGGCAAATTAACTATTGCATACTAGTATTTTGGAACAGAACGGATAACATATTGTCAGTGCAATCTTTATTGGTCTTTATTTGTTTTCGATTATTGGAAAGGGGTTGGGGGTGCATATCGCATCTTGAGCAAAAGGCGTATAATTTATTATTGAAACACACTTTAATGGAAAAAAGCGCTAATTGTTTCGCAAATGTAGCACTTAAGTTCTAAACAAATTGGACGATGTTTAGTCCTGCTAAAGATCATTTATATAAGATGGCTACATCTGCAAGAACAAAGAAGTGCCCCCACCATAGGCAACTGGGGCATTAAGTGTTACCCTTCATCGCCCGTCTGTCCATCCCTACGTCCGTCTTTCCGTCCTTTCGTTCGTCCAATTTTTGTCTCCGCACTCTTCCCTAAGTTTTGCTCATCCAAACTTTATGAAACTCATACACAATGCATATAACGACAACTAGCAGACAGACTTTGAAATTGGGTAATGAGTCATTTGCCGTACTAGAGATATGGCTCCTTTCAACTTGGAAAAATGCAAAGCTTGAGCGGGGGCATTCTTGGCCTCTAATAAATTCTTCATTCATTTTACTTTAAAATTGATGAGTAAATACCACCTTTCTTTTAATTTTGAGTGGTTTAAAGTAAGATAGATACATCTGTACCTGTGTGTGTTTATAAAACTAAAATATATATTATTCGAACAAATAAGTGATTTTTGAAGAACTAATATCTATGTTATCATTTCTGTTTTCTTCAAGTTGTTATGTTCTAGATATTTATTGTATTTTCTTTTTGGTATATTTAAGTCCGCAATAATGTTGATTAATTGATGTAGATATTTTATGATAATCTGATGTATTAGTAAACTTCTTTAAATAATATTTCTGTTATAATCTTTCCTTTCTCCCAGGGAATGTAAAACAACATTCAACAATTCTTAGGTCACTGCATTCCGTTATCGTGTGGAAGCGGTAATTGTGCCCCTCTTCTTGCCGACTTGTTTCTTTATTATTATTGGGCTGACTTCATACACGAACTTCTTAGGAAGAAAGATAAGAAGTTGAAATATCCTTTAACTTTTATAACTCTCTGCTATATAAATGATGTACTCTCACTAAATCATTCAAAATTTGGTGACTATGTTGAACGCAACTATCTCATCGAACTAGAGATAAAGGATACAACAGATACAGTTAAGTCTGTCTCATATCTTGACTTACATCTAGAAATTGACAATGAGGGTCGGTTGAAAACAACACTTTACGACAAAAGAGATGATTTCAGCTTCCCAATTGTGAACTTTCCATTTCTATGTAGCAACATTCCAGCAGCGCCTGCATACGGAGTATATCTCCCAATTGATGCGATATGTATTTCCTATCATGATTTCCTTGATAGAGGGTTGCTGCTCACAAGGAAGCTTTTAAACCAAAAATTCCAAATGGTGAAGCTGAAATCATCCCTTCGTAAATTTTACGGACGCCATCACGAGTTGGTTGACCGTTATGGAATAAACATTTCACAGATGATATCGAATATGTTCCTCATGTCGTAACTATATACAACCCACTTCCCTTTTCGCCACGAATGTGATCTTCCGAATTAGACTATTTACTGGGTTTATTATAAAATGAGCAACACGACGGGTGCCACATGTGGAGCAGGATCTGTTTACCCTTCCGGAGCCCCTGAGATTACCCCAGTTTTTGTTTGGGTTTGTGTTGCTTAGTCTTTAGTTTTCTATGCTGTGTCTTTTGTTCTATTATTTGTCTGTTTGTCTTTTTATTTTTTAACCATGGTGTTGTCAGTTTATTTTCGACCTATGAGTTTGACTGTCCCTCTGGTATCTTTCGCCCTTCTTTTATGTACGTTGCATTCAGGAGGTTTAATGAGATGTTCCTAAGATGGTATAGAATAATTGCTGCAGTCTTGTGGATCGCTAATGGTCAGTATGAATATTGACTAAAATAGCCTATAGAAACCCATTTTGCATGGTTGTCATTTGAATTATTACAATTTATATAATTTTTAAATTAAAAACATAAGCTCGGTACCTAAAGATGCGGATCCAGCCATTTTTACTGCAATTTGATGCATATCCTTCGTTTAAACTGAATTTTACTGTGCGCATTGCTGTTTGTGTGTTGGTTGTACATTCTTCATGTATAAGTTTCGGAGTTTAGGTGTTATACCACCAAATCATGGTACGTCACATCCGGTTGTATAGGGATTGGTCGGAAAAAAATTCCTTGAATTTGACAGTTGTAGGTAATTAATCCTACATTTCATTGCAGCAAAACATTTCTGTCACATAACAAATGTATTGGGTATTTCAAAGCATCATTATTTTTTTATTCGGGGTTTCTATAGAATATTTTGTACTTGATGTTACATAGTACACAGATTAACTAAGGGGAGAAATATGAGTGGTTAACTTCCAGTGATAGTTATATTCATATGCAATGAAATGTTATGTGAAATTGTTTCTATAGTACTGGACAGGATAAAACCTTAAACTCATGTCAAGTATTTCTTTATTTGAAACAAAAGATAAATTCTGCATAATTTTTGGAAAAGTGCAAATTTATCAAAGACTAATAGGGGAAAATCCATGGTGGTATTACACCTTTAGTGTGATGTCATTTGTTTTTACTAAACTAGTACACATTTTTGTTAAGGGGCAATCTAAAGCCAAGCGTCTGTGTGCTGTGTGCTAGATGTATGTTATCGCTGTGTTGAAGACCCATGGGTGGCATTCGGCTGTTTTCTGCTCTTTGGTCGCGGTGTTGTCTGTTTGACGCATTCCCCATTTCCATTCCCAATTCCCAATTTTATATGATTCGACTCTTCTTTTCAAGTAAGATAAGATAAGATAAGATAAGAAAACTTTATTTTGATTCGGCATGAGTCCAAATAAGCAACACAAGCTCTAAGGAGCTTTTGACTGAATTTAAAAACAAATAAATAACATAAAGCAGTGCATTTTGACATTAAAAACAACAATAAAAATAAGCAACAAATTTTCAAATGAAGTAAAAACATGCTTGACCAGAGCAACTTATCATAGATGGCAATATTCTAAATTAATTTACAGTTATTGCCGTTCTCTTCTTTAGTAATATTTATTAGAAAATAAGAATAATTTAAATGAACCTGAGTTAATAAGTATTTTTTTTTTTACCGAAAGCCACAAAGCGGTATAAGCTTTTGACTCGTCCGTTCGTCCGTCCTCACTTTGTTGTATTAAAACTAGCGCCTTTGTCACTTCTGATCTACTTTTTGATGAAAGTTTAATTTATTAAAATCTAAAATGAGGATATGTGTTTGGGAATTAAGGGGGAAGGTAATATATCTCTTATTAATACATGTAGCCGGGATAGCACCTTCATGTGTTTTTATCAGATATGATTTTAAATGTGTGTGACTGAAAGTTTCCACTCATCAAAATTTTGAATATATTTGTTTTAATTAGGTAAAAAAAGCTGAATTAGGATATCGTAACTCATATATAATAAAGAAATAACATTAAAAAAATGTGGATGCTTGTTTCATGTATCTAATAGTGTGCACTATATCTTTTTAGGTTATTTCGAATAAACAGAAAAAAGTATTACAAATATTCCTTATGATTTAATTCTCAATTCCATTTTAACGAGTGTGTAATGAAAAACGTTGATGACGTCATGATCTAATGACAAAATTATGTCTATGAGCTGATACAAAAAAAAAAACTTTCAGCCATTCAGAAGACGTGCTACATCCAAAATTAGATTATAATCTGTTCAACTGAATTTAAGATGACGTTTAAAATAAGAGTTTATATCCTAACAATTTATCATACCCTATGGACGTTACTGGATCGAGTAACACAACAATTACTTTTATACAACGAATTGCATAATAAATAAATGGATTGTAATGGCCATGAATATTTAAAATGAATTCTGCATTACAATGAATGCGATGAACGATCTTGAGCAGATACTTATAACACTCAGCCGTTTTACAATGAGAAATCAGATTTTCATCACCGATACCACCCTTGAGATGAGATGTATATAAGTTGGTGTTCTATTTTACACACTATATACAATATAATCAAATATATCTGATTAAATTAATTATTCCTTTTCTTACTAATTATTATATATGGCAAACTAGTTCACAGAATTGTTATAACTATAACTAGTGCTATTTAGGATAACCATATGTACAAGCAATAAACAATATGGACGCTATTGTGAGTATTAATTATTATGTCTTTTTTGAATGATGTGCAGATTAACGTGGTCGACACTATTTCATCTTTATATTTTATTTGCAGATTAACATGGTCGACACTATTTCATCTTTATATTTTATTTGCAGATTATTGTGGTCGACACTATTTCATCTTTATATTTTATTTCCAGATTATTGTGGTCGACACTATTTCATCTTTATATTCTATTTCCAGACTATTGGGGTCGACACTACTTCATCTTTATATTTTATTTCCAGATTATTGTGGTCGACACTATTTCATCTTTATATTTTATTTTCAGATTAACGTGGTCGACACTATTTCATCTTTATATTTTATTTGCAGATTAACGTGGTCGACACTATTTCATCTTTATATTTTATTTGCAGATTAACGTGGTCGACACTTTTTCATCTGTATATTTTATTTCCAGATTAACGTGGTCGACACTATTTCATCTTTATATTTTATTTCCAGATTAACGTGGTCGACACTATTTCATCTTTATATTTTATTTCCAGATTAACGTGGTCGACACTATTTCATCCTTATATTTTATTTCCAGATTAACGTGGTCGACACTATTTCATCTTTATATTTTATTTCCAGATTCATGAGATTTCTGAAGAACAATTGAGAGGTATGTATATGGCTATTTTATATTTACTGTGTATATTTGGCTAATTTTACTATCTACATTTTTGTAGTTGTCAAATTGATACTTGTGAAATATGTTGTTTTTCGGAGGTTCCATGCATTCCCTAGAAATTCTTTAAACTTTCTTACTTTGTTGTGTTTTGTGCGCTTTTGTTGGTCTGAAACAGTTGGTCGTTTTCTTTCGTTGCCATGACGTTGTCAATATAAATAGAAGATTTGGTACGACTGTGAATGATACAACTCTCCACAACAGGCCAAATAACACAGAAATTAACAACTATTGGTCAGCGTACGGTCAGTATATTTTTGACTTATGATTTAAATTGCTCTATGTTACCTTTCGCCTCTCTGTTACAACGAACGTATTATTTTATACTTGTTTTAGAAAAGATAGAAAATTAATGAAGATGTTAGGACAAATAAGATACTCGCAAAACCATCAATAAACTCAGAGAAGATATCTACAAGTTATATGTTTTTCGGTCTACATCAGTTTACAATACGAACATATATATAACCCTTTAAATTTCTTAAATCGTACCCTTGACGTTATAGATGAATTATAGCTCTTTACAGTTTTTTGTTGATAAACCCTATATGTATTACTTTTAGTGTTTCTTGCACGATTAAGAAGATTTTGTTAAAACATCGTTAAAATAGGTATTTTTACGAGAGAGAATTATCACAGATTAACAGTTATATTTAATTTTTAAGGCAAGACGGTGAGGATCATGAGTTGTAAGTTATGAGTGTTTTACAGATCCAGCAGACATTCACCTACAGTTTTTCCTGTTTGTCGGAAGTACGTATGAGGTTCATTCATTAGCTCATCACGAAAATGAGTTCAGCTTCTTTAATCATTGACAGAATTTGGCTGTTTAAATTTACAGGTATTATAGAGGCTACATGTACCCTTCGACACCGTAGTAAAACTTCGGGATTTATTATCCCGTCCCTAATTATAGCATATATACATGTAATCTCTTCTAAATTTATTTTTTATGTTCTCTTCTAGAATTTAAGGAAGCATTCAGTCTGTTTGATAAAGATGGCGACGGTACGATATCAGCAATTGAACTTGGTGTTATAATGAGGTCATTAGGTCAAAATCTGAGTGACCAAGAACTAAAAAACATAATCAGTGAAGTTGATGTTGACGGTAAGACGTTAGTTATGATGGGGGCGATAGGGGGTCTGTTAACATATAATAAACAACACCTCGATTTTGACAGAAACAGTTAACAACAAATGCAAAAATGCTGATAACAGTAAACACCCTCCTAGTTATGTAATCCAGCTTTTATGTATACTTCTGTTTCATTTTAAGAAGAACCCCAAACATTGTATCTGTATTACTCGCCTACACAATTGAATGTGAGAAAGATGGGTAGACACGTTTTCATTCTACTGCGCTTCTCATAACTGTTCTTAACGTAATTTGGTAAACAGAACAATCATCTCAACGAAGTTTAGAGATTTTTGAGGTTTAACAAGGTAAAAGGCATATTACTGCTGTGGAAAAAAACCGAAATACTTCTTATGGCCTTGATCTATGCTCACTTTAACAGGGTTAAACAGTATATTAAGTCTTTGTTTAAACGTCCAATGACCAATACTCTCATGCAATTGAAGTTCGATAGTAAACTCACAATAAAAACAATGTATATATTCTGTACGATAGGTCTACCCGATGAAGAGGGCGCAATTGGTTTCTACCAGTATGAGGGTTCATTGGCAAGAAATTTTTAATCTCAGCCAGCTATCTCAGGGACGCAAGTGTTGTGAAGTTACGAGGCATACTATTCTGACCGAATGTGTCTTCATTCCACACAGCTAAACGAAAACCCCTTTAGACAGGTTTTAACAATCGGACGGGATAGTCCAAAGGATGGTCATAATTCTATAACCTAGTCAAATTTGGTTGATTTTTGTTCTCAATGCTACTCAATTTCGAAATTGGTACTGTTTTGATTCGAGCGCTATTGATGAATCTCTATGTTGACGATCGTTAACCAGTATATTTGTTGCACTGTTTCATATGTTTCATGTCGGGGACTTTTATAGACGACTATACGGTATGGTTTTTTCCCCAAGACCTGCGGTTGCCTTTGATTGCTCACTTCCACTTCATTTGAAATTTAGTGGATAGTTGTCTCAATGACAATCATATCTTATTTTTATATAACTTCTGGCATTGAGTTACAAGTTTAGAGATTACATGCATTAAATACAGTATAGTGGACTGAAAATATGTTAAAATATAAACAATAAGGTACTGGAATTTATCTTTTTAATAGGAAATGGAATAATAGACTTCCAAGAATTTCTTACTATGATGGCTAAGAAAACAAAGGATACCGATTCAGAGGAAGAAATTCGGGAAGCATTTAAAGTCTTTGATAATGACGGTAATGGAACAATTTCATCAAACGATCTGAGACAGATTATGACGACATTCGGTGACAAACTACCAGACGATGAAATAGACGCCATGATAAAAGAAGCGGACACAAATGGTGACGGTCAAATCAACTACATTGGTGCGTACTTCTTCGTTGATGTTTAAAATGTAACTCGACGGAATCTCTGAGCTTACTTTAAAAGATACTGGATTAAAATAGATAATTAAAATAAAAAAAATTGGAAGAACAATTTTAAAAGCAGACATCTAAATAAATGAAATTCAATTTAAAAATGTAGACTCCGAAATGCTTTCAAATTAAATAATAAAAAAAAGAAGATGTGGTATGATTGCCAATGAAACAACTTTACTTTATGACAAGATAAAATGTTACGTGGGTACGAATAATACGACAGCATTCAAATGACGAAAAAATACAAAACAAAACACTCTAGAAGTCAAAGTAATTGCCTTTAGTAATGGACAAGTACCTTTTTAATATGCCCGATGTTATATAGCCATTCTTCCCCCATGCCAGTTTTTCCCCCGGGGAAATTTTGGATCATTGCCATTCTTCCCCTGCGGAAATTTGTCAATACGTATACGTATTGTCACTTTTCCCCCATGCCAATCTTTCCCCATATAGAATAGATTTCACTATACATTGTATTTATATCAGTCTGAAAATTAAACCCAACAGAGTTGGAATTAGATTTTCATGCTGACAAATATTTTTTGTCAATGTCGACATGGTCCTCAGCTGTATATGTGTCCACTCGTCGTTTTTTTCTAATAGTCCTCTAGCCGATTTAGATTCTCAACAGGATATGTGTTCACAAAGCTGTCTACATGTTTACCAGTCTGTCTATTTCAAATAGTCCGTCTACATTTTCATCGGTCTATTTATGTGTCTACTTGTCTGCATGTTCAACAGTCTGACTTCATATTCATCGGTCCGTCTATGTCTGCTATTATGTCTACAGGTCCACCCGTCTGTCTCCGTGTTGACTAATCTATCTACATGTTTACAAGTCCGTATACGTTTACACCAGTACTAGTGTGTCCACATCTCTACTAGTCTCTGCACGTGTCTACCAGTCTGTCTACATGTCTACAGGTCCACCCGTCTGTCTCCGTGTTGACTAATCTATCTACATGTTTACAAGTCAGTATACGTTTACACTAGTACTAGTGTGTCTATATCTCTACTAGTCTGTGCATGTGTCCACCAGTCTGTCTACATGTCTACCAGTTGGTATATATGTCTACCATACTGCGTCTACATGTCCATCTGTCTGTCTTTATGTCCATCTGTCTGTCTACATGTCCATCTGTCTGTCTACATGTCCATCTGTCTGTCTACATCTCCATCTGTCTGTCTACATGTCGTCTGTCTTCATTTCCATCTGTCTGTCTACATGTCGATCTGTCTGTCTACATGTCCATCTGTCTGTCTACATGTACATCTGTCTGTCTTCATGTTCATCAATCCATCTATATATGTTTACCGTCTGTAATTGTATTTGTTTTTTGTATTATTTTGTCCGAATCTTCAATATGCTGACATTTATATGCATTCTTTTGACCTGGCAACTAACAACTTACTTTTATTATTTTTATTTTTTACAAGGTGTATACTCCATATTAATACCATAATCCTTTGAACAACCAGCAAGTTTTCATTGGGGTTCATTATAAGCCAAGGACCATTTTATCACCACAAAAATTCACGTTGTACGTTTAGTTTTTCTGACAACAAGCTTACACTCATACCACACTTTCTTTTTTATAAATAGTATGACGATTACACTTGTATATAAATGATGCAAGTAACGCTTTAGAACTACATATTCTTTGGCCAATAATGGTTTACCTTCACAAAGTGTGACTTGGATGGAGAGTTAATTGTCTCATTGGCACCCATACCACATCTTCCTATATCTATTATCATTCTCGGAGGAGGGGATAGGAAGGGTCCTGGTTCCGAAGTCCCGGGCTTAAAAACACGAAATCCCGAGGTCCCGAATTTAAATAAATTTAAATCCCGACATCCCGAAATTCGAAAAAAAGAATTCCCGAATCCCGAAAGGGTCAATCCCGAAATCCCGAGCTTAAAAACACCCGAAATATACATCAAATAAATATTGATACGATGAAGGTTTGATACAGCTAAACTAATAAAAAAAGTTATTTTTTGTAGAAATATTTATAAAACTGACATCACCTAGGTTATATTTCAAGGGGGGAAATTAGCTTCTCGTCCTATAAGGGGGGGGGGGGGGGGGAATTGGCCTGATCCTGGTTTTGAGGGGGAAAAGTTGGAATATGCCAATTTTTTCCGGGGGGGGGGGAATTGGATCGATTCAGTTCCCCCCCCCCCCGGAAAAATTGGCATGGGGGAAGAATGGCTATAGGACACCGGCTCTAATACCGGCGTCAAACATCAGCGTATACTCCGACGTACGCTGGGCGTGTTAAAAAATCATGTACGCGGCCAACACGCTAGTAATTGTTGATGCATTCAATCTGTCCATCATATCTATAACGTGTGTACAACGCGCCGGTGTTATATAGCCATTCTTCCCCCATGCCAGTTTTTCCCCCGGGGGAAAGACTGGTATGAGCCAATGTTTCCCCCGGGGAGATTTTGGATCATTGTCATTCTTCCCCTGCGGAAAGTTGACAATACGTATACATATTGTAACTTTTCCCCCATGCCAATCTTTCCCCCCATGATATAGATTTCAATATATGTGTATGCATGTCTGGAAATTAAACCGAACAGTGTTAGAATTATATTTAGTTGTATACAAATTTGTTGTTCGTTCAAATTTACACAAGTCTGTCTACGATTTTATCAGTCTGTCAATGTGTCAACTAGACTGTCTTTCTGTTCAGCAGTTTTCTATGTGTCCCCTAGTCTTTTTACATTTTTAACTGTCTGTCTATATGTCCACAAGTCTGTCTACATATTTATCAGTCTGTTTACATAAAATTGAGAATGGAAATGGGGAATGTGTCAAAGAGACAACAACCCGCCCAAATAAAAAACAACAGCAGAGGGTCACCAACAGGTCTTCAATGTAGCGAGAAATTCCCGCACCCGGAGGCGTCCTTCAGCTGGCCCCTAAACAAATATATACTAGTCCAGTGATAATGAACGCCATACTAATTTCCAAATTGTACACAAGAAACTAAAATTAAAATAATACAAGACTAACAAAGGCCAGAGGCTCCTGACTTGGGACAGGCGCAAGTTTACCATTCTGTCTATGTCCCCTAGTCCGACTAGACTACATTTTTACTGGCTTTGAAATACCTTTCAGTTTAAAAAGCGAGTACTTTTTACTTTCATTTCGGTGCTTTGTGTCTATTGTTTTTATGTAAGTGATTATGGTGCACCGTACTAACATTTTAGTGAATTCAATTGCCGATGATATTTTACAGTTTTTCTTGCGGTTGGAGGAGGGTTGAGTTTAAGGCCGCCACATTATTTATGTGTTATTCCAAAGCCAGGAACATGTAGTACAGTGATTGTTGTCGTTTCATGTCGGTCATGTTTTTTTCGTAAATTATTTTCTTATAAATAAGTCCGTTAGTTTTGTTTCATTTTTTTTTCAATTTTATGGTCGGGGCATTTTAGCCGACTATGATTTATGATGGTTTCTCATTGTGAAATGCCGTACGGTACCAGCGGCCTTTAATTACTTACTACCACGTCGAATTTGTATCATGAGTGCTGGTAAGTGTTCGACCCTATGCATCTGTAGGGCAGGTTGGATTTTTTTTTGTAGATCTTGTACAGCTCAAACTATACTGTGGTTAGTCCTTGTACTTCTACGTCTCCCGGCTGGCTAGAGAGGGTGTTCATATCTTCTCTGGGTTGGATTAAGTTTCATCCGTATCGGACTTCTTCTCCTGAATTAATGCTTTAAGTCGACGAGTATGCATCTCTATCCGTGCTTTTGGTGAGTTCTATTACTTAGTAATTATACTTTACATGATTTAACATGTGAAGTCATTTCACCATATTACTTTGGAGACATCATAGACGTCTGTCCTGGGAAAAATCTACTACTTGACCAGAAGTGGTTAAAGTAATTGTATTCATCTAGTTAATGATACCAAGGGTTCACGAAAGAGAATGGATGTGATCATCACATCAGATTGTGTTTCTTGTGTATAAATATAACATATATATCTCTATAAATACCTATCAAATGTATAGTCGTACGATGAAGCTTTGGTAACTAACTATAAACTGATAGAAGAAAAGTGACTATTCTTTTTTTTTCATAAAAAGTTCTTACCGTGACGTCGCCGACGTTATATTACAAGGCGGAAAATTTAGCTTCTCACGCTAACTGTGGGGGAAAAATTGGCCTGATCCTGGTTTTCCCCCCATAACGCTGAGGGGGGAAAGTAGGATCACGACAATTTTTCCGGGGGGAAATATTGGATCGATCCAGTCTTTCCCCCCGGAAAATTTGGCATGGGGGAAGAATGGCTATAGGACACCGGCATAATGGTTTATATTCTAGAAATATGGAAATCAAAATTAACAGATTATATATGAAGACCTATCATTGATACTTGTACCATTATTGCATAAAAGACAACACATTACGATATAACAAATGACAACCTGTTGGTTGTATTGGCAGGAACGTGGCTAAGTCGTCTTATTAAAACTGTAATGTTAATTTTTTTTTTATTCAAGCGTCAATGACGAGTCTTTTTGTAGACGAAACGCTCGTCTGGCGTACAAATTTTAATACTGGTATCTATGATCTGTTTATTTACAATGAAATATGCCAACATCGGACAAATCAAATTACTTTTAATTTAATTTCAGAATTCGTGAGGAAAATGTGTAGATATTGAAGAAAGGACGGTGTTGAGAAGAATCTTTTATTTAGGAATTCATAGGGACCAAAACATTTAATGAAGCCTTGGTATTCTGATGTTTTTCATTTTTAATATTTTATATGAACGGTCAATGCAAGGTGGAAATTGTATAAGTTACAAATTTACACTTTTTTCTTTGATAAAAAAATTGCTTGAATATTAAAATTTGAAATCAGCCATTGCACAGTGTTTATTTTCCATCCAATTCTATATTTACATTGATTAAAGGCAATCTGATTACCGGGTTTTATTATGTAAGGACAACCTAACCAAGTTCCAGAACGTATTGGAGATGCAGTACCTGTAACAAAACTCTCATAGCAACGGCCGTTATCAATATATATTTGTGTTTAACTGATGGTATCAAATTCAAAAGCCATTTATGCGGGAAAATGAAGTGTTCGTTTATTTTTCTTTTATTTTGAACCCATTTAAAAGGTGTGGACAAGTAAAGCGTTATAATATAGAAGGATTACCCGTTCTGATACCAATAAACCGCGGTCAATACTATTATGTAGAAGGATTATCCGTTCTGATACCAATAAACCGCGGTCAATACTATTATGTAGAAGGATTACCCGTTCTGATACCAATAAACCGCGGTCAATACTATTATGTAGAAGGATTACCCGTTCTGATACCGATAAACCGCGGTCAATACTATTATGTATAAGGATTACCCGTTCTGATACCGATAAACCGTGGTCAATACTGTTATGTAAAAGGATTACCCGTTCTGATACCGATAAACCGCGGTCAATACTGTTATGTAAAAGGATTACCCGTTCTGATACCGATAAACCGCGGTCAATACTATTATGTAGAAGGATTACCCGTTCTGATACAAATAAACCGCGGTCAATACTATTATGTAGAAGGATTACCCGTTCTGATACCAATAAACCGCGGCCAATACTATTATGTAGAAGGATTACCCGTTCCGATACCGATAAACCGCGGTCAATACTATTATGTAGAAGGATTACCCGTTCTGATACCGATAAACCGTGGTCAATACTGTTATGTAAAAGGATTTCCCGTTCTGATACCGATAAACCGCGGTCAATACTATTATGTAGAAGGATTACCCGTTCTGATTCCAATAAACCGCGGTCAATACTATTATGTAGAAGGATTACCCGTTCTGATACCAATAAACCGCGGTCAATACTATTATGTAGAAGGATTACCCGTTCTGATACCAATAAACCGCGGTCAATACTATTATGTAGAAAGATTACCCGTTCTGATACCAATAAACCGCGGTCAATACTGAGTAAACTTGTCATACAATTGTGTCTATTTTTCAATAGCCGAGGACTTCTTATGGAGAAACTGTCCTTCAAAGACGATTTTTTTTTTTTTTTATCTTTTTCCTATTTTCGGAAAAACTATCATAGATAAAGAGAAACTAAAACTGACAAGAATGATCAACATATAGAAAAGATATACAAATCAATCAACATTACCGAAATCATCTGTCGACTCGATCCATACAGGAGTTAATGGCATTTAATGAAAATGTTTACCGATGTTTTTGCGCTTTTTTTTTTTTGTTATTTTCGAAACATTAAAAGAAACAGAAACTTGAGATAGTAACATTGATCGGAGGATATCTACAAGATCTTTTGTTAAGTCAAACATGACCAAACGGTCAGTAGTTTCCGTAAATATAATTGCCCTTTATTGGTGAGTTTTACACATTTTGCATTTTGGCGAAACAAGAGTAGGTTATAGAACAAGTACACAGCTGGTACACAGCTTACACGATCAGCAAGACAATATCTACATATAGGACGGTCAACATAACCACAAAATACCAATGCCTACAGTTTGGAATGCACGAGGTCATGTTTTTCCCTGTCTGTTAATGACGTCTTTTACTAAATCCATTTCATATTGGATGTGTACTGAATGATAGTTTAGTCTTAGATACATGATAGTTATCTAAGTGGCAATCATAAATCTTCTCCTTATTTTTATGATAAAATTCTTAAAAAAATTATTGTCTTTCCAAAAAGAAATTTATCCATTTTACGTGTTGTGCATGCAAAATGACGTGTTTTGGACAAACTAGTCGATAGAGATAAACTATACACAGTAAACTTAATCAACAATTTTGGTCATGAATAAAATTGCAGTCTACAATATTCAGCAGTAGCCGTTGAAAAGGATGCACAATAATTCAGTTGAGCAACACTTGTAAGCAATTGGAAACTCTAGTTTTTGTAATTAATTTAATTTGTGTTAATGGACGATCATAGATAGTCTTTCAAATTAGTTCGCAACTTTTTCTACTGGAATCTCCTCTCTATTCTCAAAAATAAATATGTTATCACTTACATTCAATTGTCACTCTGGATATCCCAAACCATAATCCGTGGTGGAATCCAAATCCCTAGGAGTTATTATTGAAAAGTTTTATTGTTGATGAATAGCTAACCCAAATAATTCAGTCACTACCCTTAATCAAATGACAATCTCTCCTACATGCACAATCGTAGATCAGCGGAATATAACGAATATAAACACTGAATTATTCGGGTTAGTTGATAACAAAATTTCTCCTTGCGAATCGGATCGACATTTAGCCTATCCATCGTTACAAACTTTTCATCCCTCCCCAGATTCGAATCCCTTCGTGGTTTCAGATCTGGACAACAGGTGTGTTTATAAATGTTATTTGAACAGTTGCATTGCACATACTGTCTAATTTACCAATATCCATAGGCGGATCGGGGGGGGGGAGCTGGAGGCCCGCCCCCCTTTCGTGGGAAACATTTGGTAGATTATTGTAATAGATGTGCCTTTATGTGTCTAGGTTAATTCCCCTTAATTTGGACAGATTAATTATTTAGTATTTAAATGTTTATTTTAAGTTAAATCTGATTTAAATATAGTAGGATAAAAGTAAAGAATGTTAATTTAACTGTTCCATTGTTTAACTTTTGATGTTTTTATAATGTTTTAAGAATATTCATTTATTCAACTTTTCTTCAGTACCTTTTCTGTTAAAGTTCATCTGATTACTGACAAGTTTAGGATATCATTTGTCATTCAGTCGGAGACGGCCTTGCACAGGCCTCCAAATACTCGCCGGAACTAAAATAAGTACCATTCGAGTCTATAGTTAGCCACCACTTCGGTGCAGTTCGCCAGAGTTAGTCACCCCTTCTTGGTGCAATTTTACTACTTTAAACACAACGCGAAGCAAATTTACTTTATTTTACTTAAAAGACTAACTCTGGGAACACTTCATTTTCATTTTACATTTGAAACAACTCTATTTTTCAACTCAGTTTAGAAAGTTTTCTGACTCCTGTTTATTTCCGACTTTGTTTAATATTCATGCAATTATTGTACATTTGTGAATAAAGTATAGTTTCATTTGATTAATTGTTTGTTGTTCAGCCATAATCTGATATCAGGTATCCCAATGGTCGAATAGGGGCGAAGTACTGGCCACTACACGTCCCGGGAGGTGTCGTCACCGACCCCCTCCGTTACATTATATAGGGTATCCCCCCCTCCCCCCTTATGAAAAGTTATGGATCCGCCACTGAATATCTGTTTTATAATTCAATTATATCGTTTTCAAAACTCTAAGAAATTGTAACATGCAAAATTAAAAAAAAAATGTAAATTTTTGGCAATTTGGCCGCGTCTACAAAAAAAACAATACCATGCAACATGACTTTGACCTGTCTATTACCAGTTAACATATATTAGTTAGTAATGTATAAATAACATGACAAAGTCAAAAAGAAGCTTATCAAAGCTTAGAGTTGGAATAAAAATACATACAATAATAAATACTTTTAAATAATTGATTATACATTAGTAAATTGTTCACGGATCACCCGAAACTTTGTACATAACCGTAACTTAATCCTACATGTACTGAGATATAGTCAGTATTTAACAATAAAGGTTAATACAGTTAGTATGAATGATATCATCATTGCCCCCATAACACAATAGCATTTATTAAATCACGCAGATATACCATAATCCATATGAACACTATAGGATACTAAGATGACCACGGAACTGGTAGATGTGAGTAGATTTGTCATTTTTATGTCAATTGTAAATCATATTGGTAAAACTTTTTCAAAACGATTTTAATGTGTTTATGACTTACAATTTTACATAAGACTCGTTGCGAAAAACTGTTTGCTACATGTACATGTATGTATCTATATACCTATATACCCAGATGGTTAAATATTTTGAAGTTGATGTAATTTTAAATGAACATTATTCAAATCAACTTTGAAGGTTCCGATAGTTAAAATCAAGAAGAAAAAACATTAGTATGCTGTCATGTTATAATCGTCATAGAAAAGTTAATCCGGGCCCTAGAATTTAAAAATTAATCGTGCGTTTATTTGCATAAACAGTATAACAGCAACACTCCTGAGTTTTGATACATCTCACGTGGACATTAAATGTGTGTTATCGTTTGATTGTGCATTATAAAAAGGAACAGTGTACAATATCTTCTGAAGATTTCAGGTGAACAGTTAGTTGACGGATTATGCATTCCCTAAAGTTTTTATATAGTTTTAAATGATTTTAAAATTTTACTGTTTTGTTGTTTTTAAGGCTCTATATCGACCTGTCTTTTCATTTCTTAATTTATTAGTTTTATAGCTTTTCTGCCTTTCTCGTTGTCTGGTTTGATAAATGTCTTCAGAACAATCCTCTAATGGAAGAAAGTTGAAACTCCGCATTTCTATTATTGCCTCAAATATTTTTGACCTTTCAACTGCAGATCGATAATCAACAGTTAGAGGGGTAAAACTATCATTTTGAATAACAATTTTATGTTTTCATACGAGTAAGATGTTCCCATGCATGGTTTATAAAATTAAGTGGTATGACTGCTAATGATACAAAGACCATAAACTTATTGAAATAGTAAAGACAAAACATCATTTTTTTAAGTATATTTGACACAATAAATGAATTTTTGTAAAATAAAAAAGTTCGTACACGGTTTTTTTTATGTTTCATGTTTCATACATTTACTGTTTGTTAAAAAAACTTTATCGATATTAAAAATCATATAAGTATACTACAAAAAAGAAGTAACTCCAATTTGACAGGTATTGAGCTTTGGTTATTTATAAAAATAAGTAAAAACTACATTAGACTGATGAATAGTTCCACCATTATTGAAATGGGGGTAATAATCATGCAGATTCCCTCCATATAACTTCCCTCAATGGACTCGTACACTTTGTAAACCGTATTTGTTTCATGATAACGAGTATCCGTTTTACACGATAGAGGAATAAAAAAGTAGTTAATGTGTTATCTTTTGATAATGAATGAAAATACCACGTACGTCCGAAGCTATTTTCTGGATTAATAACTTCATCAGGAACGGTGGTCAAACCCTGACATTTGAACCTATTTTTCAATGACTTGACTATTAAAGTCTTAGTTTTTTAAACTGATTTGATAGACATTATTTTCTGAAACTACAAACATATACGTGAATGTGAATTAATACTTTGCTTTAGTAATACATATGTATATGGAGAAATGCTTTGGTTTTAAGCTCTTCCATATGTAATGCTGAATGAAAAATTAAGTGGTATTAATGATACCATGCATGATTCATTAAGACCCTGCTTAACATATTCAATGTAGAATTTGGCTATTCATAAGACCCTACTAATAATATTGGTCATATTGCGTCTCCCATTTTAAAGTTTTTCGACTGACTCAGTGATAGTCCATCACTGACATATTATTAGAAAAAACTAACACAGATAAAAGAACGATTATTGAAATATCAAATATATACTGACACACTGACACAGGGACATAGATGAACACTGACCTATTATAAATACACAATGACATAGAGTATCACTGACTAACTTTATAAACACGGACACAGTGACACAGTGCCATGTACTATTTGTGACATAATGTGTATACGCTGACACAGTGACATAAACTATAACTGACTAACTTTATAAACACTGACACAGTCCCACAGTGCCATATACTATCTATGACATAATGTGTATACGCTGACACAGTGACATAACTATAACTGAAGTTGTATATACATGACACAGTGATATAGATGATCACTGATATACTAATTAGATATAAGAAGATGTGGTATGAGTGCCAATGAGACAACTCTTCATTCAAGTCACAATTTGTAAAAGTAAACCATTATAGGTCAAAGTACGGTCTTCAACACGGAGCCTTGACTCGCACCGAACAAAGCTATAAAGAGCCCCAAAATGACTAGTGTAAAACACACGACAACAACTGAACATCTGATTCCTGACTCAGGACAGGTGCAAACAATTGCAGCGGGTTTTAACATTTTAACAGATACCAACCTTCGTCCTTATCCTAAACAATAGTGTAACATCACAACATAAAGACACACTATAAAATATCAATTGAAATGGCTTAATCAACTCAATCAAAAGACATATTAACACAAGTGTACATACACTGAATAAATAAATGGAGGAAATAAAATCAATCAATAAATCAATCAAAAGTATAAGGTTCCGCTGTGAAATGTTAGACAATTTCATAAAAACAACAATAACCTTGAACAAAAGTCCGTCGTTTACAATAATATACAAAGGTAAAACATGTATATACATTGACACAGTGACATATACTATTCCTGACATACATATTGTATTTACACTTTCTATCACTAACAATGTATAATCACTGACATAATGACAGACTATCTCTGACATAATGTATATTCACTGACATAGTGACAGACTATCTCTGACATAGTGTATATTCACTGACATAGTGACAGACTATCTCTGACATAATGTATATTCACTGACATAGTGACAGACTATCTTTGACATAATGTATATTCACTTACATAGTGACATATTATCACTGACATAATGTATATTCAATGACATAGTGACAAACTATCTCTGACATAGTGTTTATTCACTGACATAGTGGCAGACTTTCTCTGACATAATGACAGACTATCTCTGACATAATGTATATTCACTGACATAGTGACAGATTATCTCTAAAATAGTGTATATTCACTGACATAGTGAAAGACTATCTTTGACATAATACATATTCACTGACATAGTGACATACTCTTTGAAATAATGCATATTCGCTGACATAATGACAGACTATCTTTGTCATATTGTATATTTACTGACATAGTGACAGACTATCTTTGATATAATGTATATTCACTGACATAGTAACAGACTATCTCTGATATATGATATAAACACTGACATAGTGACTATCTATAACATATAGTGTTGCGAAACTATCGTATCCATTTCACCGTCCAGGAAGTACAACCCTTTTGCACGGTTTTTATCTACATCACCTCAAGTAAATATTTAGATTCTTGGTAATACTAGGACAAAAAAGTCATCCTCTGGACACGATATAATCTTTAATTGTCAATAGAAAGATCTAGATTTTAGATTTTTGTTGTTTTTTACATAGACATTTTTTATCTTTCATATTAGACAATATGATGTATCTTGTATTCAGTATGAACCTGTTAAAAAGTTAAATATATAGGAATATCGTTTTGTCATCATTTTAACATTCACTAAATGACTTGTCTTATCCTATAAGTATACATGGTCTTCTTGTTCTTTTTTCAGATATTGGATAAAATAATTGTTTAAATAAAATATGATTATAAGTCAGAGTAAAACGAGTATTATTAGTTTTAACAGAATATGCATGTATCAGTACTGGATGTCAAATAATCAAAAATTCATTCTGAACTATTAGTCAATATTTACACCAACTAAATAACAAGTTTATGCTTTGGATAATCAATGATACAATTATTCTCTGCTTTTACTATAACTTATCTCAAAATACAGCAAGCATACTTAGTAACAATACAGGTACTAAAAACTAATGTATTACTGATGCATATAAGAGGAATCAAATAAGGGGGTGACTTAAAGGCAAGGTTCCCCTATGAAGGTTTTAGCTGTTCTGTTTATTTATTTCCATATGTTTCGTAAATTTTCAGGCGTTTTATATATTTTGCGTGTCTGGTGTAGTTTAGTATTGAAAGAAGTATTTAAGACCCAGGGGAATAAGTATTTACAATATAACGATTACATTACATTATACATTGATTGTCCACATCTAAACTATAATTGCATATATAGACTTCTGTACAAAAAACGAAGAATTTCATCAAGAATTTGCGATAATTTATCCTTATGTTCGCACTTTAAAAAAAAACACATTTTAATCTTGACTAAATTTTAGAGTAACGGCTTTATGTATGTTTTTTGGGTTTAAAATACCGGTATCATCTTGTATTTCAGAAATTGTAGTCTTATTGTAAATGCCTAAAGAAAATGATAAACTGTGAAGGAATAAGACAAACAATGTTTTATCTTAACTTTCCTTGAAGTTAACATTTAAAATGTCCTGTACCAAGTCATCAAATATGTTGTTATCAAATAGTTTGAATCTATTTGTTGTACTTCGGTGTACCTGTTGTTCTCTTGTTTTCCTCTTATACTGGTGGTTGATTTTTTCCCCGTCGGTTTCAGTTTGTAACCCGGATTTGTTTAAATCTCAATCGATTTATTACTTTTACTTTTGAACGCCATTATTATCGACTCCTAGCTGTAGACTTTAATTATTACTGTAAAAAGAATTGTGAAATTATGACAATGAAAAATTGATGCAATATTATTCGAATGCCACCAGGCTTCATAAATATTCACAGTTTTACTATGTTAAGACTTTATTCAGGTTGAAGCAGTTTTCGTTAATATTCATCAAAAGCTTTCCTTTCCAAAAACTTTGAAGCCAAAAACATACTGGCACAATAACATCCCTTAAAGGCATTACAAAACGGTTATTTGAATATTATGGACCAATCATATTAGTTACTGGTGTCTACATATTGAAAACTATCGCATTTCTTGACACTTCAAAATCATCTAAAGAACAATTACCAATTCGACAAGGAAGGAGTAGAAGCTACAAAAAGTATGGCGGCCTGGCTAAAAAAAAGCCGCGGGTAAGCAGCTGGTCGTGACAAGTTTAGAGCGATATTTATGGTTTACAAGAAGCGGCAAAATTGAATTGCTATTTCACCCTCAGATATATATCATAGTGATTGATTGATTGATTGATTGAGGTTTAATTGCACTTCCATCGTTGTTGGCTATTTCATGGCAGCCAGTTTGTATTGGTGGCAGAACTTCTGGACATTCGGTAGGAAAACTTAAAAACCTTGTCAATTAAGATTGAAGTCGAACTCACCTGCCACGTGCGGTGATGTAGTAGTTGGACTTCTTTTACAACCCAGCCACCGATGCGCCTATAATGGTCTATAATAGTAGCTAGTCGTGGTCCTGACACATTACCGTATAGAATTACCCTTTAAATTAGTTAAAATATGCTTCATGTCAGTTAACTGCTAGTAGTCTGTCGTTATTTATGTATTATTGTCATTTTGTTTATTTGCTTTGGTTACATCTTCTGACATCGGACTCGGACTTCTCTTGAACTGAATTTTAATGTGCCTATTGTTATGCGTTTACTTTTCTACATTGGCTAGAGGTATAGGGGGAGGGTTGAGATCTCACAAACATGTTTAACCCCGTCGCATTTTTACGCCTGTCCCAAGTCAGGAGCCTCTGGCCTTTGTTAGTCTTGTATTATTTTAATTTTAGTTTCTTGTGTACAATTTGGAAATTAGTATGGCGTTCATTATCACTGAACTAGTATATATTTGTTTAGGGGCCAGCTGAAAGACGCCTCCGGGTGCGGGAATTTCTCGCTACATTGAAGACCTATTGGTGACCTGCTGTTTTTTTTTCTTTTCTTTCTATGGTCGGGTTGTTGTCTCTTTGACACATTCCCCATTTCCATTCTCAATTTTATTCATGTAAAATATTCTGTTAAAAAATATTACTGTATAGTGTTATATTGACCTATTCTACTTTCGCCGAGTTAATTTCGTGATCTTCATTCTCATCAGCAGTTATCTCCCTTCCATTAATAATACATACTATTAGTTCCTTAACAAGCAATCAATAATTCAAGATCTGACCAACAATACAGAGACCTTGAACACTAAAATCATTAACACTTAAATCATTGATATACTAATATTCCAATGAATTCGATGTTTGTACTAAGAGAGTGGCTGTATTCTTGTTTAATGTTGCATGAAGCATAAAAGTATTTACCTTTAAAATTTATATACTAAAGAGACAACAATCTATTCCAATAAATCTATAGTTTATCTATTATACTCTTTTCTTACTTATTTCACATAAAAATTGTTGCTGGAGTATAATAATACAATACATTCAATTGAACTTTTATAAATATTTAATTTGTCAAAGAGGATTAAATAAATTGAGACTAGCGATAATATGTTTAACTTCCAATGTAAATATCTATAACTTGATTGTGTAATATGGAAATCAATGTTGTGAGTATTTTTTCTTTTACTTTTTATACTTTTTCCCCATAAATTCGGTTATTTAAGTGTTAATACTAGGATATGTTTTAGTTATTACATTTTATTTTGTTCATTCTACTTTATTACTTTCCATTTCTTTGTGATTTAAACTTTTTAAGTTTTCATAACTTTAAAATATTATTGTTGTATTATGAGGCAGGCCTAATTTGATTTCTAGTTTCGTATTTCTTTCTGTTTGAATTAAAGACGATATTTCTTATTCAATTTTTTGTTTTCATTAAAAAAAAATATATATTGTCATGAAAAATAATTGATAAGCATCGTGTTTGGTGAGAACATTTGGGGTGATGAACAATATTGTAGAAAAAAATATAAAAGATCAGAATACCAAAATTCTATTGATTCCCTCTCACGAATTGATTCATTCACGATTATTGTTTCTTTGACGTCCAGTGGCAAATATCATTCTTTAATAGTTATAAGGTTTTCAGTTACATGCGCCTGTTTGCAGTGTCGCCCGTGGAATTCTACATTTTAATGTTGCATTACTAATCTTATTTCATCCATACGAAGAGGCATATAAAAGATATAATAAATTACTAACAAATTGTAAATCAGCAAGCGACATCCAAAAACTAGAAATCAAATAGGTGGTCGCCGCGTGTTCTTAATTTTGTAAAATATGTGTAATTAATCTATTATATTTTTAATTCATTTTAGGAAACTCAGATTCCTGAAGAACAGTTAAGAGGTAGGTAAACGTTACGAAAGAATTTTCGGAAGGTTTCTCACAATCTCATACAATCTAAGAACTAAAAGAATATAGCAATCTTCTCTCAGAGAAGGCGCGATTACATATCTTAATTCATACTTGTTATACAAATAACAGTGGTAGCCTTCTCTGGGTTGAGGCGATTAAAAACTTGGTTTCATACTTTTTATACAAATAACAGTGGTAGCCTTCTCTGGGAGGACGATATTACAAAACTTTGCTTCAAGCTTGTTATACAAATAACAGTGGTAGCCTTCTCTGGGAGGACGATATTACAAAACTTTGCTTCAAGCTTGTTATACAAATAACAGTGGTAGCCTTCTCTGGGAGGACGATATTACAAAACTTTGCTTCAAGCTTGTTATACAAATAACACTGGTAGCCTTATCTGGGAGGACGATATTACAAAACTTTGCTTCAAGTTTGTTATACGAATAACACTGGTAGCCTTCTCTGGGTTGTGGCGATTAAAAACTTGGTTTCATACTTTTTATACAAATAACAGTGGTAGCCTTATCTGGGAGGACGATATTACAAAACTTTGCTTCAAGCTTGTTATACGAATAACAGTGGTAGCCTTTTCCTGGAGGGAGGCGATCTCAATACAGGTCTTCAACGGTGATAGCCTTCTCGGTGGGAGGCGATTACAATGCAGGTCTTCAACAGTGGTAGCCTTCTCTCGGTGGGAGGCGATTACAATACTTGGCTTCATACTTGTAATACAGATAACAGTGATAGCCTTCTCGGAGTAGGAAGCGATTACAATACAGGTCTTTAACAGTGGTAATATTTCCTCGGTCGGAGGCGGTAACAATACTTGCATTCACACTTGTTATACAAATAACAATGGTAACTCTCTCTGGGAAGATCTGGTTACAATATAGGTATTCATACTTGTAATACATATAAAAGTGACAGTCTTCTCTCGGTGGGAGACGATTATAAATAACAATGGTAACTCTCTCTTGGATGACCAGGGTACAATACAAGTTAAAGATAATTTAAGAGACAAATAGCCTTTGGACATCAGAACAGATTCATTTAAAATCATGAAGAACTTGTTTTTTATCACTGATTTAGCCTAACGTAAAGTACGGACTTAGTAAAAAAATATTTACACAGAATATATATTCACTTTTGTCATAAAGCTACTCAAGTATTTTCACTTCATTGACGTATGTACCCAATCTTTGATTAAAGGGTTCCCGTAAAAGGTAAACCCAGAAAAGCATTCCGGATGCATCAAATGTATAAATGTTTATGCTTATGTACGTGTTGGTAGTAATATGATTAATTAACAAAATATTAAAAAATAACCCTCGATGATATTTTGCCTGTTGTATGGTAATTAACACTCAAGTAGAATTAGTAAGTTTAATTATACTAGTAAACAGGTGTTAAAAGGTCTATTTCAAAATCTTATTACTTTAACGTTAAGGATATAGTTTAATAACTAATCTTTTTCACACATGTACCTACAAAAGGGTTTGTTCAGATCTCTGCGCTTTGTAATCAGAATGTGGATGTACTTTGAAAACAAAAGCATGATAAAAGTATGAAACTAACTCGTTAGTAGTTGTATTTTTTTCATATCCTAACAATATTTTTTGTTTATTAGTTCTGTTCTATTTGAGAATGATGTCTTGATGGCCTATGTTTTGAGTCTCTGTTAACTGTTATAGATTCACGGCAATCTAGTGCTTGCAATATTGACGTATAAACACGTGCGTGTTGCTGAAGACTGATTGTTGACCTCTGTTTAGTTATCTCATTGACGTATAAACACGTGCGTGTTGTTGAAGACTGTATGTTGTCACATTGACATATAAACACGTGCGTGTTTTTGAAGACTTTATGTTGACCTCTCTTGAGTTATCTCATTGACGTATAAACACGTGCATACTGTTGAAGACTATATGTTGACCTCTGTTGAGTTATCTCATTGACGTATTAACACGTGCGTGTTATTGAAGACTGTTTGTTGACCTCTGTTGTGTTATCTCATTGACGTATTATAAACACGTGCGTGTTGCTGAAGACTATATGTTGTCATATTGACATATAAACACGTGCGTGTTGTTGAAGATTGTATGTTGACCTCTGTTGTGTTATCTCATTGACGTATTATAAACACGTGCGTGTCGTTGAAGACTCTATGTTGACCTCTCTTGTGTTGTCTCATTGACGTATAAACACGTGCGTGTTGTTGAAGACTGTATGTTGACCTCTCTCGTGTTGTCTCATTGACGTTTAGCTCTCATCTCATTTTGTTTGTCGTAGAGTTTTTTTTATCATTGATTAATACTCATCATCTCCTTATATTCATTAAAAAAATCCAAAAAAAAAAGAATATAAAGTAAGGACACAGTAAAACAAAAAATGTTTTTAAAGTTTGAATGATTATTCTCTTCACCTTTATGATTTTACAATGAGCTAGTATTTATATCGTTTGATAATTCTAAAAAAAAATCATTATTGTACATTAAGGAGTTTGATTATATAGGATGTAACATAGTGGGAATCAATTATGTATATTTGTTTTCGGCTTCAATGGAAAGGAAAGTTTGAATATCGAATTTCCATAAAACATACTTAGCCATCCAGAGAAGGTTAAAATGAAATAAAATTTCGTTATCTTGTGCCTTAATTAAACTAGCTATATTGATCAGAACTGAATGAGAAATACATTTTAAATTATGTTGTTTTGGAATTTTTTTCTTTTTGTTTAATAGGCGGTACAAAAGAGTTAAAACAAATTAAATAGTATTTGCATGTCGCTATTTCCAATACAGGTATTGATAGGACAGGGTTTCGAGGAAAGGCAAATTATAGTAAAAGTAATCTACTGTTTTTGCACTATTTACTTGCTTCCTATACTTTTCACCATTACCGTTGGAATATATGCAAGTTTAAAAAGGAGGACAATCTGAAACCTTTTGAAAAGATTACATCTTTCATTATTTCCAAGAGCTTTTTAATCCGATTTTAGATTTGGTTTCATTATATATACGCGTTTTGTAAAATAAACCGTTTAATGAATATTAATAATATAATGCATGTTCGAATAGTATTATCATTGCGCTGTGTTTGTAAACGTCGTTGTATCATTGCATATATTAATATGTCGACGGGGAAGTGGAAAACGTTAGTTGACCAGCTACCAAATAACACAAACCAATTGTCTTTGTTAATTTGATTTCGAGTTTTAAATGCTATAGATTTCGTTTTTTTACATCATCATCATGGTGTCTTTTATGATATATGGTATTATTTGTTCCAGAATTTAAAGAGGCATTTAGTCTGTTTGACAAGGATGGTGACGGAACTATTTCGTCGGCAGAACTCGGTGTCGTAATGAGATCATTGGGTCAAAACCCGAGTGACCAGGAACTAACAGATCTAGTCAATGAAGTAGATATTGATGGTAAGCTTCCGAGTTAATATTTCGTGCATAATCGAAAAAAATCAAATATACAAAAAGACAAATATTCGGTTGAGGGAGGGTTTTATTCATTCATCTCAACCTCCGTTTTTCATGCGTCTATTTCTGATTTGTTCATAAATTAAAAATAATTCAGACATTACTGGAGTGCTTCTCACACGAAATGAAGGAGAAGTAGAAGAATTAGGAATAGGCATTAAGATAAGGTTCATGTGTCATTACTGCATTGGTTGACTGAATGAAGGGTATTGTATCGATATCTCTGTATAAACTCCCTACATTGGTTGGCTGAATGAAGGGTACTGTATCGGTATCTCTGTATAAACTCCCTGCATTGGTTGGCTGAATGAAGGGTACTGTATCGGTATCTCTGTATAAACTCCCTGCATTGGTTGGCTGAATGAAGGGTACTGTATCGGTATCTCTGTATAAACTCCCTGCATTGGTTGACTGAATGAAGGGTATTGTATCGGTATCTCTGTATAAACTCCCTACATTGGTTGGCTGAATGAAGGGTACTGTATCGGTATCTCTGTATAAACTCCCTGCATTGGTTGGCTGAATGAAGGGTACTGTATCGGTATCTCTATATAAACTCCCTGAATTGGTTGGCTGAATGAAGGGTACTGTATCGGTATCTCTGTATAAACTCCCTGAATTGGTTGGCTGAATGAAGGGTACTGTATCGGTATCTCTGTATAAACTCCCTGCATTGGTTGGCTGAATGAAGGGTACTGTATCGGTATCTCTGTATAAACTCCCTGCATTGGTTGGCTGAATGAAGGGTACTGTATCGGTATCTCTGTATAAACTCCCTGCATTGGTTGGCTGAATGAAGGGTACTGTATCGGTATCTCTGTATAAACTCCCTGCATTGGTTGGCTGAATGAAGGGTACTGTATCGGTATCTCTGTATAAACTCCCTGCATTGGTTGGCTGAATGAAGGGTACTGTATCGGTATCTCTGTATAAACTCCCTGCATTGGTCGGCTGAATGAAGGGTACTGTATCGGTATCTCTGTATAAACTCCCTGCATTGGTCGGCTGAATGAAGGGTACTGTATCGGTATCTCTGTATAAACTCCCTGCATTGGTTGGCTGAATGAAGGGTACTGTATCGGTATAAACTCCCTTATCTTTGAAGAGTTTTTGTTTAAATCAATTCTGCTTTTATATGATAACAAGTAAAACAAGAGATTTCGTTTGATGTTAATTTATTTTGATTATTGCTGTATGTTTACAGGCAATGGAATTATAGATTTTCAAGAGTTTTTGACGATGATGGCCAAGAAAATGAAGGATACCGACACAGAAGAAGAGATTCGGGAAGCTTTCAGAGTTTTCGATAAAGATGGAAGTGGATCAATATCAGCAAATGACCTTCGACATATTATGACTAACCTTGGCGACAAACTCCCGGATGAGGAAGTGGATGAGATGATACAAGAAGCTGACTTGGACGGTGATGGTCAAATTGATTACATTGGTAGGTATTATTTATACATCAGGAGGCCACATCAAGTACGGGTCAGGGTACTAGATGTACCGATTATCAGGTTGTCTGCTGATATCAGATACAAGTCACAATGTGAAGCTTTTTATCAAGTGAGCAACACATATTGCTCGGTTTATTGTAAAGAATAAAAACTTGTAAAAAAGATACGGAATATACGTGAATGAATCAGCAACCCAACAACACACATAACAAAAGCAAACACATATTGGTCAACATAAAGACATATACAATGGACAGGGCTGATGTCTTCACAAGATAGCAGCCACCGTTGCTTGGGTTTAATAATGTATAATTCTGCCAGCTCCTGTGAGCCTTAAGTTTCTTTTATACATAGATATTCTTATATACATTACATAAAATTACGATGTTTCGTATGATTATCATGGTTGTAACTTAATTAATAAGAAAATTATGTAATTATTGAAAATATTGCTTTCTTTTTTAGAGTTCGTGAAGATGATGTGTGGAAAATAGCGATCCAAGGAGAGTTCAAACATATCTAAGATATTATTTTGATACTATGCACAGACAATACATGTGAAAAAATACCACCATTCATTTCAATTGATTAATTTATTACTTATGTTGTATAAAGATGTGTTATTGTTAGAAATAAACTGATCATATAACTGGTTGTTTTTCTATTGCAATGAATGCTTTATATTTTCCCCGCCACACATTGGTGTGCCTATTATAAGTCATGTTCTCCGATTAAAAGAACAACTTTTATAGAATTCGATGTTGACCCGGCATAGTCTCAATTGAATTAATTTAGATCTTTTCAGTTTGAGGAGATTTAAATTTTGACATATTTAATAGACACGTGTGTACTGTTACAAACTGTGTGTTAATCTATATAAACATTCATCTAGGTTTAATGTGTGGGATTGCTGTCTCATCGACGATATCTCCACATGCAAGTGTAATAATTTACAAGAAAAAGGCTTGAATGTTAAAAACTAATTTGAGTTATCTACCTTACATTGGTCAAGAGCTCCATCAATTCAACATAACTGCATGGAGAAACCATAGGCTTTCGATGTTGTTGTTCATCTAAATGATACTTTTGCCGATTGAGAACTGTATTCAGACCATTTTGAGCCCAAACATTCATTGAAATTAGAGTAGCTGTATAATAAAAAGTGATGTAAATTAAAGATTTTCAGAGTGATATTCTTAGTAAGTTAGTTATGGCAAGATTATAGACATTGGTTGAAAATATGCATATAGAAAGATGGTACATGACCAATTCATGATAAATATGGTACGTGTTCAATATAGGATTCACATGGTTATCATGAATTTAAATAATAATCAAAATCTACAAAGTGACCCAAATAAAATAAAAATCCCTCTAAAGCGCTGAAAATGCATCATCGTATTAAGAATAAAATAAAAAATCAAAGACAGATAAAACATACTCATCAGAGGCTAATACTCAAATGGAAATACTCATCAGAGGCTAATACTCAAATGGATATACTCATCAGAGGCTAATACTCAAATGGAAATACTCATCAGAGGCTAATACTCAAATGGATATACTCATCAGAGGCTAATACTCAAATGGAAATACTCATCAGAGGCTAATACTCAAATGGAAATGCTCATCAGAGGCTAATACTCAAATGGAAATGCATTGATTGATTGATTGATAGGTGATTGCTCTACGCCGAATCAGAAACGGGAAAAAACAGAACTGTCTATCATAAAAAAGCTCAATACGTCAATACATACATGTATTAAAACAAAATAAAAAATGGTTAACACACTTATTGTCTAAAAATCATACATATGATAGATTTCCCTTGACATATTTGCCAAAACACAGTATATGCCTGGTATCTTTTATGACAACCACTGTATAGAAGCCACTGTGGTGTGGACGCCCTGAGGATGCCACCAGCTCATTGATCACCACTTACACATGAATGATTATTGATGTTCATTTTCTGTAAATTTACTGTTCGTACAATGATTCAACATTTGCAACACTTTAGTTTTTCTCGCATTATAAGTCTGAGAAATTAGTGAGTTTTTCCACAGAGTGGTATCTAAATTACATATAAAAAAAGAAGATTGCCAATGAGACAACTCTCCACAAGAGACCAAATGACACAGAAATTAACAACTATATGTCACCGTATAGCCTTTAACAATGAGTAAAATCCATACCGCATAGTCAGCTATATAAGGCCTTGAAATGGCAAATATTAAACAATTCATACGAGGAAACTATAAACGGCCTAATTTATGTACAGCAAAATAAACAAAAACTATATACTTTATTATGCAACACATCAACAAACGACAACCACTGAATTACAGGCTCCTGACTAGGGACAGACACATACATACAGAATGTACAGGGTTAAACATGCTAGCGGGATCCTCCCCCTACACTTGTTTCCATGTCAGAGGGAATGAGAACAAGTTTAGTTGAGTCATAATCGCTACAGTGCTCATCTAAAGGCTAAATCTAAATTGCATTATTGTCCTCAACTAAAATCTTTAATTTGACAATGATAGTACATGCACAAGTGAATTATAATTGTAAAGCTCCTTTTAAATATATAACTGAATAGTTTTTAAATTGTTAGTTTATTATATTTAAGATTTCTTAATTCAATATTTTACTGACAACAGGAGTATCATAAATGAGGGTGTAAATGAGAACTATTACATTACAGCTTGAACATGAATACATTTACAAAAACTAAAACTACAATACACCAGTTACTCAAAATACTTTTTTTACACAGTATATATATTTAACAAAATATTTTAATAGCTTGTAAATATTGACTTACAACTTAAATGATAGTAAGGCATACTAAAAAGGAAATGAGAGAAGAAAAGTGACGTGTTTGTGTGAGTGCCTTTTATTTTGTATAATCTGACAAATCCAATATTAGAAACCCTTTTTTTTTTTAAATTCGATCATTGACATTTCCAAATAAAAGTATGTCTAAATATATATAAAATCAGGACCAAAACAAGGCAGTCAGTCAACAAGATAAACAGTAACATGTTAGAAGTTTACTTTTATATTTGTAAAAGGAGTATTTGCTTCGTATAAAGCTTCTATTCTCGCGAATCTAGCCAAATTTATGACCTCTTCATCTCTTTAAAAAAAAATCTAACTATGTTATGCGATGTTAACATATAGCTTAAATTAAATTATCAAAGCAAATGTATTTACTTCCCTTTTCTATAAGTTAGTTTCTTCATTAACCATCTGCCCGTATTATCTAGCTATACTAATTGCTTCCACAGTTTTGTTCTTTTTGTCAATCTTCAAATTAATTATTGGGATATATACTGGATTTGGTCACCCCATTCAGCCGACTTAAAAAAGATTAAATCTAAAAATATGATATTTTCCAATAAATATTGCATTGTAATAATTAAAGACAGGAAAAGAATTCGGCGAGTAGACATGGTCATGGTCGTTAACCCCATTCTTTAGATAGGTATATAATTGCACTAGTCAAACAATTTAGCAATGAATTAGTTTTTCAAATAATATACATAAAACTTTTAATATATATGTTAAAATTTATATTTAAAAGTCATGTTAGATTAAAAGGATCTAATTGGATTGAAATGGCGAAGCTTTTGCTAAAGGAGGTAATTTCATATTCTTCTACATGTAGTTATTTTCACATTTTTCTCGTCGGCTTGATAAAGGCTTGAAACACAATGCATGATACTAAAAAATGCTTGGTAGCATATGGTATGAAATAACTTACAAATCAACTACTTTTCATCAATTTTAAAGGATCATTTTTTTTTCATTCTGACGACTATTATTTAGTTTCGGCTGCCAAAAATAGCTGATCTTTAAGTATTTGAGGTTTTCATGTCATCATATACTATATGTAATTTACCTAAAATAAACCGACGATCGAAAGCTATATGTTTATATAGCATAGTTGGCCGAATAATCTGGACAAGGTGCAGGAGTTGCAACGGCATCACAGAAGCATTGGTTTCTATACCTTATTTGTAGATCTAACGTTGCTGACTAGGTGTTGATATCAAAATGTTATTGATTATGATATACGATGAACTAGATATTTTTATCTGATCTCTTTCCAATATTCCTTCTCTCTGGTGAAAGTTTTTAATCCTTATTTTCCTATCACCAACCATCAACTAAATGTTCAATGGAAATGGGAAATATGTCAAAGAGACAACAACCCGACCAAAGAGCAGATAAAAATTTCCCAACGTAATTGGTATGCAAGAGCTTGGAGATCCTATTCAGACTTTCAAACGTCACCAGTGTCTGAGCAGAAAGTTAATGAACCAGGAGTATGTCAAATAACGTGTCGTCCTTTTTCTTAAAATGTTTATCGGAAGGTACCCATACCTTGCTGATTAATATTCCGTATCAACTTCACAAATAATACACGATGGTCTTGAAGTATAGATTCTAGGTATTGACATTGTTTATCATCTTAATAACGTGTTATACTATTCTTTAGTTTGTCTTTATGAATATTACTTTTTACTGTTTAGTCTGTATTTGGTGATATCAATTTGACGCGACTCTGTACTCATACATCCCGTCATTGTGTTATTATTCTTGTCTTTCATTTTTGCTGATGTGCTTTGTCTATATGCCTGTTCATGTTTCTTTGATACATATGACGTGGCTCTGTACTTATACATCCAGTCAATGTATTACCGGTATATTTTTGTATTCTTGTCTTTCATTTTTGCTAATCTGCTTTGTCTATATGACTTTTTGTGCCTCTTTGTTATACATTTATTTTTACAATGATTAAGATTATTACACAATGTAAACTGCTGTACCCTTATATTTGACAATTTTACCTATTATGTCTGTTTGTTTTGTTAACACATCGTTGTCAAGTTAATGGAATTTGATGCGACTGTCATACAAGTAAGAGGTTTAGCTAGCTATAAAAACAGGCTCAATACACCATTTTCTACATACGAAAATGCATGTACTAAGTCAGGAATATGACAGTTGTAATACATTCAATTTGAGTTTAAGTTTTTTATTTTGCCAAATAATTAGGGACTTTCCGTTTTTAATTTTGCTCGGAGTTCAGAATTTTTGCGATTTTAATTTTTGCATTTCTTTGATTCTACAGGAAAATAACTGAACGGGAGTAGTTTGTAATTCATGTGTAAGACTTTTTAGAAAAAATATGTGTTTTATCATATTTACGGCTGTATTTTACAATAATCAGATTACTTTTGTTTTATTCACATTTTTTTTAAGGTAGATAACTCCGATTTAAGGGGGATTATTCGATAAAATATTTTTTATAAAAGAATGTGTTGTGAATTTACCTATTTTATTATGCAGAAAGAAAACGAGTCCCATGACCCAATTATTTCTTTTCGTATCAGAAAGTATATTATTAGAGCTATATTCTCATATTTTACCTTTAAATTATATGGTGCAGTTTTCTTTTATAACCCAAATTTGGATTTTCCATGCATAATCTATTCAAAATCTGACAATGTTTCTCAACCCGGTATATTGAGTTAAGTCTGCCAATTGATATTTTATCGTATGTTTTTCTTTGTTGTGATGTTATGCTATTGTTTTAGAAAAAGGGAGAAGGTTTGGATCCATTAAAACGTTTAATCCCGCTGCAAATGTTTGCACCTGTCCTAAGTCAGGAATCTGATGTACAGTAGTTGTCGTTTGTTTATGTAATATATACGTGTTTCTCGTTTCTCGTTTTGTTTATATAGATTAGACCGTTGGTTTTCCCGTTTGAATGGTTTTACACTAGTAATTTTGGGGCCCTTTATAGCTTGTTGTTCGGTGTGAGCCAAGGCTCCGTGTTGAAGGCCGTACTTTAACCTATAATGGTTTACTTTTTAAATTGTTATTTGTATGGAGAGTTGTCTCATTGGTACTCACACCACATCTTCCTATATCTATATGAAAAAAGCACGTTGATCCATTCCTTTTTATTATATTTTTGAAAAAAAGCATCATATAAACTACTGTAACATTTTGACAAATTATCAAAAAATTCTACGGATTTAAATTAAAAAACCCCATCTACCTTAATTGCGCTTTCTTATACTTTCTCAGACAATGTCGAAATGAAATGAGTACGACATGAACGTACTTTTCAGAATATAAATTTACCCATATCACTAGACTATATAATCATAGCTTGATAATATATATTTTTCTTTAACACACAGTAGATTTACTTAAAACAAATATTTAGATACCTACATTTAAAAACAACTGACCATGCGTTAATATTGTCAGATAAGTTCTTTTGAAAATATATTTATCAATGGTCATATAGTCAGCATATGAAATAAAGGGTGCATGTCGCAGCCAAAAAACGGATTTACGTATTGTTTCATAGTTTTAAACTTCGATTTAAGTTGAACAGCTACTAATGAAGACATAAAAACAAATATTTGTTAATGTTTAATTCTATAAATGGATAGGTGAATTGGAAAGTTGCAACGAATATTACGAAAAAAAACAGTTAAGATTTATATAACATTCCTGCATTTTAGAGTAACATATGTTCATTTAAATGTTATAAGGATTAATTAACTATATATGTCAAAATGGTAAGTGAATGCTATTTATAAGGATATAATTTGACCAAGAAACTAACTGCACGTTTGTGTAACAGAATATGTCACCAAACATTTCATCCTCTTAGATCAAGGGATCAGTAGTATACCGGTGTTAGAAAGTCATAAATTGATTGTGAGAAAACAAATCCGGGATACAAATTAAAACCGAAGGAAACACATCAATTATTAGAGGAAACAACAGGAACATTGAAGTGCAATAATAAAAACCCGTAAACATAAATAGAAACGAACTATATGATAAAAACTGCAATATTTCTGACTTGGTACAGGAAATTTTAAGAAAAATGATAGGTTGAACCTGGTTAATTGGCTGCCCAAGCCTCCCGCTTATAGAACAATATAGACAAATATTGCTTAAATGACAACACTACGTGACAAAACTACAGCACAAACACACACAAGAACACTCATCACAGAGAAACGCACAAATAATATTGATAGTCGACACAACATGCAAACCGCAAAACAACTGCGAATATCTTAGTTATAAGCCTGGTACCTTTAACAACTATTACCATTAAAGACTGACACCATAGCACATCACAAACAGTGATGCCCTTACGTATTGGACATGCAATCTAGAACTAAGTCTTGAAATCATACCGTGCTTAACAAAAGTTTATGATACTGCTTATGTTTTGCTCTCTTTTCACTTTAAGTCTAGTAAAGATAATGCTTCGTCCACTGGATGTATTTTGATTTACCTCTGTTTTAACTTTAGTATAAATAATGCATTTTGAAATTACCTCGGAGTTCGGTATTTTTGATATACTTGTTTCATTTTTAAACAAGTAATATTTTTTGTTTAATTCTACTTTTTTGGGTATTATTTCACCTATGTACGTACCAGACGTTCCTTACATGTAAAGTAAAAAATGTATCGATTTGTAAAAGTTCGGTTTTTAATCTTTTAATTGTTGTACTAATGATTCTTATGCTTTATTTTAATTGTAGGAAGATCTCTCAGAGGATCAAATTGCAGGTAATGTATAAGTGATTAACCAGTCTTTCTGTACATATAAGCTTGGTCTGAGGTAACGACGGTCAAGTGGGTGGAGGATAAGCCGCCGATAACTGTAAAGTTTACATCCCTTGTAAGAAGCTTATTACTTAAGCTGTTCAATGCACATGCTTTCATAGTGTCACAAGTGACCTTGCATTCTATTTAAACTGATTTAAAATATATTGATATACTTTAAACATATACAAATAAGTACATTATTTAATACCATTACCTTATCTTAACGATAAGCATATCATTCAAATAATTACTTTATCTGAAAAGGGGCATTCCCGTTTAAAATGCATTTTAAAAAGTAAAATTCAAAAATGATTTATTCAGTCCTTACAACAAAAATATAATCCTTTTCCTTTAAACATTATATCTTAGCTTTAAATTTACTTTCCGCTATAAAGATGATGTTCTCTCTCTTTGTTTACTTCAAAATTTTGTAATTTTTTTCAACGCATCTATCCCATTAAACTTGAGAAAAAGGACACAATAGATACAGGTAAATCTGCCCCATATCTTGACAACAAGGGTCGGTTGAAAACAAAACTTTACGACAAAAGAGATGATTTCAGTTTCCAAGTTGTGAACTTTCCATTTCTATGTAGCAACATTTCAGCAGCATCTACATACGGAGTATATATCTCCCAGTTCATACGATATTCAAAGGCTTATATTTCCTATCATTATGTCACTGAGAGGGTTGCTGCTCACAAGAAAGCTATTAAACCGAAAGTTCAAAAAAATTTCTAGTTGATTTTTAATATAATTCATCTTTGGGATTGTGTTACACCTACTTGGCTACATATGGCTTGTAAAACGGAAATGATAAAAAACTAAAATGCGTCTGCTTTCTTTCCTTAATGGGATAAGAATGATCATTCATTGTAAAAAGGGGTTGTTTGGTATACGTCAATTTTAATCAATTCGAAAACTAAGAAACATAGAAGCATTCAATTTAAGCATTGGAATACATTTTGCTGTATCCACTGAGTTCTATATACAAAAAATAAGAGTGTAAAACGGAGTTTGGGTATTCTCCAATGAAACTTTCAAATCAGGGATTTAAAATCAGAAAGAGTGCAATCCCTGGAAATCGATGGCAGCAGATTTCTAGAGGAGGTCGAGGCTTTTATGTGCGGCTGCCCTAACACAAGAAATATTCAAATTTTATTGTAAAGTAGTACAACTCCTCAACATGAAATCAAATTCTTGTTTCTTTGATATATTGAATATTTTGGAAAATTTAGGACTCGAGTGCATCCATTTGTAAAAAGTTTGTGACATTTTTAAATATTTATTCAAACTACGCTGCCTACCTTGAGATCTTGTTTGGAAACTCTGTGTTTATATGTACTTAACATCAACGTATCAATGATCCTTGAGAACAATATTACAATTGTTAAGTGTGAAATCTTTTTATATTTGCTATTCCTATTTGCGTTTTTGACATTATTTAAAGGTACAATTTATGAGACTGTAAACTAGTATGGAATGGTTGGTATGACACTGTTTACCTAGAGAGATACAAAAGCTATATCCGAACTCGTTATTCGAAGACAAACTGAAAATTCCATGACAATAAGGAAAAACGACCAAACTTATAACCAATGAATACATCTTCCTGATACTTAAGAAAAGTACTTTAAACTATCAAACCATTTTATGATTAACCTTGATGACCCTCTTGTTTTAAACGGCATAAGATATATCTAACTACATAGTTGCGAAAATGTGTGTAAAAAACAAGACTGAAGGAGGTATGATAATATGCCCTTATTTGGAATCTTTTATTATCTGTATTCTGTTGTGCAGACATGTCACTCGTGATATCACTATGACGTCATCAACATGTCGAATTTTTTTATTTTGATCTGAAATGGCTATATTCACACATAGTTTTACCAAAAAGATAGTTTACACTCACTAAGATCGTTGTATTAAAATTTTAATTGTATAATTCGGAAACGTAAAATCTAAAATTTATCAAAATCAAAAGGGAGCTTACGTCAATAAATATAATCAAATAAAAAATAATAAAAATTTATGAAAACTGCTCCAAGCATTTTTAAATTATTGACAAAAACCGGGAAAATCCCATTTTTTTATTGAATAAAACCCCATAACACGGAAATGTAAAATCCGAAATATATAAAAATCAAATGGGAGTTACGACAAAAGATATATATTAACATACATATCATTTTGAATATTTCTCAGAATTCAAAGAAGCATTCAGTTTATTCGACAAAGACGGAGATGGAACGATTACTACGAAGGAGTTAGGAACAGTCATGCGATCTCTAGGACAAAACCCAACAGAATCAGAATTACAAGATATGATAAATGAGGTTGATATAGATGGTAAGATATCAATGATAAACATAGTTAAGATCTTATGTAAAGCTGTCTTTTAATCTTAAAAATGAAATTATTTGTCATCGATATCTGTCTACTTTCGCGTAATTCAATACCCCTTTCACATTGTGCACCTCCTAAAATCAACAGTACGTAAGACTTGATGATACATGTTTCACTGCACACAAAACATCAACGTGAATATCCCTTTCCCATTACTGAGATATACAATGAATATAATACAAAAGTTATGAGTTAACTTACCATGCTAAACTACAAGAAAAGTGGTCAATGTAGAAATATTGGTTTAGGCCAACAAAACCCGAAACAAGTCAAGGAGCCATTAAATGCTGTACATTTTATGACCAATGTATGCAGTTGATGACTCTATGATGCTGGTGACATGTTGCAAACTTTTCCTGCTCAACTTACTTTTCTGACTTTTACTCGTCAGATCGATACTTTCCACAGCAAACACTTGACAAAAAGACAAAAGATTCAAATTACCTTTCTAAGAATACTTTTAAATACTGAGTTTTAGTTTTAATCTCAATTTCAAATGTTTTACTTGCCTAACAGACATTAACGAAATATTGATGAAACCGGATATGCTCCATTTCTCGCTTGAAATAATACTCTCCTCCCCATGATATCGTTTATTCACATCGCCAAATAGGATCAATAATTGGTGTTTTAGTTGACGTGGGCAATGATAGTTTTTTAATGTTAAATTATAATCCTGGTACATTTGATAATTATTGTATTTTCTCCCCTCTCTTGTGTTTGCTATTGGTTATTTCACAAAGGATTTATATATGTCTGTTATATAACCCTGGAAAATTATAACACACAAAACCAAAACATACGCAACGCAATATAAATAAACATGTGTTGTTGCGTATGTGTTATAATTTTCCAGGGTTATATAACAGACATATATAAATCCTTTGTGAAATAACCAATATCAAACACAAGAGAGGGGAGAAAATACAATAATTATCAAATGTACCAGGATTATAATTTAACATTAAAAGTCAAAGAAAAAAACGATAACATCATGACCAAAACGAAAACTACAAAACCACAAGCAGCATTTAACAGTACACAGCAAAACTAAAGATTGAGGAACATTAACACCTCCAATTAACTGGGATGACATCAGATTTTAAAATTAATGATGCACCGACTTATGTTTATCTTTTTTTCTTTTGCGTTTTAGTCAAGATGCTGATATTCTTTGATTTATAATTTTACTTGTATTGCCCCCCTTGTATATTTCTTATTGTTTTCTATCTTTTTTGCTTACAATAGGATATATTATGCATTTACAAAATAAATCAGGTAACGAAGGTTTTTTTTTATAATAGACTATCAATTCTAAACCTCATATGTTTCTTTTAAATTTAAAAAGTCATGTCACTTTGACCGCTAATATTATTAAACTATATGGGAGAAAATAGTATTCTGTATACTTTTGATTTTAAAATAAATATTGGTTGTTATAGTATTAGGTTTTGTTGACCCATCTGAATGGTACAAAAACATTATCTTTTGTCCTGACTTCATTATATACAAAGAACATTCAATTTATATTACAGGTTTTGTGTATATTATTTGCTCAACAACAAAATATTTTATGTTCAGATTAATACTTTAAATATCAAGACATAGGATGACGAGTATTTTCCATTTACAATTCAACATTGAATATTTTTTGAAGTATTAATTTAATAATTATGGAACACCTCAAGAAAGTTTCTCCTTAAAATCCAAACATTTAAATAATACAAGAAGCATCCAAAACAGAAGAGAATTCAACTAATATTCTCCGTTTATGATTGCATTAGAATATTTCAACACAAACACGACGTATTCCGTTGCTGTTACTTGCTTCGGAATGTTTGAAGAGAACTTTCAAGTTTCTTAAGTAGTTCATCCACGTCATGAAGTCTGTTTATTTACACTTCTTTTTTTAAAAGATAAACTGTCTTATATATCACAATTAGCCTTTGAAACATATGTTTACTAAGTATTTCATTGTTTTAAAAACAATGTTTTGTAAAATTGAGCGTTTATCAGAAAATGGTAGGTTTTAATTTTGATACGATGTTTTAAAACAATTAAAATGAGACTTCGGGTATTCGTGGTTAATACAGTCACCAAATAACATAATTATAAAAGACCAGAAATAGAGTTATCTATCTTGATTCCTTCTACAACGTTCATATATAAAATACATGCAGATAATTACAGCAATCTGTTCTGAGTGAGTACTAGTAAAAGTTTTGTAAGGCTACTTCTCTTACCACTGACACTAAATTGTTGTTAAATACATCTAATTCTATGGCTGATATCCTTCAGGAAATGGACAAATTGATTTCGAAGAATTTTTACAAATGATGGCGAAGAAAATGAAAGATACAGATACGGAGGAGGAAATGAAAGAGGCTTTTAAAGTATTTGATAGAGACAATAATGGGTTTATAAGTGCACAAGAACTTAGACTGGTAATGGCAAACCTAGGGGAAAAATTAACGGACGAGGAAGTGGAAGAGATGATAAAAGAGGCCGACATGAATGGAGATGGACAAGTAGATTATACAGGTTTGTATAACATTCCTTGGTCGTGATTCCTTGACGTGAAAAAAAATGTACCTACAATCAAGAATGGAAACAGGGAACGTGTCAAAACGACTACAATCCTACCAAAGAGCAGAAAACAGTAATGTACTACTTTGTGTATTTCTCTGTACTGAGTGATTTTGCGTTTGTTTATATTTTGAACCATATTTCTGCACGTATTGTTGTCTTTTTAGCGATGCTCTAAACATTGCATTTTATTTGGGAGATTCGTCTAGCCAGAAAACCAGGTTCAGCTCCCCATTTTGTTCTAAAAATTTCATGTACCGAGACAGGAATATAACTGTTGATATCTAAATTCCGTTTCCATGTATGGTGACGTTTGATTTTGTTTTTATCTTATAGTTTATGTTGCCATCGGTTTTGGTTTGTTACTCGGAATTGTTTTTATTTGATCGAATTATGAATATTGAAAAGCGGTATACTTATGTTGCATTTATTTGGTCTATTGTTTTTACCAAAATCGTATGACTAGTGTTGAAATCTAACACTATAACAATAGTTCTACGGTTATTACTTTTCGGATACCTTTTTCATATGTTTCTTCGTTTTAAGTCATCTATCGGTCAATACTTTCAACACAGCAATATGAACGGGTTTCTTATAAGAAAAAAAATAAACAAGCAACATAGTGATATGCATAATACTTAACAAGTGCATTAAGGTGCATTAACGACATTAACAGTACCAGTAATTTTAATGCACGAGATGAATATTTCGACTATTTCGACGATAAATATTTCTATAGAGATGTTCAAATCCAGATTACTTGAAAAACTCAAATAAAAACAAATATAAAGAATTGATCAATCCCAAAAAAAGTATAGCCAAAAATTAAAAAAAAAACAGAGCTTTGTTATACTTTGTCTTTCTTACAAATGTGTATCAGTTAAATAGTTCTAATAACAAGCTTCTTATAGTAAAGTATATTATTATGTACGAATTTTATAAATAATTTACAATTCGGTGTTATGAATTTGATCATTGAACAGAAACATTTGTCTTTGGTAGCATTATAATATACATAACTTTCCGTTGTAGAATTCGTAGTTATGATGACCAAGCGGTAGTATAAACCAATCAACTGGAATCATGAGTCTGGTTTTCAACGCAAAGAAAGGAAATGATCATCAAATTAATATGGCAATGTTTGCCTTTAGTATGCTTTTTATCAACTACTCAAGTGTTTCATTGTTAAAAGGTTTATGAACAGTTTATTAGAATGTACTTGTATTGATAAGCAAAAACTATCAGCATTGATTAATGAAAATGTTTATTATTTTGCATGACATTTTCATTGATAACAATAAATGAAGTGTATTTCTGACAGGTTAAATATTATGAGTTCAGTTAAAACATGTGACAAAAACGCCATTTAAAATAAATAGTGTATCATGAACTCCAAAACGTAAGGTAAATCGGTGCACATCAACTGGATAAACATATCCTGTTATTATTAAGAACCCATCATGGGATTCCTAGGAACGTATCAACAATCCAGTAATAGTATCAGATAAATGATAAATTTTCCTGGTTAATTTTAAGAAAACATCAATACGGTCTAGTATGTTGACAGATAATATTTTCCTAGTAAGTTAAGTTTGGTAAATAAAAATTCCGTATGTAAATGGTTGTATTTCTCAATGGCCGCATGACTATGAAAGGTGGTGCATAGATTTATATAATTTCCGTATCCCATTCATTTTACAACTCTTTCCAAGATAGTACAATATTGAAACTTTTTCTCCAGTTTCTCTTTTCCAATCGTAGCCCAAAAAGATCATTAAAAAATATGATATGCAGGAATGACAAGCCAACATACAATGCAAGAACAAACTGGTCTCTTACTTTCTTTTCATCATGTAATTGTATAAATCTAAATCGTGTGTACCGTACAATACCACATATCATTAGTTTCCCTTTATAAGTTTGGTAGACAATTCTTGAAAAGTCTTATATTTAAATGTATTTTAATAATATGTACGTTTTATTGTTACAATGGTGTATACAACATGTAAATGCTTTCAGTTTTTACAAGAATGTGATCTGAAATTATGCTGTGATAGAGATTTTATATGTTTTTACTTCATATATTTATGATCTGAAGTTTTATAATAAATTATGAATATCAATTTTAAAATAGTTTTATTTGTAAAACAAAATATTTCACGCATTTGACATTCAAACAGAGCATAATTATATAACTTTGAGTAAAACTTTATATGATGTGTCTATTCTTCTTACGTCCTTCTCGGTGATACGGATTGTAGCGGTTCAACGCAGTTACGCATTATTGTCTTTCAAATGCTAAGTTTTTAATGTTTCAGATGTTGACAAACCCATAAAAGCGTTTCAGACATACGGATTAATGAAGTGTTATATTCATTTACATCACCTATTTTACATATTAAGAGTTTTACTAATGCATTAAAGAAAACATCTCTTACAAATTAATTACCATATTTCGAATGCATTTTGTGGGAAAAAAACTATCATCTTTAATGCTTGAGAATACCGTTTGGGCAAATATAAGCAACTAACAAAAACTGAGAGAAATGCAAAATCTCCAAAAGAAGAGAGACATGATGCACTGACATGACACAGCTGTATAATAGTCTTAAACACTATAAAAACAAACAAATATGCAACAAAGCTACACAAAAATGCTTAAAGACAAAGCTTGCAAACCTAACAAAAACGAAAGACAAGAATATAAATATTTTCCATAGCACAATCCAACTTCCAATGGAGCTTGTTTATGTTATCCATGCACATCGTCATTTTTCACCAAATTTTATGAAATTTTAGAAGTATTTTTGAATAATTCTCTAGAAAATATTTCAATGGGTTTCAAAATTTATATTGTAAATAAACACACTGCAGTTATTCATAGATATTTTTATATATCTATATTCTACCCTTACATCCAATCACAGCGCTCCTAAGTTGAATTCCTTCGCCTACCATGGGTACACAAAAGGCCAACTTATGCTTAAAAATGTAACAGTACTATTTTCCCTATATCGACAATCCTCTATCGCATGTATTTTACGTCTTTTACTGGCGGATTTATAAAGTCCAGGTGATCATATTACTTTATTTAAGACACTCGAGGTTTGAATCGACAAGAATACAAAATTATAAAACTAAACTGGTTTTCCTCGGTGTTTTGATTGCCGTATTCGGTTTATTTTCGTTTAAGTTGTATCAAACATTACACTTGGTTGTTTTTTTTTCTCCCGTTTGATTTGTATATATATAACTACAGCCAACTTTTATACATAACAAAGTACATTGATGATTTTGATATGTTGAATCAATCGAATAAAACAAATACAATACTTACTTATAGAATAAGAATATTTTATTTTCCAAATTACAAGGCCCATAAAGAGCATATAGATCAAATACAATGAATGAAGAAAAGGTTATATTAAATGCCACAACTGTAAAACCAGTGTAATACATGCATGAGAAATAAATGTGATAATAATCCACAAAACGAAAATGTGTAAAAACATATTTCTTTTCTGAAAAAAAACCGGATGCCTATGGAGAAGTAAAGAAGACAGCAACCATATTTTCCTTTAACACGAATAAAAGCGTACAAAAAATATAAAGATCGAACTATTATTTAAGTTGTTCAACTGAATGTAAAAAGAAAGACAACCTTGAAAAAAACAAGCAACATTGTAATTTGAATCTACATGTTGGGGTTGAATGTGTTCGTTAATCAAGGCAACGGAGTATATCGCTGTTCAAAAGTCATAAATCGATTGAGAAAAAACAAATCCGGATTACAAACTAAAACTGAGGGAAATAAATCAACTATAAGAGGAAAACAAAAACAAAAACACAGAAAAACAAAAAACAAACGACAATAAAACATACACAGAAACGAACTATAAGCAGTGCTGTAACATCGCAACATAAGAAAAAAACTCTAAAGAGAGTGAAAGATTTTGACTCGTCAGATCTTAACCAAGCAAAACAAAAGCAAACATTTACAATAAGCTAGTTTAAAGCCAATTTCAAATAATAAATATACCATACTTTTATGTACCAAAATACGCTCGCATGCATATGAGATTCAGTTAAAAGTGGTATTCAACATTTTTAAATAACAATAATTTCTTTTTGTGTTACATTTTAACGTTGCGTCGTTTGTATTCTCTTATTTTTGAGTGTATATTCACTTTGCGATAAGACGTGCCACGGTACTCACTGCTACTTGTCTATCCCAAATTCATGTATTTGATTTTGATGTTATATTTGTTATTCTCGTGGGATTTTGTCTGACGCTTGGTCCGTTTCTGTATGTGTTACATTGTAGTGTTGTGTCGTTGTTCTCCTCTTATATTTGATGCGTTTCCCTCAGTTTTAGTTTGTTACCCCGATTTTGTTTTTTGTCCATGGATTTATGAGTTTGAACAGCGGTATACTACTGTTGCCTTTATTTAGATGTGCAGTATTATTTTACACAACGAATTGTATTGATGTTTGTTTTAGTTGCTATGAAGATGTGTAAAGGATTTTGATCTGTATTAAAGTTAAGACGCTGATACGTGTGTAGTCTTTGTTCAGGCGCGATACCAGCTACTAAATAATTAAATTAAATATTTGCATTACAAGTCAACTTATCTTATAATATATCTGCCATTGAACGGAAGAATGACAAAGACAATTCTGTTTAACTTCTATGCACCAGTAGACTAATTGTGTATTTCATAGGTTTAACCATTTAAAAATACCATAAAGGTATATACTAATTACACCATTGTCCTTGTGCACATTGTTTTGATAATGTTTGTCCTTAGTTTTAACACACGAAAATACACATATTTAGAAACATGACATTTTAATTAACTAATATGGTATGTATACAAATATTTGAATTACTTTTTCAAGTTTCTTTTAGTTTTTATAAAGTTCGTTGCTTATTAAAGAATCTGTGAGTATCTAAAATACATTGTTTATCAATATACATTATGTTTTTTTCATTCACCTCATTTAAGTTGGGGACATAATAATTTTCAATTATTTCAATAAAGGTTTTGCATATCAATTATGTCATACAATTTTAGTGTTTATTTTGTATTCCTTAGTAATATAATGTTAGACTTTTTTCCATTCAGCATTTATTGTTGTCTGATACAGGTTCGGATGAAAAAGTATTTGAACATATTCAAATATGTATGAAAGCTTTATGGTGCAGGAATATGCTTACAATTTTAAGTCTTCAATATTTAACAATGATATGATTAAAATGAAAAATTGGTATTTGTCAAGAGAAAGTACCCTAACGTTAACTTTCTGAGGATCTGAAATGACTTCACCTATCCTCAAGCGCTCCAGTATACCAATGCAAAGTAGCTTTGAACGAACAAAGTCAAAAATTCTACCACTCTCTTTACAGGCTGAGAATTTTTCAGAAGAACATATTGCAGGTACTTTTTGTTATTAGTTATTTTTCTATATTACTTTTATATGAGAAACAGCTTTTCGACAGCGTCCATTTGAGTTTGTGTATTTCTATGTGTTTCGATCTAAAATTAGAAAATGTTTGATTTATATAAATCATGATTTATGTCAATGATTGATAAGATATATGAAACTTAGACTCTTTGACAGCTGTGAACGCTAATGTATTGATTAAGACGACCATTTCTGCATTATATTTTTCATCCTTTCATTTGATTGTTGAACACCATATATATGGATGTCTGGAGACTTTCATACATTTGACCAACATAATATATTTAAGGCGTGTTTCAAACACGTTGTTTCATTCTTAACTCTTTTTTTTCACATTGGGAGTGAATATATTTGTTTATGTACAATTTGATTTACAATAAATTATGGAAATAATATCTTACATTCAGATATGAATGGTAAAACTTTTCTTATTCAACTCCAAGGTTTTGGGATCACTAGTTATAATTGTATAGAAATCAAATGTATGAAGTTGATGTAAGTTTCTAAGAAGTTTTAAATATGAGTAAACGCTAAGAATTTCATACCGGTATTTCTCTAATTTTGTGCTATTTTCACATTTCCTGACCGGTGTGAGAATAATAGTTCTCCTCACCAGTGAAATATCTGTTGTCGACAAATGATTAGTCGAAATTTGATTATGACGTCAAAATGATTTGTTGTCTTCTGAATTTTCCTAATGTGAGTTCATGAAAAAAGGCGTCAATGCCTGATGACGTCTCATATGAAGAACAAAAGTTTCTGAAAATCTTTGAAAACGAAGGATAAAAATCATCAGAGAAACAGATTCCGACACTACAATTCGTGTATTACGATATTTATCCACTCTCGACAGTTAAATTTTTAAGCCTCGCGCTTTAAATAATAAAATTTAACCGTCTCGAGTGGCGAAATATCGTAATACACTTGTTGCAGGAATCTATATTTCTACCAGATTGATTGTTTATCAATGTAGATGTGGGGATTTTTTTTATTAAAGTTTTGTGATAAAAGTGCCAAACAGGTCATACATAGGTAAATAAAGATTTCAATGGTGTTTTTTTTGTCTTTTAGAAATCCGAGAAATATTTAGTTTGTTTGACAAGGATTGTGACGGCTGTATATCTACAAGTGAATTAGGTCCGGTATTACGGTCGGTAGGATTAAACCCAACCGATGAAGAAATCTCTGAGCTAGTACATCACTATGATAAAAACCGTAAGTACAATGGGTTTTTTTCTTCATATGTAATGTAACTTTATCCTTTCAAAGTACAATGTCAGAGTTTTACGTTGTGAACAATATAATCCTTAAAATGACAATGACCGTGTTTTACTTTGCGAACAACATAACCCTCTTAAATGACAATGTCAGTATTATACTGCGTATTCTATTTAACCATCTAAAATGACAATTTCAGTGTTATACTTTGTGTATAAATATACCCATCTAAAATGTCAATGTCAGTATTTTATTACGTCTGGGTTTTTTTTATTCACGCATCGTTGTCAATATAATGGAATTTGATGCAACTGTCATACAAGTGGGATGATAAGCTAGCTATAAAACCAGGTTCAATCCACCATTTTCTACATAAGAAAATCTCTATACCAAGTCAGGAATATGATAGTTGTTATCCATTCGTTTGATGTGTTTGAGCTTTTGATTTTGCCATTTGATTATGGACTTTCCGTTTTTTAGTTTTCCTTGGAGTTCAGCATTTTTGTGATTCTACTTTAAATTTTTTATCGATGTCAATGTTTTACTATGTATACAATGTGAACATCAAAATTGTCAATGTTAGAGTTTTACTGCATATACAATTTGTCCACCCCAAGTGCTAATGTCAGAGTTTTACTACATATACAGTTTTAGCATCCAAAATGTCAATGCTAGAGTTTTATTACATATACAATTTTTCCTTCCCAAGTGCCAATTTCAGAGTTTTAACACATATACAATTTTACAATTCAAAATGTAAGTGTTAGACTTTTACTAAATATTAGTATACAATTGGTCCATCCCAAGTGTCAATGTCAGAGTTTTACTACATATACAATTTAACCGCTTAAAATTTTGATAAACTCATCACAGAAACCAGGATAGAAATTTTGTATTTGCGCTAGGTGCGCGTTTCGTCTACCAAAGAGTCATCAGTGATCCTCGAATAAAAAGTATTAAAAACGCCAGATAAAGTACGAATTTGAAGAGCATTGAGGACCAAATATTCCCAAATAAACTGAGGTAATTTATATCTGAGGTAGAAAAGCCTAAGTATTTCAAATATTCAAAGTTTTGTAAATATGTAATTTATGTAAAGTATGACCATATCAATGACAATTCATTGCAGCACAGAAGTGCTGACTACTTGGCTGGTGATACTTTCGTGGAATAAAAACTTCATTAGACCCAGTGTTTGTAAATAAACACATCATAGATATCAGGATTCAAAGTTTGTATTTACGCCAAACGTGCATTTCGTGATCCAAAGACTCGTCATTGATGTCAGTGTTTTACTATCTTTTCACGAAGTTTTTTCTCACCTTCAAACCTGTTTGATTTGCTTCAATTTTGTTTTTTAGTTTAGGTTTTCAAATCTTGAATGTTTCACAGGTTTTGTTTACCAAGCTATAGCTTTCTACTGTAACTAGTAACTGCATCTTTGAGCGAAATAAAGGAGACTTTACATTAGAATTTATGCTGTGAGTTATTAACACATGGTTGATATCTCAATTACTTAATTCTGAAGGGGAGTATGACTTGTAAGAACCTATTACCAATATTGATGTGTATACTTGGTTTAATTTCAGAGGATATGAAAGTAGAATTTGCTGAACTTTTGATGGAAGTAGCTAAGAAACAAAAGGAAAACGCACCCGAAACAGACGACTATCTTTTAGAAGCATTCAGAACTTTTGATATAGAAAGAAGTGGTAAAATAAGTATAAGTACCTTGAAAGAAGCTATGATAAATCATGGGGAGAGATTAAGAGAGGAAGAGATAAATGAAATGGTCGCAGTAGCAAGTGATGCAAGGACAGATGATGAAAATATAATCGATTATGAAAGTAAGTGCAACAACACATGCTGTAACATTCTTGAGATATTGTATACCAACAATGAAAATGAGTACCTCTATTCACTTACATCAGCCTACCATAGATATGAGTCGAGCTTACTCCAAGAATATATTTACCATTCCGCACCAATGTACACAAGTTGCAAAGACTTCTTGTTTTCTTTATTTATAATTATCTGACAGTTATTTGTCAGAAGATTTATTTACTGTAAGCACTCTTTTTTCTTTTGTAAAAGCCCAGAAAGCTTGTCGAGATTGTTTCCAACTAGCATTCTGTTGTTTTTTTTTGTAAAAGCCAAGAAAGCTTGTCGAGATTGTTTCCAACTAGCACTCTGTTTTCTTTTGTAAAAGCCCAGAAAGCTTGTCGAGATTGTTTCCAACTAGCACTCTGTTTTCTTTTGTAAAAGCCCAGAAAACTTGTCGAGATCGTTTCCAACTAGCACTCTGTTTTCTTTTGTAAAAGTCCAGAAAGCTTGTCGAGATTGTTTCCAACTAGCACTCTGTTTTCTTTTGTAAAAGCCCAGAAAGCTTGTCGAGATTATTTTCAACTAGCACTCTGTTTTTCTAAGTAAATACCCAAAAAGATAGTTGAAGAATTTGTTTTCAGTAATCACCTTTCTTTTCTCCGGGTAATCGCAAGCAGCTTAAGTTAGTCTGAGAGCAGAGGGCACTCTGATTTTGTTCAATAATGATACTGTAGACTATACGGATGCAAATAAAAATATTAAGATTAAAATAGTTGTATAAGCAGAGAAACAAATTTAAGTACTTAGAAGTTGTTATTTTTATCTTTATCATTTTCACATTCATAGTCTATCATGTTTACGATAATAGCACTATTATAACCCCGTTATGGTATCGTTCGTGTTGTTTATTCTTTATTTAATTGACCTGTATACTGATTGTGTGCACTGTTGTGTGTCTTTATCACTTTTACATTTGTTTGCAATGATGCTGTCTGTCTTTCTTCGAGTTTTCATTGACCCTTGGTGTGTTCTTACTTTGTGGTCATATATGGTACCTGTATTTTGATTCCTACTGACAGCTCATATCAAATCAAGTTCGACAAATATCTTAGACGATACAGAATACAATTTTAGTTTCATGTAAAGCTTTTACAAATCATTGTAAATAAAAATGTTGGTGCATGAAAAAGAAAGGCGAAAGATATCAGAGGGACATTCAAACTCATATATCAAAAACAAACTGACAAAGCCATGGACCAAAAAGGAAAACGACAATCAGACAATGAAAGTTCAACTATATACTGGCTTCCGAACCTACAAAAAACACCTGGCAAATATAGATTTATTTCGTCTTCAAGAAATACAAGCCCGGAAATATCGTATCAATTGGCAGATATGAAAAATGTTGCTACATAAAAATGGAAAGGTTAAAATTGAGAAGCTGAAATCATCTCTTTGTCGTAAAGTTTTGTTTTCAACTAATTCTCATGGTCAATTTCTAGATGTAGATCAAGATATCGTTGAGATATGAGTCAGACTTAACTGTAACTGTTGTATCCTATATCTCTAGTTCGATGGAGTTCAACTATCGTAAAATTCATATTGTAAATCACACATTAGTTTGCAACACCCTTAAGCAAGGCTGCTACGGACAAGTACAAATGTAATGGGTTTTTTTTCATGCTAAATGTTTAATGTATTCCTAAGCTTGTTCTGAAAAATGTATATCTAATGCATTTCTAATCATTTATTTATCTTTCATTTCAGAGTTCGTGAAGATCATACTAGGGAAGTAGTGAATAAAGACCTAACTATCCAAAAGGAGAAAGCAGAAAGATAGATTTGTCACATCGTTATACAGACTTTAGAATTAAATGTTACAAGTAGCCGGGCATACAAAAATTGTAGTTATTAGTGTAAATTGTTTAAAATGAGACTGCCATCTCCACATTGAAATCATTTATCATACGTTTTTGTTTTATTTAAAATTTTACTTAAATGATCAGTTGTGACTGATTACTATTCTTATTATCTTCCAATCTTCATTTGAGAAGTAACAAAAATAAAGATGAAGCTCGATATTGAATTGGCAAATTTGTAACGTGTCTTTTATAAATTACGAGTTGGTTGACCGTTATGGAATAACCGTTTCACAGATGATATCGGATATGTTCCTTACGTCGTAACTGCAATCCACCTCTCTTTTCACCACGAATGTGACCTACCGAATTAGACTATTTACCTGGTTTGTAATAACATTAGCAACACAACGGGTGCCACATGTGGAGCAAGATCTGCTTACCCTTTCGGAGCATCCCCAGTTTTTGGTTGGGTTTGTTTTGCTTAGTCTTTATTTTTCTGTTACATCTTGTGTACTTTAAATTGTCTGTTTGTCTTTTTATTTTTAGCCATGGCGTTGTCAGTAAATAAACTCATCATAGATACCAGGATTAAAATTCCATATTTACGGGAGACGCGCATTTCGTCTACAAAAGACTCATCAGTGACGCTCGAATAAAAAAAAAATGTTTAAAAGGCCAAATAAAGTACGAAGGTGAAGAGCATTACGAACAAAAAATTCCTAAAAGTTTTGCCAAATACAGCTAGGGTAATCTATTCCTGAGGTAGAAAAGCCTTAGTGTTTCCAAAATTCAAAGTTTTGTAAACAGTTAATAATAATTATGAACATATCAATGATAACTCAAGTCAACACAGAAGTACTGACTACTGGGCTGGTGATACCATCGGGGAAATAAATCTCCACCAGCAGTGGCATCGACCCAGTGGTTGCAAATAAACTCTTCATAGATACAAGGATTAAAATTCCATATTTATACCAGACGCACGTTTCGTCTACAAAAGACTCATCAGTGACGCTCGAATAAAAAAGAAATGTTTAAAAGGCCAAATAAAGTACGAAGTTGAAGAGCATTTGAACAAAAAATTCCGATAATTTTTGCCAAATACAGCTAAGGTAATCTATTCTTGAGGTAGAAAAGCCTAAGTTTTTTCAAAATACAAAGTATTATAAACAGTTAATTTATAATTATGAACATATCAATGATAACTCAAGTCAACACAGAAGTGCTGACTACTGGGCTGGTGATACCATCGGGGAAATAAATCTCCACAAGCAGTGGCATCGACCCAGTGGTTGCAAATAAACTAATCATCGATACCAGGATTAAAATTCCATATTTACGCCAGATGCGCTTTTCGTCTACAAAAGACTCGTCAGTGACGCTTGAATAGCAAACATTTTTTAAAAAGGTCAAATAAAGTACGAAGTTGAAGAGCAGTTTATTTTCGATCTGTGAGTTTGACTGTCCCTCTGGTATCTTTCGCCCCTCTTTAAGGCATAAGTTCTCTGTAACACATAGAAGTTAGATATTATGGTGTCTTTTCTTTAAACGCACACTCTCTCAGTAACCAGATAGAAATGTCATAGTGTTTGTTACGAAATAGAGACTCGGATGTCACATATACATAAGGGACCGTTCAATATTTATCAGATGGATGGGCCGGTGCAAAATGGGGAGGGGCAAGCACTTTTTTTGTGGAAATATTTGGATGGGCGAGAACTTTTTTTAATATATATAGTGGATGGGCTAGAACTTATCTTATTTGAAAAAAAAATGCTTTTAATTTCATCGGTGTGTAGGAAATGCCTTTTTACAGGCACAAAAAACATAAGGGACATGGTCTCAACAATAATTTTCAGTTTAGGCCAAATACAGATAGTCATCTTTAAATTCTTTTATAACTTTTTCAAATCAACATGGATTTTCATAAAACTCTACAATTATTTCATGTATATATTGATCTTACAAAATACCAGGTTGTTTGGTAGTTTGGTGAATTGCTGTCATTCTATGGATTTAATAAATAGGTTAAAAAAGCTAAAGTTTTCAGTTTTGGCTAAATCCAGATAGTCATCTTTAATTTTTTTCATAACTCTTTCAAATCAACTGGCATTTTCATAAAACTCTACGATTATTTCATTTATATATTGATCTTATAGAATACCAGGTTGTTTGGTAGTTTGGTGTATTGCTGTCATTATATGGATTTAATAAATAGGTTAAAAAAAAAGCTAAAGTTTTCAGTTTTGGCTAAATCCAGATAGTCATCTTTAATTTTTTTCATAACTTTTTCAAATCAACATGGATTTTCAAAAAACTCTACAATTATTTCATTTTTATATTAATCTTACAGAATACCAGGTTGTTTGGTAGTTTGGTGAATTGCTGTCATTCTATGGATTTAATAGAAAGGTTAAAAAAGCTTAAATTTTCAGCCTAGTCTAAATCCAGAAAGTCATCTTTAATTTTTTTTATAACTTTTTCAAATTAACATGGATTTCTATAAAACACTATAGCTATTTCATTTATATATTGATCTTACAGAATACCAGGTTGTTTAGTAGTTTGGTGAATTGGTGTCATTCTTATGGATTTAATAAAAAGGTTAAAAAAAAGCTTAAATTTTCAGTTTAGGCCAAATCATTGGATAGTCATCTTTAAACTTTTTTATAACTTTTTAAAATCAATTTAGATCTTCATATAACTCTACAGCTATCGCATTTATAAATTAATCTTACAGAATGCCAGGGTGCATCAAAGTCAAAAATATGTCTGCCTAAATTGCTTAAAAAGACCATAATTTCTTTTTTAAAAAGATTAAAGGGACATTGGTATTTGAACTATATTTAACATGCTGTGTTGTTAAGACAATAATTAGTAATTCAGCATATGATAATATTTTTACTAGTCCAAGAGTTATTGTCCCTTAGTTTAAATTATTTCCTTTATTTTAAATCAATATTGTATCTGAGGCTGCAAATATAAAATCAAATATATACATGTATATTCATACTGGTTTTAAAAACAATAAAATGTATGGTTCTGATACACACATAAACATTATATATAAATGGAATTAACTAGCACATTTCAAATTTTGTATTTACACCAAAGTCTATTCTTTGATTTCAAGACATAAACTTGCAAACTTTCAAATAGAAAAAGAACTGTAATATTTTTTTATTGTTTTAAGCTTTAGAAGGGCAAGGACTTTTTTTATAGATTTTTTTAGATGGGCGAGGACTTTTTTTTCAGAATTTAAAAGGATGGGCATTAACTTTTTTAATGAATCAATATTAAGAATGCACCGGCCCATCCATCTGATAAATATTGAACGGTCCCTAACAGTGAACACATACATAACGCGGAATTTGTATTCAAGAGAAAAGAGATTTCTGATTTTTCAAGGAATATAACCGTCATGGTTTCGTTGAGTTTCCATCGATCAGATATAAATGATTTCGTACATATCTAAACCATATATAATGATATATGGACACATTTATTATTCATGACTAAAATATCCAACATAATCATACAACTATGTCAGAATATTTTAAACGGATGTATAATCACTAGTAACCCGAATTTAACTTGATCGGACAAAAACGTGTTAACGCTATTTAAATGAGATTGATCGTTATTTGATAAAGATTGACAAAAATTAAAAATTATATTTAATTCATTTCAATTCATATCAATTCATTTTAACGCCAGTCAAATAAATTTCTCTGCAGTCGATCAATTGAAATCAAGTTAGTGGTTAGTTGTGTCAAACTAATAGGCCACGCCCCTGTTAAGCTATCTCAAACATGCATTAATTCGTTTTAAACATGGATAAGACCCGGGCTTTTTACAGGTAAATCACTCAAGCAAAACGACCTCGATGTATCCATCGTAAGTGGGCAGAATCAATTTGCGCCAATTGCAGTTTTGAAAAGGTATTAATTGCGCCACTGTCTTTTATTTTGATGGTATTAATTGCGCCAATAAATGAAATGAAATTGCGCCAGATTTACCTGTAAATATTTTTTACCTATATCATACATGTACATGTTTTACCAATATCATACATGTATTATAATTAACATTTCCACTTAAGATTTAACTGAACACTTATCAAATTTAAGAAAACTCACCAAAAAATAAATTGTTTAGTAAAAGAATATTTTTTCACGAGTCAAGATGTCTGATATACCATTCAAAAACTAGAGTCTGATAGAGGAAAACCGGTCATCATTGTTGAAGAACACAAATTCCGTCAGGCATTTGTAAAGAACTAATGAGTAGAGAAGTAAGCAGAAAGGAATATGTGTCTATTCTCAACTACAAATACCAGCCTTTAATTCAATGATGAACAGAGACATTTTATATGGTTTTAACTGTATATATATACGGGTGAACGTTTTAATTCAGCACACATTTCGTTATTAAAATGACTTTAACTCCGCCAGTCGGTAAACTGCCGGACCCAAGCCCAAAAATAGGAGGATGGAAGTCAATCATTTAGTTGTTATATATAAATAAAAATAAATAAAATTGGCGCAATTAGATGATTATTTCATTGGCGCAAATGATACCTATAGTTTTGAAAATTATTAGGCGCAAAAGAAGTATTGGCGCAATTAAGTTGTGGCGCAAATGAGTTACTTTTTGGCGCAAAAAGATATCGCCCTCGTAAGTAACGTGTGGTCCTTTGCAACTATTTACGAAACTTTATGTATTCCTGTAAATTTACCGTTTCTCTTTTTTTCTGTTTACTATATTGTACTCGTAAATCAAATGTAGACACGGAAAACTACACAGAAATTATTTATTGTGTACATAATTTAAATCGATGTGTCTTATATTTCCGGGAAGCAATATATATTCATTCTCTTGCTGTATATTGATATTTGGAAAAGCTTGTAATGAAAAACAAGATATTGTTGAATAATAAAATTGACGAAGATATTGTTGACGTTGAATATGATAAACAGAAAGGCATGCTCAAAATTCTAAATGAAGTAGCAGCCCACTGAACCTTTAAAACTGTGTTAAATTGTAATACCGGTCACTGGCCAAATCGGGCGTTAATTGTGGAAGAGAAACAAATATCAAACAAAAATATTGTTCTTACGATTCTGTAAAAAGATTATTGTGCTATCATGCACCCTGACGTACTTGTAATAAATGAACATGTATTCTGTATATATGAGATAAATTTTAGTCTGCGATAAAGATGGGTAAGTTGATTTAAGTTTAACGACCTTGACAGGCTATTTGTCGGCATACTCTTACGTTTTTTAATGTTTTAAAAGAAAACATAAATTTACGTGTTGGGCATTTAATATAAGTCTAGACTACTTACCAAATTGAAATGAACATAAACATTGTTAAAAAAACAAAAAATGGAAAAGAAACATTCTGCATTGTTGCTTTCATATATTTTTATTTCCTATATATTTGAGCGGAAATTTCTAAGTTAAAACTGATTGTAGTATAGATAAAATATTTCATCTAGTTGCTCTCGTTACATATTAAAATGAATTTCATTGGTCGGAACGTTTGCAAACTTTCAATCCAGGTGTTCTCATCGAGGTCCGCGTTCATGTTTCAAATCAATACACAATATGAAGTCCAGTTCGGCAAAAAGAAATCAAATTAAAACTCTACGATGTCCGAGTAAACAAACAGAATTTAGAAAAATAACACTTTTACGATTCTTCCAATCACGACAAAAATATCTATCTTTTTCTCCGATGAAAATCATTACTATTTATATTAGAACAAGTCAAAAGTTGCCGGAGCTTGATTTATGATGCATACGAAACTTTAATAAATAATTATCCGGTTTGTATTTTTCAAAATAACTATTATATCCGATAAAAATCGAAAAATAGATTATCGGTAAAAAATACCGATTTTTCTATGAGACAAAAATTATCCTTATTGGAGTCAAATTTGTAATAAAGGACAAACCATATCCTCATGTTTTTTTATGCAGCACTAGTAAGCATAGTTCGTCTGTTCTCGCTTCAAATCAAGCCATCATAAATACACCAGAGATTACTAAAATGAAAGTCTTCTCGCTCATGGAGATTGTTTGTAGGTATTAAGCTTCAATTCGACCATTGAATTTTTCAGAATTACGAAAAATATGTTATAATCCTTGACCTTCCCGAAGCTTATACTTCGCACAGTCGATTGTATGAAAGTTTTTTGAAAGAAACCGGTCTTTTACTGCAAAATAAAGAAGATTAAAGCGATCTTTGTTTGAAGTAACGAATGTCATTCTTAAAAAAAAAAAGTTTTCGTGTTTTAGGTCGTCCTGATGCAAACGTAAAAGTTGAAATAAAAATTACACTCCGAGATTACACTAAAGACATGTCGCTAGCACACATGGGACTAGATTTATTAATCGTTCATTTGCAAGTCAAAAATAATAATTATGCATCACTAATGATAAAACTTTCCAATTTAAAATTGAGAAAAATCCGACAGGAAACCAAAGTACAAAGGTACGGCATTTATTTAAAAACAATCTCCATCCAACTTCAAAATGTGAGGTAAATCGATTAGCTTACGCTAGCCAAGCAACCAACAGACAAAATAAATCTTGCCTCCCCGATGAAGACTATCTATAGACACGGAATAAAAAATAAGGAAATAATAGCATGTTAGATTGGTTACAAACACATGTATGCAAACATGATACAGCTGTTTCTTTACTGAACTGGTCAGTGGTAATACAAAACCAGGGTTTCAAAAAGATGAAGAAAAAGAAAAAGACATTTAAACATGTAAAAATGTATTTAAAAGCAAATCAGATATAGTGTTTAACTGATATTGAAAAAAAAGAATCATAATAGTCTATAATATGTAAAAATTTATTTCAGAAAGCTAACAACAAAATGAAAGGAAAATATGTGTTGCTTAAGGACATTGACCTAGGCCGTAACAGCCTCATGTTTGAAATTTTAAAACAAAGTTGAAACAAAGGCTTGTCTTCCTATCAAATTGTTTTCACGGCGAATGTCTTGCAAGAAGCAAACTCCCATTACTCCGGTGTCGCCCTTGCATAATTTTGCGTGATCCATGCATGTTTCTGAATTACTTGTCTTTTGTGCATTTACTTTCCTACTAAATGGCTATAGTATAAGTATTAATTTTCATTTGTAAATGTCTGGTTTCGCAATGATGCATGTCCACCAATATCCAGACATTGTGCGAAAAAAATATAGTTTAGAAGATATGATTTTATGCTGAATACAGAAAACATATAGTCGTTTCTTCATGAAGAATTGAACTCTAACATTACAGAATACCAAACTGGCTCTCCTTTTTTAGTATTTCCATCTGGTGTCTTACATTTATGGGTTTAACTTGTATTAAGTCGTGCCTACTTACTGTCAAGACAGATAGAAAATAAAGGAATATGGAGTAAAAGTCCACGGGACCTTATCGAACACAAAGTCAGAGCTTAACAAAAATACAAATTATCAATGGTCAGCGTTTTATTCTTGTTCATCTTTATAGTCGCTAGAGAGTCTTCAACAATGAAAGAATCACTTGTTTACCTGGAGAACAAAACGACAATAGCAAGAAAGGATCTGAGAGTACTTAAGTTTCTGACAGCTAGTTCACACTGTTACGTTTGAAGTCTTCCTGTCCGTCATCCCGCAATCGTTATTTTTGAAGACCATAAGTGAATGAATAATTTGATTTTCTGTCTCAGGACCTGCGCATATATAAAATACTTGCCACTGAACATTGAACCAAGTAAAATCAATACACATCGTTTCATATATAAAAATCAATCTACAGATGATAAAGCATTTATTTGTTGGTTAGACTCCCTTTTTTGGGAGTTGAACACTGTGCGGGACAAATTTCTTCTCATGGGAAGATATATTTTCCCATGGGAATATTAGATTTTTATTTTATTTTTTTCAGAATTTGTAAAAGTGCTATGAAATATCGAAATGGATTGACAATCACTAGTAACCAATGACTGGAAAAATTTAACAGGCATTTCAATAAATTAAAAGTATTTCTATCATACTTTTACACTCAATAGTTTGTTTTTTTTATCGTTGAATGATTGATAGAAATTCTACGGTTCAGCGGCTGATTTTACAATTTGAATCTTTCACCTATGTTTTCGGTCAATATCATCGTGCATTTCATGTAATAGTGTTCGCTGAACTGTCAAGTATCAGAAACATTCCTTTTGAATTTCAGAATTTAATTTAAGAATTAAAATTATAATTCTGTTTTAATCTATATACATGGGGAATGACGAATCGTGTTTAACATTGTTTTCTAATTATAACCTTATAATTTCGTGAATTTACATCATAATCATTATGAATGTACTTATTCTTTTTCGTCTACGTAACTCGATATGCGTGTTTTTCGCCACTAGAAAGATGTGCACTTACATTTTTTGTTCAAATTTCCTAATCATTCTTTTGCAATGTTGTAACTCGTCTACACAAAAATCTTTTATTTCAATTCATTTTTGGCAAACACCTTTTGAAGTCTTTTCTAAATCTTTTATAACCTCTCGGGTAATTACATGTATCAAAGAAAATCCAGAGTTTTGCATTTACAAGGACGCGTGCGGATGATCTTTGTGATATATTCACTTGTACTTTACCCGTAGGCGGTCTTCGTGTACTGTAATTTATGGTTTAAAGGAATACGAATACTTTATTTCTCATAAAACTTCAATTGCTAGTTATCAAGAACATGCATAAACAAAACTATAAAGTAAAATTATTACATGCATGTGTAAACGATACAATTAAATAAACTTGGAGGACTGACTTTCACATTTATAACTTTTACATAGTTTTTCTAATATTACAATATTTGATGAGTTTAACTGTTGAACAGCTTTAAAGATATAAGGGTTTGACTAACAGTAGTTCCTTAAACATTTCCTTCTTTTTCTATAGTTTAAATGTTTTACAATTCATAATGTAATGGTACTCGTCATCAATGTTGTTTGTGTCACAGATACGGCATTTTCTGTCTTCTCTGTGTAAATCCTGACACCTTCTAGACTCAATCGGCAACTACCACATCTATATCTGCGTAATATATGAATTTAGAAAGGAAAAAAGGAAAAGTAGTTTTCAAATTGATAATTCTTTTTGAAAATACGACAACATTATGTTTTATGCGATTCTGCAATAAAAGCAAAGAATTCTTCTTGAAACTGGTCTTTGGGTTTTTGTTTAATACATTTTGACACCCATTTATCACAAACTATGCAGACGGACGGATAACTAATATACGTCCTTGCTGTGCATTATAATTTAAGATAGTTGTAATTTGCAATTGTTTTAAATTTGTATTTTTCCCTCACTAGATAGGTGAAAGTATGTTTAAAATTTAATGTAAATTGCGAAATTGCATTACGAGCATTAATATATACTTTTAAGTTAGAATTTAGAGTCTCAACTTTTTTCAAAATCTCTGTAATATTACCCATGTATTATTTATGTTTATGTCAAAGGCGTTTGATTGGATAATAGTAAAAGGTAGGCGTGTTTTTTGGTAACTTTCCTCCAATCAACTGGCCTATTCGACAAACATGTGTGCGCTGATGCGTGTAAACTGGGTATTGTAACGGTACGTGTCTTAGATCAGAATCTATCGTGCGTGATCAATGTTTATTGTATAATTTCTTGTCATGTGGTCAAATTATCTGAAAAAAATTCCAAAGGTTACAACTTTTTGAAAGATTTTTTTCGGCAGAAACCAACAGCACTATTTGACGAAGACGAAATAAAGGATTAAATTTTTACGTCCAGTTACATATATTATAATGATGTCGAAACTGAACTTGAAATTGACAATAGGTTTTCATAGAACCGTCGCTTTTCCAAAGAATTCACGCTTAGTTGCTTTTTCACAACTTCGGGTTCGCATTATAGTTATACATGTACAAATAACTAACAATAAACAAATTTTGATGATTTCTGCAACTGTTCTAGGACCTTTTAGTTGTAATATAAATCTGTGATTTTTCTATATTCGTACTTTCGACGAAGCAAAGCAAGTTCGATCTAGATCTGGACATTTATGCATTAAACATTTACAATATTTTTAATTGTTGTACAAATTTTTTGTAGAACATGTAGAAAAATCCGTCTTTTCGGATAAAATTTTAATTTACGTACCATTGTAATATTGAGAATGGACATGGGGAATGTGTCAAAGAGACAACAACCCGACCAAAGAAAAAACCCAACACTGAGCAGAAGGTCACCAACAGGTCTTCAATGTATCGAGAAATTCCCGCACCCGGAGGTGTCCTTCAGCTGGCCCCTAAACAAATATATACTATATATATATATATATATATATATATATATATATATATATACAACTCGTCTAAACATCAACCCAACAATGTTAGATCTGTAAATTTGCTTTCGCAAATTTTTGGTTCTTCCCTCGCCGGGATTCGAACCCATGCTACTGTGATATCGTGACACCAAATCGCCTGCACTGCAGCCGTCCCGCTAGACCACACGACCACCTGGGCTCTATATATATATATATATATAGTCCAGTGATAATGAACGCCATACTAATATCCAAATTGTACACAATAAACCAAAATTAAAATAATACAAGACAAAAAAAGGCCAGAGGCTCCTGACTTGTGACTGGCGCAAAAATGCGGCGGGGTTAAACATGTTTATGGCAACCCCCCCCCCCCCCCCCTTATACCTCTAGCCAATGTAGAAACGTGAATGCATAACAATACGCACATTAAGATTCAGTTCAAGAGAAGTCTGAGTCTGATGTCAGAAGATGCATATACGGACCCTGGATTTAAATCAGATATGATCTGGCGGTTTTTGTCTTTTTTTCAAAATACATATTTTTAGTTGTGTCTATCTTTAGTTCCGAATCTTTCTATCATTCTATATAATTGATTTAGTTTAAATGAAAATAAGGAACTTGGAATTAAAACACTGTTGAAGAGAAACTACATATTCGGGTTAAATTCACCTCAGTTTGTTAATTCAAGTTTGACATCTAACATCTTAATCTGTAATCCACATTTACCTGACGACCTTAAATTGCTTATTGTTTTTTTATCAATCGAATATCCTCACACAGGAGACTGAGACAAATATGTTATTTGTAGTCCTTTGTAATGGTATTTATCAAAACTAAAATGATTGAAAATATCTTTGTAGAATATGAATTTGCCTAATAAGCGAATAATTATAATACATATAGATTTCAACATCTTCAATAGAGAGATTACTAATAAGATTTCCAAAATATATGTACATGTATATTGCGATTAGTGCTATATAGTATGTCAATGATATTGAATGCCGCTGAGTGTAAAATATTTGTCAGCTTAAAAAAATATTTTTGACACTGCTGGTTTTAATTTTCTGACTCAAGTATAAATTTAAGAAAAGTTTATAGTTTCTGAATATTTTTAGATTCAATATTGTATCATTATTATTATTTCAAAGTCTCACCACATACAAACATAAAATGAGAATCACAGAACTAAACAATTATCTAAAAAGATAAATGAGAGCCGTATAAGACACAATATATAAATATAAACAAATTTTTACTCATTTAAATTCAAAATTTACAGTGTCCGTATACTAAATGAAATTAAACATCTTTTTCTCTAAGAACAAGTGAAATAAAATGCCGTTTCTTTTCAATAAAATATTGTTGATGTTTTTGGCACCTATTGCAGCAACATTGTCGTTATTGAATAAATATATAAATTGTTCGCTATTTGATATTTATAGATTAAAATTTTAAGCTTAATGTATCATGATATGTCTATAATGGGCATTTTAAAAGCACAGGAATATGAAAAAGAAGATGTGGTATGATTTCCAATTAGACAACAGTCCACAAGAGACCAAAATGACAGAGACATTAACAAATATAGGTCACCGTACGGCCTTCAACAATGAGCAATGCCAAATCCGCATGGTCAGCTATAAAAGGCCCCGATATGACAATGTAAAACAATTCAAACAAGAACTAACCGCCTTATTTATATAACAAACAAAAAAAATGAACGAAAAATAAATATGTAACACATAAACAAACGACAACTACTGAATTGCAGGCTCATGACTTGGGACAGGCACATACATAAATAATGTGGCGGGGTTAAAATTGTAAGCGGGCTCCCTATCCTCCCCCTAGTCTCGGTCAGTGGTATAAAAGTACATGTACAACATAAAAACGAACTATAAGAATCAGTTTAAATAGGCTTAACTCATCAGATGGACAAAAACATGGAGGGGTATAGGGTGTAATATTTGTAACTGGTCGTTAAGCAACCATGAATCATTTAATCTATTCTTTATATTTTCATCTCTTTATTCTGTAATTTGAAGTGCTTATCCCATTATCATCTTTATTTCTGTAAACTCCATTTATTTACTTTCATAGCCTCATATATGTACATGTACATGGTATTTGTTACAGGAACAATTTTGACATAAAAAAAATTACAAAGTTAGTGTCCATATTTTCAGGTCACGATAAATGACTTGAATTTAGCTAGAAGGTTTTTTTCTAAGAAAATCCAGTTTTTAACACACTTATGCTTAATACTCACACTATCAGCCCACTTGTGAACTTTTGCATTTAACCGATTTGAGCTCATGTTATTTAATCTACACCACAAACGAATAATACTTTTCCACTGTTTATATCAAAAAAAGGTGGTATTCCTAAGTCTCTAGTAACTGCAGCATTTGGTGCATATTTTCGTACTCCGAGAAAAAAATCTACAAGCCCTATAATGTATAGAGTTAATACAGGAATATGATTTTTTCACCCCATATACCTGCTCCATATTCTATTATAGGACAAACCAATCTTGCATACAAATTGCAAATACAACGAAACAAACACCACCTAAAACAATCGTTTTACAAAAATCATCAACTTCGAATTACAATGAAGTTTGACTAAAAAAAACCAAAAAAGTATCATAAAGTCAAAATAATTAACCTATAAAAAAAAATACACACAAAAAAGAAAGAAATACAAAAAAACAAACAATTATATAACACGGCAAACAAAAAGGTGGAAGCCGTGTGTTTGTTATGTTTCTTTATTTCTGCATGAATCAGTGATTTTATTACCTGGTTAATTACTGGCACGTGTCGTCGGACAAAACCTTTGATGACAGAAAAAATCAAAATTACAACTTAACTACAATTTCTAATGACTAAAAAAATCAGATACATCATCTTCATGAAAAACAGCGTCCGATGGTATCTTTTTTACATTCATAGCACCATCCAATCATGGGCTTAGTGCAGTTTCTTGAGCTTAGTGCACCAAGGCGGCTTAGGTGTTGTTTAGACGCTCCCCAATAAACCGTCGTATATTACAAAATTCAGAATGGAAATGGGGAATGTGTAAAAGAGACAAAAACCAGACTATAGAGCAGACAAAAGAGGACGGCCTATATTACTGGTCTTCAATGTAGCGAGAAACTCATGCGTATACATACATGCATTATTGTATGCACATGCTTGGACTTATAGATGCATATATATACGTGTACAAGTCCAAGATTGTGTTATAAAGTATTTCTTATAAAAATACAGGAACATTTAATGCTAATCCAAACGCACGGGGGTCAATATCTTCAAATCTTCCGGTAATTACAAGTTGTCATTTGAAAAAAAAATTATAGTGTATTTTAACAGAAAAAAATTATGGATGAATTAGATAAATTTATTTTAAAGAATTCCAATCCCTTAAAAACGAGGCACCATCATATATACTTATAAAACAGCTCAAATTCTAATCACTGAAGAGACATGTATTTTCGAAATGCGCATCTGGTGCAAGAAAAATTGTACCGTTAATTTATTCTATATTTACCAGTGACACGTGTCTTAATTTTTAAAAAAAGGGATAGAAAAAAGTAGGAAACAAAAATAACCGGTTTTTCAAAACTATATTTTCAAAATGCACTGCATAATTTAAACCGCTTTAAGGTGTTTCATTTTATTTTATGTTTGTGCGTATACGAAAAAATGATAGCAAGTTAAACTTTAATGTTCATGACTTACAAGTATTATATTTCTTGTAAAATTGATAGATGAGCGGTTTTCACAAATACCGAACATAAGAATATAGCGTAAACGTCAATTAATGGACAAGCAACCCAACGAGAAAAATATAATTTCAGAGGCATCTACATGTACATGTATAACTAGTTTTGAGTTAGAGAAATCATTCAACATGTTCAATGCCATGCATACGATTCATTTCAGATTTGTGCGTTTTTTCGATTTACGAATAAGTCAATAAGATAAAAAAAAAAAAAAGTAATTGAAGCAAAAAAAAAAAGATACATGAAATAGCGAATTAACATAAGTTTACAAATACATACATAGGTGCATTTACTAAAACAACATTTTTTTTTCTTCATATTATTGTAATTTTATGTTTATGTACCCGATATGGAGCTCTCTTGAAATTAAAAATCACTTGCATGGGTATTTGGGCAGAATCAATTTGCGCCAATTGCAGTTTTGAAAAGGTATTAATTGCGCCACTCTCTTTTATTTTGATGGTATTAATTGCGCCAATAAATGCAATGAAATTGCGCCACATTTACCTTTTAATATTTTTTACCTATATCATACCTGTACATGTTTTACCTAAAACAAGACAAGACAAGACAAATACTTTCTTAAAGTCTCGCTACTTGTTATATATAAAATATACAGCTTTTTAAAACACAAGTTAACTTGGCAACAAGAGCCACTCTATAAAGAGTTTTGAGAGACTATAAAACATTTTTTTCTTAAAATTCTAATGCAAATACAAGTCAACTATCACGATCGCGAGTATAAAATAAATTTTCGCTTTATTAAAATTTCATAGCAGATTTTGGCAGTATAAAATACCATATTTTTATTTGTAAAAAGAAAACTAATTTTTTCATTATCAGTGTCCAGAAATTAGAGCGACAAATTTTGAGAACTGCGTGTAAAAGAAAAGCAACCAATGTGTTGTCAGAGCGACCTTCAAAAATAATAAATTCAGAGATCTTCAAAATTGAAGAAGAAAATTTAGAAAAGAAAGATTTGAAATATGTGTGTCAGTCTATGTATAGAGAGAGAAGAAAACTGCGTCTGGCTTAATCTAAAAATCGAGCAGAATTTCACAGAAAATTGGATGATATTGGTCTTGTTACAAACAAAGATGATGACTTTGTATCGTGTAACGATCCAGAAAGCGGTATAATTTTATTAGGATGCGAGGCTAATTTGAAATTTCAGTGTACAATGTCAGAGGATTTTTTTGCTGTTGGTACCTAGTCAATCATTTAGTTGTTATATATAAATAAAAATATATAAAATTGGCGCAATTAGATGATTATTTTATTGGCGCAAATGATGCCTATAGTTTTGAAAATTAGGTGGCGCAAAAGAGGTATTGGCGCAATTAAGTTGTGGCGCAAATGAGTTACTTTTTGGCGCAAAAAGATATCGCCCGGGTATTTCTGGTGTATATACATGTATAACACGTGATATCTACATGTACAATATACGGAAATGACACGGCTGGGTATTGTAAAGTTACTGAAGGTAAATTACTGGCAGGTGTATATCCCCGGGCGAAAAAAATACTGATTTGTGAAAACGGTTAGGTGTAATTTGTCATATTGTAAACGTTTAGTAGAGGTTTCCAGATTTGCTACCGTACCAACCGTAGTACGAAGTAGGAGCCGTCATTTCACTTTTGAAACTTATTGATGCATACACTTTATATCATCACATGTTTTAGGAATCATATGCAGAACTGTTTTGAGAATATTTAGCTGTTATTTGGGACTAATTTCATGTGGTTTCTTCTTGTATTCGAAGGAAACAATAGTGTGTGCACTCGATTATGCTTTCAAGCAACCGTTGCAAGTAACCGTTGGTACGAAAGGTTTATAGTTAAGAGTTATTTCCCCGTGAAACTACATAGATACAAAGAAGCTAAATTACAAGACAAATTTAAACTTTATAAATTTTGTTTGTAATAAGTTTATGTATCATTGTAAAATGTTAAAGTTTTGTATTTATTTTGGTAAGTTTTTAGAAAACATGATCAAATAAAATTAATTTGAACAAAATAAATTGACCTTAATAACAAAAGAAAAATGACAAAACTAATATAAAACCAAATCGTTGTTCAGTCTGTATGCGTGAGGTCTAAAACCCTTGTCGATGGATATTGAATTAAGATTAAAAAAAATACAGGGAGACATACTTTATAAAATTAATACTCTGTTACAAAAAACCGAAGGTGTCAAAACGGTTTGATTTCTAATTATTGTACTGATTATGTATGTCATTATACTTTTAAATAACATTGCCTTGTGATAATTTTGTGTTATATGTAATATAGCTGTTGTATATATATGTTGAAGAATTAAATAAAAATAAAAAAAATCAGACGTCCGGAAAGAAATTATAAAAAATACAAGGTCTTATATATCTTCAATTTGAACAATTATGCATAGAGATATGGCTGATATCGTATTTACTTGACATCCTTCCTTTTTGGAGAATTATCTTTACCGTCGGGTTTAAAGTTTGTCTTTATAAAAAAAACCTCATAAAATCAATATGCGCTATAAATTTTAGAAACATGCCCTTTTTATTAACACAACTGTCCATATATCTTTTTCGCAGTAAGCCGAGAGAGAAAACTCAGAAAAACTGGAGTTAACTATTTTAAGCAGTATCGTATGCATGATACTAGTACATATAAACCTGAACATATTACATAGAAACATTTACCAACCGATGAAAATGATCCTTAATTTTGAGTGACTGTCCATAAATCAGTTGTAAATGGTGCAAAAGACATTATATAGCAACATAGTATTTTCCGTACAACATTACGAAGAGTTAGAAAGACATATTCATATTGCATTAGACTAAGTGTAAATATAGCGTCAAATTATGTCCGTTATCAGTGAACAAAATACGCTGTGTTGTATGAAGTTTTTTTTGGCAATGCTGTACGACAAAAGGATTAATGGATGGATATTGGTTTAACATTACCCCTCGTAGATTATATTATACTACTCCCAGGCACGTGCAATACACAATTTTGCTCGCGACAATATTTACAAATATTAATGTAATAACAATATCTAGTGACATAATAATAATAAGCGAACACGATGAAGTAACATCGTGATGATAAATATTTCGACTCAAAAAATGGTTTTCGTTAGTGTCATAAAATTTATATTTATTCTTTAAGTAATTAATATAATCAACAATTTTATTAAAACGTTCAGTGACAAAATATAAGGAAAATGATTGATCGATGGTTTTACAATGTGTGTTGCGTTTTATGAATAAATGTTGCTCCAATGATCGAAAAGATAGCTTAATTAATAAAAATTTATTTTAATGAGAAATCAACACAATTTTGAACTCATTTTTGCCATAAGCCCGTGTACTAGTTTAGTGACGCATCCAGAACTTTTCATAAAAGGGGGGCGCTCCATCCATGCTTCAGTGATTCCCTATATAATCAACCAAATTTTTGCCACGAAAGGGGGGGGGGGGCGGGCCCCAAGCCCCCTCCTCCTGGATCCGTCTATGTAGTCATTAACGACACCAGTAAGGTACAAGTAAGATATAATTAATAAGTAGTTTCTAATTATTCCAATTTATATTTGAGTATTAGAAAACATTCTTTATTCTAATCCTTTTCTTAATATATACAGAAAACAAAATCATAGCCATACAGAAACGCAAATCTATTTTTAAAATATAAAGGTCGAGGCAACTCAGTTCCAGTAAGGACTGTTTGATTCATTCTCTTGTGCACAAAATAAGTTTTATCGTATAAAATCACGTGCAAGGTTTCTAGAATCAGAAAAATCGTAATAAAATAAAAGATTAAGGTTTTTATCACTGATATGCAATTTTGTTTCTTTATTTTCATCATGATACATACAATAATCTCATGCATTAAATTAAACCTCCCAAACAACACCAACGGTTGTGTTACGTACCAACCGTACCTGATACGTAGCAAATCTGGAAACCTCTAAATAGCGCTCATCTCTTCTGTTTTATAATATTAATTGCGCCAATAAATGGAACTTGACACATTCCCCATTTCCATTCTCAATTTTATTAATTGTGTCATATTTACCTCGAAACTATTGCCCAAACCAGAGACATATAATACATGTATTATATGTCTCTGCCCAAACTATTAACATATTTACACGTACATGTAACATTATAATACGTACTTCAACTGTTAAATAACTTTATAATTACTAAAATTCGAAATTATGTACTTCTCCTTCCGTATGCCATGTTTTTTGTGTCAATTCTATCTTTCCATCAGGTCCATTGTGCACTTTTTTTGTCAGTCTAAGTGCACTAAGGAGGCCCTTTCAGTTTGCGAATTCTGAACCTACATGTAAATACCGAAAAGGACCTCCTCAGTGCTCTAAGAAGAAACATTTGAAAACAAGTCTATAATATTTGCACAATTAAATGAGTGTTTTATTGGCGCAAATGAATGTTGCAGTTTTTATGATAAAGTGATACAAAAAAAAAAAAAATTCGCGTACTTAGCTTGTGGCGCAAATTTATTCTTTTTTAGCCAAACTGGATATCGGCCTTCAAAACATTGTGTATACATAAACAAAGCAATATTTATCTTTTACGCAGTCTAGCCGGAGAATAAAAGTTTTTGCAATTTGTGTAGGATTTTAATTTTAGAATGCAATGAACAAGTAAGGAGATCGTTAGAAACCTTAAGTGAATCGGAAAATGAGCTATGCACGATGAAAGGGAAAAGTTTGGTGACGGTCGATAAAAATTTCATGGATGCACTTGATAATTGTAAAATTTCAAGTCTTTAAATAACATCCATTTGTAGAACTGATTATTTCGATCCTTCAAATATATGTAGAATAATAATTAAAAAAAATATATTATTAAGTCTCTTTCATATAAATACTGAAGATTTGTATTTGATCATCGATTGCAAACATAACGTTCAGTGAGAAATATTTCATGTATTCGTACAGAGAACAAATCAACTTCTTTCAGAATACAATTGATTGGTTATTGAAGTAAATGATTTGCGACAGAATAAGTGAAACTTGGCCAGCAGCTTACCTCTAAAATAAAGAAATATAAAAAAGGTAGACGGTTAATTCTGTATTTTACTCATACTGCACTCAAGCACTTTTTACAGTCAATACCGCAAATATGAAATACATCGATTTAAAGTCATAACAAACGAGTGACCGGTGAAAAATAATATTCTTCCAATTCATGAACCAATGCATACAAACATCATAAACTTAAGTCTTCTGTGCACGAATTCATCATTTTGTTTGTGTAAATTTCGTATAATCCTCAATTTTTTTCTCAATTGGACAGTGTTGTTGTGAAAATATAGCAGGTAATTAAAGTTCGTGTTTTGAAGCCGAAGTTTAACGATTGTCACCTGTTTGTCAACAATTGGCAAAAAATCAACAAAAAGCATAGAAAAAAGCACGTGTTTAACATGTTTAATTCAGATAATAGTTTATTTTAAGGACATCCATGCGTATTGTGATCACCGGATTTTTACGAGATGTGTCACACTGAGGTCACTTTGCATACGGAAAATATGTCGGGGGAATTGCTTCCTGAGGAAGCAATTAAAATAAAGTAAACTTCTTCTAAATATGAATAAATTAAAGAATTTGCTTCAGAAAAAAGTATATGAACACAAGATTTATAATAAAAACTATCCATTAAGTTATAAATAAACATATGCATTATTTTTTTTGATTTGAGGTTTCTTATGACTTTAAATTATGTACACAATAAATAATTTCTGTGTAGTTTTCCGTGTTATACATTTACATACGAGTACAATATAGTAAACTGTATAATTTGTGTATGTATTTGATCCTATGAGCTGTATATTTTCTTACGGAATAAAGAATTATTACAGTAAAACAGAAAAAAGAGAAACGGTAAATATACAGGAATACATAAAGTTTTGTAAAAAGTTGCAAAGGACCACACGTAACTTACATGCCACGAGTTTTCATGGAACTTGGCAATTTTTGAAACGCATGTATATATGCGATAAAGATCTAGTGCATTTGAGCAAATCAAAATCATGTTATATATCTAACTATTTTATTTTCAACAGATTCACAAGTTTTGCATTTTTAAACCGCGTGTGCATATATATTTTAATGTTTTATTTCAATTCCTTATATATGAACATGTCACGTGTATTATTCGGGCGCCCTATTATTCATTCGCTTGTTTAAATTGTGAAACATGCGACTTTACTAAGACTGTACGCATTTAAAATTTGGAACAAAAAACTGCAATTGGCGCAAATTGATTCTGCCCAAACGATAGATACATCGAGGTCGTTTTGCTTGAGTGATTTACCTGTAAAAAGCCCGGGTCTTATCCATGTTTAAAACGAATTAATGCATGTTTGAAATAGCTTAACAGGGGCGTGGCCTATTAGTTTGACGCAACTAACCACTAACTTGATTTCAATTGATCGACTGCAGAGAAATCTATTTGACTGGCGTTAAAGTGAATTGATATGAATTGAAATGAATTAAATATAATTTTTAATTTTTGTCAATCTTTATCAAATAACGATCAATCTCATTTAAATAGCGTTAACACGTTTTTGTCCGATCAAGTAAAATTCGGGTTACTAGTGAATGCTAATGATTAACATTAAGCTTCATTAAAAATTCATTTCAAAGAACTGTCATTGTATGACACATAGACAAATATTACTACATGTATCAAAAATACGGAAATATGTTTCAAATAACACGTGAGAGTTTGAACACAATAAGGCTCTCTGAATTAGTGTCCCGTTTGGTTAAGTGATCTTTTAATGGTACACTGCTGCAATGTTATTATTTGTATCGATTTGAGATCGTGTTAATCAGTTTCAATTGTTTTACATTTTAATGTTGCTGGCCATCCATTCGTTATCCTAGACAGGAAATCGATCTGGTACCTTTTGAGTAATGTTGTATCGCTTAAAGCAAAAGAAATAAAGCTGAAAAAAAAACAGTAGCAAACTGTGTCATCTTGTAAAAAACTCTGCACATTATTTTAACATTTACAAACACGTTAATCTTTACAGGCCTCAAATAGATGTATTATTTTCAAAGTTTGCATAGTCAGTCCATATTAATGATAAGAGAAGTCGGTAAAATAATAAATTTTTCCTGAATTAAATTTATTCCATTGTCATAGGATATCAATTCCATTGTCATTTAAGAGCGTTGCTGTGTGTTGTCGTTGAAATGTTTGAATTAATATTGGTCCGATGGCATTTATATGTACGTTGTGGTATGTTGTTTAGATGCGTTGTCAATTCGTCCGGGGGTTGTCCAGAATATTGATAACAGATCAACAACTATGGCTTCCCTTGTTAATACGGGTTTTTTTTTTCGTTTTTTTTTTTTTCTCTTTCTTTTGGTTTCGTATTTATTCTATCTATATACTTTTCTTGATAAAAATGGATTTTTATGTTATGCAAATAAACTGAGAAATCCCTCCTCCCGGGTCCCTCCTTCGCTTTCTTTATTCTTGAAACAACCACTAATTCTTAAATTTTATGAAGGCATTGCATGACTCGCACCAAATTTGCCGTTAATACTAATACTTTTAGACATTGTCGTACCGGGGTTTTTAAAGCTGACTGTACATGGTGTGTTTTTGCTCATTATTGAAGACCGTATAGTGGCCTATAGTTGATATATCCTTGTCCTTTTGTGTGTTTTTTTTTATTACCAAAGACGGTATGAGACAATAGTTTGTTCACAAACATAATAATTTTTTTCGCACTTTTCGGAAAACTTATTTTTAGTCATGGCCTTGTCAGTTTATTTTCAATATAGTTTTACTGTCCCTCTGGTATCTTTCGTTCCTCTTTAATCAGTGGGACGATACTAGTTGAATATTTATTTGACGCAGATAGAATAAACCAAATCTACTTCTTGCACATTTATAGGAACAGATATTTCATTGTGTTAAGATGTAGCTTTAAAATCAACTTTCTTGACACGTGCTTATTTTCGATAACTAATATATTTTGTTATCTCAGCTATATCGATATATTGCTCAGGTCAAGCAGTGATGACATTTTTAATCTCTTTGTCATCGTGTTCTCACATGAAACGCTTCCCGAGAGTCGTTTTAGATGAACAGTTTTTGTAATAAGTTGGAAAAGAATATTTAGTCATTCAAAATTTTTATAAGTCCATTTATTTGTAGTGAAGTGCTGGATGCACAAGTACGTAGCCACAGCCGGTCAGCATGGAGATGTTACATCCAATACCTTGTGTAAAGAGTGTATCATTCTCTTTATACGTTACGAACCCTTGTAAGAACTCTTTGGGGGGGGGGGGGGTCCGAAAGTAGCCTCTTGCAAATCTATTTGAGGAAATTTGGTGTTGTCAACTGGTCTAATCTGAAACGATTTAGATATAATATCATATTGTATAGGCAACAAATTATTGAAGATAATAATATTAGATAAAAGATACCTTTACGTCAATTTGAAAAAAAACCAGGATCAGAATATTTGTTTTATTATATAACGAAAATTATGATTAATTTATAAAATGAAGGACAATAACAATTGTACCTGATAAACATGTATATAATTTTCAATAACTTGTACTTAATTTATAAGAATAAATGAGATGCATATCATACCCGTAGCCAGGGGGGTTCGGGGGGTTCGGACGAACCCCCCCTTGAAAACAAATAATGACTGTTAAAGTCAACGTTCTGTTCGAATTGTGACTGTAAAAGTCGAGTTTTTGAGGCCAACGAACCCCCCTTTGGAAATTCCTGGCTACGGGCCTGCATATATATGTCAATGAGATACAAATCAAACGACACAAATACCGAATGACATCTAGAGGTCCAAATATCACGAATAAATCCTGATAAACCTTAATTTTTATATACTGAAATTCCATAGAATTCGCTGAAGCCTATTTTCCAAAACAGACTGCAAGGGCGAAACCAGGGGTTGAGGTGGAATGGTGCATCAACAGGGACACAAACGAATTCAAACAATCTAGTTCACAGACATATTCGACTTCCCTGTCAATCATCAAGTCGAAGGTTACATAAAGTAATTTTAAAATACGAATAAAACAGGGTGGCAGTGCTATCCACATGAGTAACACAATAACAGTGCCGTAATTAATTCAACGTGAATTGCAAACCTTTTTTGTAGCAATGCATTTATATATTTTACAAATATTACATATTTGAAAATGGAAACACAAAAATAATAATTTAGTGTTTCGCTTTTAAAGTTCGTCAGTGTACATAACATTCACAGATTAACCACCTTAATCTATCTCATATTTAATACATATCTGAATAGTTTGCAGTTTTGTTGGGTTGCTGTCTCTTTGACTTTTAACGAGCACATTCTTAATTCCGAAGTTAAAGAGTTTTAAAAAACTTTAGCGGTAATATATTCATTCATTTGTGTATAATTACGTATGATTCTGAGATATCGTGAACATCAATAACGTCTGTGTTTGTTTTTTGATCATATCTAGTTTGATAAATTTCTGGCTAATTGATCAATTTCAGTCAATTATCAGAAAAAAAAGTCTACATGATAAATCATCTATTTTTATATCCTGCTTGGTCGATCGACTACAGTCACAAGCTTCAAAACAAATACAGCAGTTCATACAATAAAAAATTTACAATCGAATACTTTTCCCAAATTACTAATGTATTGTTTATCAAATTCTCGAGTGACAAAAATCCCTTACAAAATATTGAATTGTATAATTATCTCAAAACTCGTGTTTATGATAATAAGAACTGCAAAATACGCATTGCGACATGGTCGTTTCCAATGAAAACTGTTGTAAATTTAGATTACTTTTTAATATTTGATGAAACATCGGGTGTATTAATGGAAAATTATATTTGCGTAAACTGTTTGTGTAAGAGAGCGAAGAGTGGTCTTTGAAACAGTCCCTAAGCGCCATCTATAATTAATGTTGGTAAACGTGTCGCATTAATATATAGCTGACGATCCTGAATTAACTCGTCCCATTATTAATAATCCGGATAGGAACTTGATCTCTTAAAATGGTAGGTTCAAACTTATCTATACTTTTTATTAACTTATTACCACCTTTTCCCTCTATTTACAATTCTATGGTATGCTGGAAAATGTTACAGTAGGAAGCGCGGGAAACAAGATAGTTCATAAATGTTTTGTAATATAATTACTTAGACTTTCTATGGACACCTTGTATAGTACAGGAAGAACATTTTCATTTTCAAGTATTTGATAACACATATGTCATAATATTATTCAATATGTGTAACGGTTTAATGTTTACAGTATATGTGTATATTTGGATTATTGACATCACTGAGTGAATTATTCATTTAAATTGCAGATAAACGTATCTGAAACTGAACCGAATTTGTCAAAAAAGATATGCTTTCATTGAAATCTAATTTCCTTCAAGCTAGCTTATTTCCATGATTGTCTATTATGAAGTTGTACTTTCTTCCATGTTGCATATGGTGCAACACTGTACATTAACTTCATATGTTCAATGTTTTGAAGACATATATATAATATCTTAGTTCACGACCCGTCATTTGTTTGTCCGTTGTCCGTTCAATATCAAATAACAATATATGACAAATCAAAGTCTGTTGAAAACAATTGATTTACATTGAATTAAGAAACACCTTTTCATACTATTGAATCCACTGTTTTATTTGACGGATTTCTGATACAATGTAATAAAACAACATAACACACCGGGAAGATTATCAACATAAACTCTAACATAGTTCAAACTGAAGAGCTTGCAACTTGTAGGAATTTTTATTAACCCCATGTTTCATTTGGTGCTTTTCTTATTCCATTTATTATCAGATTGAAAACTAGAATTGCAAAAATATTTTAATTACTTTGACATTTTTACAAATATTTGACCAGTCTTTCCGCCAGTTTGTGTCTACATGTTATTTATGCATGAAAGGTTTTCATCACCACCTCGCTTTAATACAATCTTTATACATAGAATGGTTCTAGTGTTTCTCAGTCTTCAGTTTTCTATGTTGCGTTTTGTATACAGTTGTTTGTCTTGCTGATTTTTCTTTAAATAGCCATGGCGTTATCAGTTTATTTTAGACTTTAAAGTTTTAATGTGCCTTTGGTATCTTTCATCTCTTGTTTTATAAAATTTGAGATAAGTGTTTTATTCAATTACACCAAAGCCTTATTGCATACGGTTGATATGACTGGTTGCTCATAATAAGACAATAACTTTACTAACTTTACTATATCTGCATTTAAAAGATTTTGTAATTTAGAGGAACCTAACGAAATTGACGGAAATGCTATCAAAACATGTATAGTATTTTTATTCATGGCAACGACGTCAACAAATTTCTACACAAATACTCATAATTTAGTATGGAATGAAAATTAAAAAAAAACCCAATAAAACTGAATATCAAATTAAATACATTTATCTATATATGATTTGTATACGTCATATATGATGAATCTATATATAACTTTCTTTTATATTTCCCTATGATTTGGATAGTCAATGTTATCCCATGGCAGAGCAGATGTTATCATTAATAATGAAATTGTATTGGGTAATATCAATTTTAGTGTCAATTTCATTGTAATTACCGTATGTTACACTTAGAAAGTACTCCCTCTGGAGGATTGGGATCAATAAAAGCCCGGCAATACAGGGAGATACCTCATCAATAAAACACGATATATAAATATATACAAATGTATTTTACTCTCTATCAAACAGCTACTTTGTCGTTGATGAGATGCACGGCCGACACTCGGCTAACCGAGAGATTGGTCGGTTAATCTATATTGAGTATGCGGCTATATGGGCGATTGGTCTGTTAATCGGGTTGGTTATACGTCTGTTAAGAGTAAAACGCTTAATTTAATGTTAAACTCTATTAAATATACGGATTTTTGGCATGTTATAAGAACCAAATCAAAAAAAGAAAAGTGTCTGACAAAATGATATCTATCATAGAACATTTTGCACTTGTAAAAACATTTCTTAGTCTGCGCAGTTTTCAGTAAAACTAAAAGGCGTCGCTCAAGTATGTAGTATTTATGCTTATACGCATAGCAATTTTTTTAATAAAAGGCGAAACAAACAAATTTAGATATCATTTAAAGAACAAAAAATAGTACTGTGGTTCTAAAAAAATAAATTGACCTAGTAAGTAAATATTTCATAATTGTAAAATAACGTGAATAATACCACGTTTTAATGAAAATTATGGGAATAAAGTCTGTTTATGGGTTGGACAACTGAAATTGTGTCAGTTAAGAGTTATTTAGCCACGACAATAATTTTTCTACCTTTATATTTTCCCCTTGAAAAAGGTAAGAATGAGATGTTCCTGAGTAAACAAAAATGACAATACGGTGCCACAGTATCCTAGAAAGAGCATTTTTATTTTGACTTTCTTTGCATTTTATTGAAGGGTGTGTCACTTCAATATAGCGTGATATGGATTGGCTTTGGAATATGCATGCATTTTTTATTGACGTTTTCAATCAGCCTTAATTTTTGTGTTTGTTCGAAGTAGCACGTTCTCAATTCCGACTGAAAGTGTATTTCTAATACAACACAGGGTACATATAACGTGTTCTCGTTCACATATGAACATGATATTTCTCACTGGACATTAAACCATAATTCGTCAGCATCTTCCAATTGGTTCTTTTCTTCTATTACTTAATCATATGTTGTTTACAAACCACTCTAAAGAAGTAAACGGAAAGGAGCGAATGCAGCTACGTTTGGTTATTTTAAGTTTCAATTAATTTTATTCCGTTTAGTTCCTTTCTACATAAGTGCAGAGGAGAACTACAGTTGTCTATGGTGGCCGGTGAAGTCCATGTCGCGTTTTCGCGATTTCACCTTTCATATTCTATAGGGCGAAAATGCGAAATCGCGAAACGGCGAAATCGCGATGTTGAAAACGCGAAAACGCGATTAAACAGAATCAACATGATTTATGCGATCATTCTTGGATGAAATTAATATTACTTTCATATTACACTTTTTGAAACCATTTATATCAATTTTCATTTTCATGTGTTGTTTCCGTATATGTTATATTTCATTGCTCATGTGTTGTTTTCGTATATTTTGTTCGCTCGTCTTGAGCCTAATCATTTGATCCGAAACACCCCATATAGCAATAAAATTATACTTTTATTGCCATTCATAACTCTTAACAGACCAATTAACAGACCGGGTTTTATACATCCGACCCATTAACAGACCAGGTTTTAAATAAAGATTGATTTATGTCACCAAAAAAACAGATTTTCGTGTAGATTTTTCACATAATGATATCAATATGGTTAACAAACATAATGCCCTTCTTTTTTCGATGTTCAATATACTGAATGCAAGTAAATTTAACCAATGTGTCATTTTGTGTACATTTTATGTGTGTAAAATGTGTATAAATTTATTGATGAGTAACCCGCCTTTTCATTTTATAGATCGTACATCGAAGCTAGAAAAATAATAATTACACCACTGAATTCAGTACATTGAATTGTTTTGTTAGACATGAATACTTTTTATGATGAAAATATATTTAGAAAGTTATACAATGAAACATGCTGAACTTTCAATGATTTTCTCGATAACACCCGATTAACAGACCAACCGCCGAAAAAAGCCGCATACTCAATATAGATTAACCGACCAATCTTTCAGTTAGCCGAGTGTCGGCCGTGAGATGACTCTTTTTAAAATTAACATTGTACAAGTATAAAACTGCAACGGTTGAAAACGCAAATCATATAATTACGTGTCATCTTAGCAGATTTAGAAAGGTAAACACTAAACAAAGGGGCAAACAAACAAAATTGGTTTACTGAAAAAGAGGAAATAGAATATTCCTAATACTATACTAATACACAAAAACAACACGCATCTACATAAAGCACAATAGCTGTTCATAATTGTGATCCGCACCTAATCATACTTTTGGAACCTATAACTCTGCGCTTATTGCGAATTGTCGCTGTCATACATATACGTGTAGTTCACTCATTTATTGTTTAAGTTGGTTTTCACTTGAAAAGACTCGTTAAATCGTAACTGAGTTGGACAAACATCACGGTATGTATTTCATTTCAGTAAAACATCAATTCATTAAAACAATGATGATGATTTTTGACGCAGGTATATAGTTTTACTTAAAATATTAATTAGGGATAACGTCATGCCTATACGATTGAAGAACATTCAAACGTGCTGCTCGAATTACTCCAGAAATTGATAATTGAACGTTTTCCGTTGGGACACCATTAAACGAAGTGTAATAAAATATTATTGGTTTATGCTTATCATAACTATAAAATTGATCAGTGTTAACATTGATCTTTTCCATGTATTACTTAGATGGATCGTTCTAGTTACTGTTTTGACGAGACTGAAAAAGACACAGTAACGGTTCTTTTGACTACGAAACATGACATCTCCATGGTCTAAAGCAAACGTTTAACATTGAATTACTCTTCTTCATTCAAGTCCCTATTCTATGTTATCAGCAGTCATTCCAGTCCATGAAACTACAAATAAGTCGATACGATGGATTTTAAGTTGGCACTTAGGAGCTATAAGTGATAATTGATAATATTTCAATAATTAATACCGAATTTGTCAGAATAAATACTAGTATGTGCATGTTCAACACATTAGATATTATTAGCCCTATTCTGACAGTATTGGTACAAAGTACAGGATTGTTATATTAGTGCTATACTATCATGAGTAAGGCAAGAGTATACAAATAGATATATAAGAGTATTTGAAGTTAGTGAAAGCTAGACCAATACCCAATTGAAGCTAACAGATAATCTATGATTTCCAAAACTAAATAATCAAATATATTATAATTGGTATGGTGTATTCCCTTAACTATGAAATCATGTTGTAACCCGACAAATATATATATACATTTTAGAAAGAATACTTAGTAACATGATATTGTAATTATTTGTACAAAGCTTGAAAAGGGTTACTCGGTTCCTTCGATTTTGTTCCTGATGTTTATGACATCTAAGCAATTGAACTTGAAAAATAGAAAACCACACATATAATAGGTCTGCTGCATATCTTAACTTACATAAAAAAAATAACATTCGGTGTTCGTTAAACTTCTTAAAAATTCTTCTACATAAAAAGTGGGTTTCTTTTCTTTTATTGGACGTAAAGTACAGGTTTCTATATGTATAGGAAATATAACTATATTCGATGGGCATTAAAATATACGATCAATGACAAAAATTATGTATTTGATAATAAATGCTTGCTGTACATAAGTGATCTCATTAGTAAAATAGTTCATCAAACATTTATACATTAGCAGCTAGTGATGCAATGATAAAGAAATAATAACCGTATAATACTCATTGATGATTTCCCAATCAATTATTACACAAAGGAATGTATAACGTTTTGTCAAACGTCTATGCGACAGTGAACCCATCGCACTGGTTAGCTAAAAACTGGACATCTAAAAAGTAAAATCGCAATAAAACTGAACTCCGAGGAAAATTCAAAACGGCAAAGTTCTCAATCAAAGGGCAAAATCAAAAGCTCTAAAAGACCAAACGAATGGACAATACATTACTTCTTACATACTAAGATGCATTCTAAACTTCAGGAGCGTAAACTGTATGACTCGCTATTAACTGGCTGTTATCAAGACAAAGTACTATATAAATATTTGTAAATTTGTATATCTGCTCTGAGCACGTACTGACCTCCAATCTGTTTTTTTCCTAAATGTACATAAGTACAGTATATATACGATTGTGGCTACTTAAACTGGATACAACAATTATGATCATTTTTCATTATGTATTGTGCACTCGTCCAATTCCAGCACTTTCTAAAAGCTTACTCATCAAAGATACAAGGCTTATAACTTGGTATAACTTGGTAGAAATTAAAATTAAGTCATGATATTAAGAAAGGCGAGAACTCTTTATAGAAAATCCAACAATACCGGTTATCCAATAGATATAGGAAGATGTGGTGTGAGAGCCAATGAGACAACTCTCCATCCATATAACAATATATAAAAGTAAACCATTATAGGTCAACCATGACACAAAATCAGTACATGCAAAGCAAAATAAAAAAAAAACAAATAAGCAAAGGAACAGTGCTTTATTGCTGTTTTTGATCTCAAAGTCACATCAAATTAGCACAATATTGTCGAAAGTGGGGTTAAACATCAATCAGTCAATCAATCAATCATCTCAAAGTCACAGTGAGACCTTTAACACCGAGCAAAAGAGCACATAAGAACTGTTATCTCATTGCCGGTGTAAGATGGTCCCTAGCACCAACTTGAGCGGAATTCTTTGCAAAAATAAATTTGGATAGACTTTGAAAGACGTAACACCACCTAATCGGACCTGGTCAAAAAAGGGACATACTGGAACGTAGCACATATTTAAAACATAATAGTTCCTAAGCATAGATGTAAACTAGGTACCATACATTTTAGTCTGATGGAAGACGAAGGACAAGTGATCCTTGTAGAACACAATGTTTTTGATAATTTTTTGACAAAAATGTATGAATCAATTCTAAAATTCAAAGCATAATATTGTTTATCTCTCAGATATGAATTGCCTAATTTGGTGCATCTAGAATTCCGGTAACCAGACTGACTCTAGGTTTGTATAGCGGGAATTTCGTGTAAAGCAGGAGAAGCTCAGATTGTCAACGCACTTTGTTTTCCTAACTTTTCTTCTATTGGCTTGTTAATTTACATGGAGTGAATAGTTTTGAACATATGTAAACTACTGTTGATTCTTATTTTGTATTTCAATTTTATTACTGCACGATTTTCTCTTATAGAAATACAAATGTATGACCGTGACTGTATTGCAGGTCTCAGGCTTATTTGTAAAATGATACCCAATTTGATAAAATGAATTGTCTGTACACATCAATACATCATATCTACAAACATGGTTTATGTTATTGTTTTAATGAATATCAATTCTCTCGATTAGCTATGTTGTTTTAATCGTTATTGGTAATGCGAGACTGATATTTGACGGATGAGACTAGACTTGCTACATGTCCCTTCCTAATTATTATTATTTTTTCAATTTTGCCCCTTTAATAATTTTACTGCTATAACTAGGAGATTACAATTATACTGACATCTGCAGGAGGCAAGGGCAATCAGTAGGCTGGCACTTATCAGTAAACATATAAATTAGTAAGAGAGAAATATTAGAAAGGGAATTGTAGCAAGTCTAGGATGAGACGCCAGATGCTCGACTTATATATACCCAAACCTATTGGTCTTTGATCTTATATAGATTATAACTCACTACGGTAAATGGGACAAATTGATTTTATATTCCTGGTAATATCTCCTACTAGTCTAAAGGGAAATTAACATAATTGTTAATGTGTGAAAGATATGGAATAGTTACATCAAATTAACCACTGACATATTAATCAAGAACCAAAGGAAAAAACTAAAGTCTGCAATTGGATATTCAAGCATACTAAAAAAAAGATAGTCTGTTAATGACTGGACTAACTTCGATACCTTTGGCAAACCTTTAATCAAATTTATGTCGTCCATGGTTTTCAACTTCGTACTTTGATTGGCCCTCTTACTTAATTTTTATTCGAGCGTCACTGATGAGCCTTTTTCTTTTAGACCAAATGCACGTCTGGAGTTAAAAAAATATGACGAGTTTATTAAATATCATAAAACACTTAAGAATAAGATAAATGTCAGTATTTAAGTATTGTTAAATATGATTTAAATACATGACACTAAATATATAGAACCGAAGTCTTCCATGTCTTTTCTTTTTGAAATATTTATTGTTATGAGTTGGTTATATGTATTTTAACCTTATTCTCATGTTATCTCATTGTATACATACACAATTATAATGACAAGCAACATGAACTTTCCTTGATCTAACGTCACAGTAGAATTGAGAATGGGAATTAGGAATGTGTCAAAGAGACAAAAACCCGACCATAGAACAGACAACAACAGAAGGTCAACAATAGGTCCTCAACGCAGCCAAAAATTCCAGCACCCGGAGGCGTCCTTCAGCTGGCCCCTAAACAAATATATATACTAGTTCAGTGGTAATGGACGTCATACTAAATTCCAAATTATACACAAGAAACTAATTAAAAATAATACAATACTAACAAAAGCCAGAGGCTCCTGACTTGGGACAGGCGCAAAAATGCGGCGGGGTTAAAAAATGAGATCTCAACTCTCCCCCTATACATCTAGCCAATGTAGAAAAGTAAACACATAACAATACGCACATTAAAATTCAGTTCAAGAGAAGTCCGAGTCTGATGTCAGAAGATGTAACAAAAGAAAATAAACAATGACAATAATACATCTACTAGCAGTTAACAGTACCTATATTGCATCGAGTACCTTAATTGCACTTATTCAATAAAAATAGCTGCAGAAATTACAAGTTTTCTTTTAAGACTTAAACAATTTGTAATTTTTGGATTTGACATTATACATGGCTTGCAACATAGGTAGATATATTTAGTCATTCACAAACATACACAGTATATATATGCAGATATGCAATCGAAAAGTTAAATCTATGGAAACGACGCCATGCGACGTTCACAAAAAATGTCATCTTTTAAAAATTAGCAAAAAGATTAAAAAAAATGTTACAATTTAAGAATGGACTAAAGACAAAACGTTCTAAATGTTTGAAGAAACAAAACCAAACACCTGTTATTCGATTTTTAAGGATGTGAATTTAAGCTGGATTCAATGTGGGTACTCCTCATTACTCAATCATGGATCGTTTGGAAGTCGGTTCAAGTCAATATTTCCATGCTTCAATACGGATTCAAAATTATATTGGTGGACACTTTTGTATTGATCATATATATATACTGAGTGCCAATGAAAACGCAACACTTTTGTTTTTCAAAAAAAAATTATAATTTTTATTTTATCTATATTAGAACTTTGTATTATTGGTTGAAAATGACTTTTCAGACAATTGTCGACAACTTTACGGTTGAGTGATTTTTGGAACAGATGCGAAGTAAGGGCTATTTTGAACGGACATAAACCTAGTGCACCGCTTTTCAACTGTACGCACCATTTATACAACTTTGTCATTTAAAGCTTGGCTAATGTCATGAATTTTCCCGCCCTTATTGTTAAGAAACGGCAATGAACATCTGAGTTAATGCCAGGACTTTCTGACAACCGGCGATATGCAGTTTTGGGTATGAACCAATGAAGCCTTCCACAGCATACAATTACGAGAAGACTGAAGTTGTAGCCTATACAATAACCCAAATCATCCACAAATTCAACCAAAATGGTTCATTCAATGATAAGCCACATCCCGGGGTACAAAAAGCAAAAAACGCACAGCAAGACCGATACATTTGGTCTTGAACATATCCGATATCGCCTCTGGTAGCTGTCCAAAGGTCACGAGAGTTCAATGGTGGTCAAGGTAGAACCTTTCGAGCAATTTCAGTAAAGCACCATTTGCGCAGAAATTGTTAAAGATCACCACAGTCTTTCCTTAATGACATCTTAACGGCAGTCTGGCATAAATATCGAATTCTGTAGACCAAAAATCATTCATTATGTACCAAAAACCGTCAGTGGTGGTTACATAGACATCTGGCACCCGCCTTGACCAAAAGTCATGCTTTTCGTTGGAGTTTGGTCCGATCGAGCAAATTTTGCATAGATTTGACATGGTTTAGACGATGAAAACCACTACCAATATCATAAAGTCAGCTTAAGTCTGCTTTGCGGGACAAGTGGAATAACATTCCTTGGAATCACATTAAACGTCCGGGATGATCAATTCCACGGTGCTGTTGAGATAGCGCTGCATCACGGGGTTGTTACATTTTTTGTTAGGACTGTGAGTTGATGATTCGACATTGGTTTTTACGTTTACCTATTGCGCCCAAAAGATTACATGAAACATTTTTGATTGATATCGATCTATTGTTAAAATTGTTAATTTTCAAGAACAATTTATTTTGAAAGATTATCATTTCTAGTATAAATTATTTTTTTGAAAAACCAAGTGTTGCGTTTTCATTGGCACTCATATATATAAGTATCTTCTCAACTGCCGCATACTTTATTCACTCTTTGCTAACCCTGTTCATATGTTTTATTTTTCAGTCTGAATTACAACTATCAGAAGAACAGGTTGCAGGTAGCTATTATATCTATATAATATAAATGTCCCTTCAAATTTGACTACCATTGATATCAAATGTCATAAGCACTAGCCTTACACAGTTTTAAGCCTAAAAATATATATTTGATGAGTTTTGACGCCGAAGATAGAAACATAGTTGATCAAATATGTGTAAATTTTGTTGATTTTGTATCAACATTGTGTCATAGATCAAATTTATTCGTTCAGCGCATGTTCACTCTTTGATCTGGTTCATAAGGGTTTCTCGTTTCTAGTTTTTTTATATAGAGTAGACCGTTGGTTTTCCAGTTTGAATGGTTTCTCGATTTTTGACTCTCGACTAATGACTTTCGAACAGCGGTATACTACTATTGCCTTTATTTATACATGTCATTTTGGGGGCCCTTTATAGCTTGCTGTTTGGTGTTAGCAAAGGCTCCGTGTTGAAACCCTTACTTTGACCTATAATGGTTTACTTTTACAAATTGTGACATGAATGAGAGAGTTGTCTCATCGGCACTCATACCACATCTTCTTCAATCTATAAACACAAATCAATGGATCTTTATCTAATAAAGTGTTCGCTTACATCTAAAACGATATAGGAATTCAAATAGGGTTGATTGTTTAATGCGAGAAGCAAGCAACTGAAAAAAAATTGTCAAAATTTAGGAGAATCTTAGACGAAATCAAGTAAGATAAGAAAAAAAAAGGTGTACTACATTAAAGTTTTAAAATTACTGATCCAAACAGAGAGGTCTCCATTAGTTCATACCGATCTCACAGAAAATATAAAAAAGAAGATGTGGTATGATTGCCAATGAGAAAACTCTTCACAAGAGACCAAATGATGTAGAAATAAACAAATATATAGGTTAACGTACGACCTTCATCAAAGAGCAAAGCCCATACCGCATAGTCTGTTATATATGGCCCCGAAAGGACAAATGCAAAACAATTCAAACGAGAAAACTAACTGAGGGCTCGATTAGTTCGACACATTTTTTACCATTCAGCAAGATGTTAGCAGACAAATACTATTCATGCACATTTGTGTTCAGCATAGTGTTCCAACCAAAGCGCAGTCTGTTATTAAACTGTTTTTTTATGGTCAAATTTAATATTTTTGCATAACAGTCTTATCTATTCAATCTCAACGATGTATAATGTAAAACTATTTTCCTTTATCTAGAATTTAAGGAAGCTTTTAGTTTGTTTGATAAAGATGGCGATGGGTGTATTACAACGAAGGAACTGGGAACTGTTATGAGGTCACTAGGTCAAAATCCTACAGAAACGGAACTACAAGACATGATTAATGAGGTGGATGCAGACGGTAGGTTGGATTTTATCAGAATAAATTATGTATTTTCTATAGAGATGTTTTACTCATTACAAAAGGATTATTGACATTTGATAAACTAATGTAAAATTGAAACCATGTCACAGGAACATGATCAACAAAATAGAAACTTAATTTAAAGTGGTCTATTTTTGAAAGTATTTTAGCGATATAAATTTTTTTCATTCAGTAGATAAGATTGTTTTTTTAGCTATGTATTTATTTGTCAATGATTGAAGAATGTATAATCTTTGAAATATTTGAGTTATAGTGTCGTTGGGTTGCTGTTACACTGAAAATTGAGAAATACTTTGGAGTTTTGTGGTATCAGGTTACTTTTTGAATACCTTATTATTTTGAGATATCTTTGCATGTGTGTGTACTTGAGTTGCTGTTTGACTGATGTTTACCCACTATTTCGGATATATTCATATGTATGCTCTCTAAATTACTAAATACAGCCAAAACGCGCATATTAAGCTTAGATTCATACAAGTATTAACTGGTTTAAAATCCGAAAAGGACAAAGATTAACAATTGTAATATACAATGTACCGATTATATTAACTGTATGATAGTGCATGTCTACAAATCCTACACAATTGTCATCTGCACCAAACCAAAACATTAACAACTCGAGGCGAGCCCACTAACACGAGACCTCTAACGAGATATATTGCATTAGTATTCAAGTAAATAAATACATTATTAAGAATTTGGAAACGTATATTCGTTTCGATGACTCGCGTGTTGGTGTTTGGTGTGGTCTGTTACTCAATATTTTTATGTTTTTACTGTTATTCTTTATTTTGAAATATATTTTTTATTCGTTTTTAACAAAATATATGTCACAGTGGATCGTTAGTGTGCATGAGTTTCTTTATCTTTTCTAGTTTTTGCTTTTAAACTAATAATTTTGCGTGACTTTTGTAGGAAATGGTACAATAGATTTTTCTGAATTTTTGACAATGATGGCTCGAAAAATGAAGGAGACAGATTCAGAGGATGAACTTAGGGAAGCTTTTAAAGTGTTTGATAAGGATGGCAATGGATTTATAAGTGCCGCTGAATTACGTCACGTGATGCGAAATCTTGGTGAAAGATTGACTGATGAAGAGGTTGATGAAATGATTAAAGAAGCTGACATCGATGGAGACGGCCAGGTTAATTACGAAGGTAAGAAACAAAGCTTTACCTATTACAACTGTTCCAGTTAAGATAGAACAGGTGTCTAAATGAGTATTTAGTGTGAGCTAAGGCTCCGTGTTGAAGACTTTGACCTCTAATGGTTTACTTTTATAAATTGTGACTTGGGTGGAGAGTTGTCTCATTGGCACTCATACCTCTTCTTGTATCTTTTGATTGGAAACAGCTCCAAAATTCGATATATTGTTTTAAAGAAATTAACAAATTTCCTTCAGAAATATAGTTTATTCAAATGAAGAAAAAAATAACTATTATGTTTCATATTCTAAAATTCTGTTTTAAATTAGAAAACACAATTTTTTTTCCAAATGATATTAAATTTATATTAATTTATTACAGAATTTGTTTCAATGATGATGGGAGAAAAAAGTCAACAACAACAACAGAGTAATAAATGAAAGCGGAAACGGAAGTCGTTCATTTTTCTACTGCTGATAGTCATAGTTTTGTAATCGAATCGCACACAAAATAGGAAACAGTTTTAGTTAGATTTACAACACAATTGAGAGGAGGTTCCAATTTAATTATACTGCCTCATGCAAAATAAAAGTCAGACTCTACCGTTAGATATATTCTTAGTCATCTAGTTTCAGTAAACATGCATGCTATTTATGTTAAAGGAAATTTATTCTCAACTGAAAGCCATGATGTATATTGCTACAAATCTGTCCAAGATAATTGATTTGAAAAGGACTTCATTTGTACTACATATAATTTAATTTTCGTGATACGATACTTTCATTTTTAAGTGTAATTCGGTTATTTATCTATGCGTTGGTTAGTTTCTATTTTTTGTATTTGAAATAATAGCTCATTAATAAATTGACAATTAAATGGCTGGTCTAGTCATGAAAAATACATTCCAATGTATAGAATAGCTTGTGCTAAGACCGAATGGCTAACTGTTTATCATAAGATCTTTCAAAATTGTGTGAGTTCGGATAACAGTGGTATTAATATAGATGAGATGCTCAATTATCTACCAGATAATGAAAACCTAGGATTTGAATAAATTATTTTTTAAGATTTATAGAAATGAAACGAACTCCTTAGTTACATGTATTTGGACACATTTTTTTACAATTAGTATCATCTTCATTTTGTATATTCCATACAAGTACATTGAATAAAGAAAAGATTTTTATCTCTAGTTTTGCTATGTTTTTCGGATTCCTACAAGGAAAGATGAATACGAAGGGCGAGATGAAAATAACGCAAGTAGGAGAATCTATTTTAGGTAATCATTCAAGGACGTATTATAACTAATATGTTCCCCTTTCTATTTCTAAGAAATTAAGGCGAACTGATAATGAAATCTGTGATACTTCTCCTGGAACGAAGCTTCAGCATGTTTAAGTTGAATGTTCAATTCTACTCATGAGAACTTTGACCAAGTCCACTATGTCTCGAGGACAATATTTATCTCCCCCAAAGTGTCTTTGTCATCATCTCCACTGGCTAAGAATATACGGTTTGATTCCACAGAAGGAAACCCCAGGAACTCGGTAAAAATTCTGCGAAGAGTTGTTGTACATGTACCAATGATGTGATGAAGGTTACCACCTAATAGTTTCAGTTTTATGCTTACTAAAACTAGTCGCTCACCTTGGTCTATGTGAATATTAAAAAATGGACACAGGTGGATTCATGACAAAATTGTGTTTTGGTGATGGTGATGTGTTTGTAGATCTTACTTTACTAAACATTCTTGCGGCTTACAATTATCTCTATCTATAACAGTACAATCTGTGGAAAATGTTATTGAAAATCTTCAAATTTTAAGAAAATTGTTAAAAATTGACAATGAAGGGCAATAACTCCTTAGGGGGTCAATTGACTATTTTGGTCATACTGACTTATTTTTAGTTCTTACTTTGCTGTACATTATTGCTGTTTACAGTTTATCTCTATCTATAATAATATTCAAGATAATAACAAAAAAACAGCAAAATTTCCTTAAAATTACCATTTCAGGGGCAGCAAACCAACAACGAAATGTCCGATTCATCTGAAAATTTCAGGGCAGATAGATCTTGACCTGATGAACAATTGTACTGCCTGTCAGATTTGCTCTAAATGCTTTGGTTTTTGAGTTATAAGCCAAAAACTGCATTTTACCCCTATGTTCTATTTTTAGCCATGGCGGCCATCTTGGTTGGTTGGGCGGGGCATCGGACACATTTTTTAAACTAGATACCCCAATGATGATTGTGGCCAAGTTTGGTTAAATTTGGCCCAGTAGTTTCAGAGGAGACGATTTTTCTAAAAGATTACTAAGATTTACGAAAAATGGTTAAAAATTGACTATAAAGGGCAATAACTCCTAAAGTGGTCAACTGACCATTTTGGTCATGTTGACTTATTTGTAGATCTTACTTTGCTGAACATTATTGCTGTTTACAGTTTATCTCTATCTATAATAATATTCAAGATAATAACCAAAAACAGCAAAATTTCCTTAAAATTACCCTTTCAGGGGCAGCAATCCAACAACGGAATGTCCGATTCATCTGAAAATTTCAGGGCAGATAGATCTTGACCTGATGAACAATTTTACTTCCTGTCAGATTTGCTCTAAATACTTTGGTTTTTGAGTTATAAGCCAAAAACTGCATTTTACCCATATGTTCTATTTTTAGCCATGGCGGCCATCTTGGTTGGTAGGGCGGGGCACCGGACACATTTTTTAAACTAGATACCCCAATGATGATTGTGGCCAAGTTTGGTTAAATTTGACCCAGTAGTTTCAGAGGAGAAGATTTTTGTAAAAGTTAACGCAGGACGACGACGACGGACGCCGGACGCCGGACGCCAAGTGATGAGAAAAGCTCACTTGGCCTTTCGGCCAGGTGAGCTAAAAATGTCTCGAAGTCGATATACCGATTAAAGCAAATGAACAAATGACATCGAAACTTTTGTTTCATCCAGTGGTCAAAAAAGCAAAGCGAAAAAAAGAGTTACCGCTTATAATCCGCATTTAAAAGATTTTTTTCCCTGTATTTATTTGATGACAGAGGTTGTTCCCCTTCTACTATCAACGGTTATGGTTATTTATGCGTAGAAACATCCATTTATCAGGATGTTAATAGTTTTGTGAAAACGGAATCCTGTCTTTATGGATTGACATTTTTTGTCTAGAAAGACTAAGACGAAAACGTGTCATTTTTACTAGTGATTAGAGTTTAGCTCTTAAGGTATAATCATCTAAAGAATTGTTGGTTCTTTTAAAAAGAGAGATAAAGCTGTATACGTGTGATGAAGTTATAAATGCTGATAGCTCTGTTGATTCTAATCTGTTACAGAATCAAGTTAAAGCTTGGATGTAAGAGCGAATTTTCTATTTATTTTCAATTATTCCTTTGTGTCTGATATTTTCTGCTCTGCTTATAAAAGGTTTGACAATGTCTGAAATATATGCAGCTAGTTATAAGAAGTCTGACAAAACTTTTTAAATTATCTCCTATCAATGCCACGTGATTCAGACTTCTTCTTTATCTTGTGACGTCTTGGATCAGCACATCATAGATACCAGGATAGAAATTTTATATTTGCGCCAGACACGCGTTTCGTCTACAAAAGACTCATCAGTGATGCTCGAACCAAAACATGTTTGATAGTCAAAATATTGTTCGAAGTTGAAGAGCTTCGAGGACACAACAATTCCCAAAAGTTTTGCCAAATACAGCTAAGACAATCTATTTCTGGAGTCGAAAATCATTAGTATATCAATAATTCAAAGTTGTTAACATTTATTTATAATTATGACCATATCAATGATAATTCATGTCAACACAGAAGTGCTGACTACTAAATATGTTATCTAGATATTTTTGGTAACGTTTTTATTGTAAAAATAACCCTTAATGCTTAGTATTGAAATGTAGTTTTGTTTTCTCCGCTTCATTCCTTTTTGTTAATATTATAATGTTATACTCTATTAGTTTACAATATAAGGGTAAAATGGAAATTTTACATATAATCCTACATACAGGTGCATCGACCCAGTAGAGTTAATAGTTATCAACGGTACCAGGATTATAATTTAATACGCCAGACGCGTATTTCGTCTACATAAGACTCATCAGTGACGCCCAGATCAAAATAGTTATTAAGCAAAACAAGTACAAAGTTGAAGAGCATTGAGGACCCTAAATTCCCAAAAGTTGTACCAAATACGGTCAAAGTCAATTATGCCTGCGGTAAGAAAATCCTTAGTTTTTTTTAAATTCAAAGTTTTGTAAACAGGAAATTTATAAAAATGACCATATAATTGATATTAATGTCAACACCAAAGTGCTGACTACTGGGCTAGTGATGCCCTAGGGGACGAAACGTCCACCGGCCGTTTCTCGACCCAGGTGTGTTAATAGCTATCAACGGTAACAGAATTATAGTATAATACGCCAAACGCGCGATTCGTCTACATAAGACTCACCAGTGACACTCAGATCAAAATAGTTATAAAGCCAAACAAGTACACAGTTGAAGAGCATTAATGACCCAGAATTCCAAAAAGTTGTGGTAAATACGGCTAAGGCAATCTATGCCTGCGATAAGAAAATTCTTAGTCAACATGGCCAGTATCGCCAGTCGACTTCTTATTATAGTTACTTAAATTAAATTGCGCATTTTATTAGGGGTGTGTTTAGAAACTTTGGTAGACAGAAAGAAACTATAAATATCAAAAATTGTTAGCTGAATAAGATCTACAAATAAGTCAATGCTGCAAATATTGTCTGACACTTAATCTCATTGATTGACGATTATTTACCTGTATTTGTATTTACAAAATGTAACGAAAACAAAGGTACTTTAGGGAAACTAAAAATCAAAAATGATCAAGAAACTGGTAGGAGTTTAGTATTTTTGTTATTTTACGTGTACGTGGTCGAAATTGTCAATCGCAGTCTTATAGGTGTTAACATGCAATTCACCTATTTCATGTTTGTTTACACATCAGTAGAAGGTGGATAGAAACTAATATTGGCAAAAATTATCAGCAGGACAAGCTTTTTTAATGAGTCAATGCTGCTTTTATTGTAAGTTTACTCATTATAAGAGTTGTTGCCCTTTAAAAGATGGTTTCTTGTGTAAACTTTCCTTTTTGAATTTTCCTCGGAGTTCAGTATTTTTGAAGTTTTACTTTTTCCCCATATTTGAATTTTTCCTTACTATGTAACAAACAAACAAAAATACCAAAAATGATCTAATAACCGAAACCATCACGAGTGATTATTTTTGAATGATGATTTAGGAAATTTTGCCAGAACCTAATACAAATATTCTTCTGTCATTGTATCGATTTTATGCCAAAATACCATGTACGTGATACTGGCCTCTTTGAGTCTCTAGAATAAACTTTTATACATAAGAAAAATGGAGGTAACAATCGTTTAACTTTAAAAAAAAAATTAAAAAAATAAAAAAAAATGCCAACATTTATGACAGATTTAAAACTCCGTAAATGTTATGGAAACCATCACAAATTGGTTGATCCATACGATGTTTTTATCTAAACTAAGGACATTTTTACCACGTCTTAGATTGTGGTTTGCCATTACGTCGTCTGATCTTTAAAGTACCGAACGTGACTTATTCCGATTGTGACTGTTTTACTAAGTGTGAATTCGCATTGCTATAAGACAGTATTTTGCTATCCAAACTTTGATGTTATATCTGTTTTTCTCATCGGATTTTATTCAATGTCTTATCGTTTGTAGTTGTTAACCTTATATTTTTTTTTCTGTTCTACTCGTGTGTTAGGATAAAGATAATTAACCCCCCAGTTAATTTATAAGATTTTAGTTTGGGTCAACTAAATTTATACGATGTATTTGATTTACAGTTTGATATAAAAGAAATATACGACGTAGCTAGATTATCTATTTACCACTGGCGACAACGTGATGATCGTAACTGCAGTTACGATCATCCCAATATGGTGGACACAAATATAGGGAAATTTTATAAGGCTGATTACTCCACTTTAACAGGTTATTTTCAGATATGTATTATTTCAAGAAACATCTTTATAAGCATTGCCAATGAAATATTTTTTCGGACTGGATGGAAAAGCAACAAGAAGAATGAAAATCGAGATACAAAAAATCACGATGATGATCGTAACTTTTATTTATTTTTATAAACGATGATCGTAACTTGTACTTAAGATGATCGTAACTGTTTGTTCCAACGGAGCATTTTCTGATAAATAAGGACAAATAAAGCTGTCTAGTATGCGACAAAATGTACGTTATCAGCTGATATTGTGATAATAATGACGAACGATCATAGAGGGGAGGATAACGTCCTATTGGTAAACTTGTGCACAAATGGTAATGATTTCGCGAGATTTGGTATTTCTTATTTATCTAGTTCAATATTAAAATGCATTGAGGGTTAACAAAACTTTATATTGATTTCATATGTTTTATATAAATAAGGTATTGGACAGTTCATATTAATGACCAGTTTGTTAAAATTTAAGTTTTTATTTTATTTTTTTCCCTACACTTTTAGGGACAATAGTACCTTTCGAGGATCTGGTATTTTTGGGGAATTCAGACTGTATAGTTTCTTTTATTAACAGATTTACGATTTTTAAGGGAGAGGTTGGGAAAATAAAGCATTAAGAAGTGAAATCATATCTGTTGAATAAAAAAAAAACCAATGAAACCGTCAATAAAGGGAGCTACTATTTGATTTTTATTTTGGGGGAGGAGCTAGGATGAATAGTTTTGTCCTGCATTTTTTTTTGTCGAACTCTCTATCCTGTGTTTTTATTTTTACTCTGTTCGGTCCTCCTTTTTTTCATCCTGATTTATTTTACATAAATCGTCATCCTGCCTTTTTGTTTGGCCAAGATGTCCATCCGGCCTTTTTTTACTCAAATCTCCTGTCCTGCCTTTTTCCAAACATCTCCCCTTATGATAGATCCCTTATTGATACGTTTGGCTCAACACAACTTCTTCGACCAACTTCAATAATACATGTCATATACCGTATAAATGTAATAATTTGTAGCTTGAAAAATCTAATATGAACGTGTATACCATCTATTTCAACTTTTCCTTCTTTACATAGATAGTCAACCCATGGTAAATATAGGCAACAGTAGTTCGGTGGCGTATCCAGAGATTTTCAAAAAGGGATTGGGGACTGGCTGCCTAAGAGTAGGCCCGCTACAGTCATGCTTCATTGATTCCCTATACAATCAACCAAATTTCCCCCACAAAAAGGTGATGCGAGCACCTTGACCTTCCCTCGAAGTCCACCTCTGTAGTCTTCCAATTTTTAATAGTCATAGTTTGATTAAGAAAACCCGAGACCAGGCAACAATTTAAAACCGATAGAAAGTCATCAAAATAATGTAACTTCATGCCCTCCTTTACTTTATTCAGTGAAAGTTTTGGTCTGTATTCTTAAACTGTATTATGAGAATGATATTTATATCAACTTCATATCCACGTAAATCCATTTGCAATGTTAACTTAATTACTCATAATGTTGGGGACATTTGCATATAAGTCTGCTAATCCCCCTTATGTCATTTCTTTTTAGAATAGCGGTTTTCATTTAATCTTTGTTTGATTTTAAAATAACATGTTTTTTATCGTGACTGCTAAATAGGGTATTCATTTAGTGGAAAAAAAAACATTCGTAAATTTTGAGTTACAATCATCTTTTTATAAAAACAAGTCAAAGTTACGATCATCTATAGACGAAGTTACGATCATCATCGTGATTTTTTGAATCTCGATTTTCGTTCTTCTGTTTGTTTTTCTGTAACTTATGAAAAACACATAGTTTAAACATATTTTATTTGCAAAAGTAGCAAAAGGGATTGGACACAAGTTATAACAACATTAGAGACGTCCTCTCCCAATATAAATATAAACACAAAGTACATTAGATAATGGCGAAAAAGAAAAAATACAACATAGTAGTAATGCATGTAATACATACTTCAAACAAAAATTAGAAATAAAAAGAAAAAAGAAAAAAAATACAATATAATAAGGAATAATAATGAAACAACTAGACTGGAGTGAAAGGTTGTAAAGTAGAAATTTAGAATGTTAATTGATTGTTTTAAATCTTTGTGTTATTCTGATATAAGATTGTACGGACTCAAAAATGTCTTTGTTTTGCTGAAAAGAAAGGTCACCGTCACCAGCTAATAGAAGCTCAATGGATATAGCATAATTTTCTAATTTTGAAAACAGTATTTCTCTTGCTTCGTTATGAAGAGCGCACTCTAAAAAATAGTGTATACTATCCTCAACAGGGTGGCCACAGCTGCATGCGGGACTTGGTTTAATATTAACACGATGTAAATCTGAATTTAAAGAACTGCACATATTTCTCAAACGTGTATGAATGATATTAAGTTTTCTATCCCCACAACTAAAATAGGAAGGTGGCTGTATCAATTTGGACTTCATCTTTCGTTTAAAAATATTTATGTTTTTGGACGTACGTATGTCGGGGGGAAGGCTATTCCATTCAATAGTAGTGGATGGGAAAAGGATTTTCTAGTTATGTCTAGTCTATAACCGTGAAAAACACATCCAACGGCAATGCTTATAAAGATGTTTCTTGATATAAAACAAATCTGAAAATAAGCTGTTAAAGTGGAGAAATCAGCCTTCTAAAATATCCCTATATTTGTGTCCGCCATATTGGGATGATCGTAACTGCAGTTACGATCATCACGTTGACGCCAGTGATTTACTACCACACTTTTATATTTAAAATAATAATAAGTATTGGATAATTATTAGTACATGTTATATCAGTATAACAAACCAAATCTTGAACTCGATCCTATTTTTTGGAATTTTTTTTTAATTTAAATGTGATGTCATTTTTGTGTGTCGATCTCTTCGGCTAACATATACTACGTTGTTCGGCTGTGCGTTTTTTATGTTCTGATTTAGTATAGGTTTTTTTAAGTATTCGTTATTATTCTGTAGTCAGTCACCACTTCGGTGAAAACATGTATATCTATTGTTTAGTCATTTTTATAAATATACTGTATGAATTATTCTAAATACTAAGGACTTTCTTATCCCAGGCAGACAACCTTAGTCGTGTTTGGCACATTTATTTGGAACTTTTGGTCCTCTATGCTCTCCAACTCTTTACTTTTGGCTTTCGATTTTTTTTTATCTGAGCGTCACTGAAGAGTCTTATGTAGACAAAACGCGGGTCTTGCGTATTAAATTATAGCCTGGTTCCTTTTCATAGCTATTTTTTGTGTGTTTCTCAGCCCTGTATGTTCTCTCATATAATTTTATTGTAGTCCTGTCATGTAATGTTGTTATTTTAATGTTATATTCAACTTAAAAGCGTGAGGTATGGCTTCAACCCACAGTTTTCTCTTAATATGTCCTGTACCAAGTCAGGAAAATGGCCATTCTATCTGTAAGTATCTTCAGCAAATTAAGGCACACACTCGGGAACCCGGAGTACGGTATATAACAAATGTTAGATATATACACTGAATATTCTCCACCAATATTTCAGTAAATCCGTAAGTATTATTTATACTGATAAATGTTATACTATACTTGCGTTTCTATGTGTGTAACATTTTAGTGTTGTGTTTCTGTTGTGTCGTTGTTCTCCTCTTATGTTAAATGAGTTTCCCTTAGTTTTAGTTTGTAACCCGGATATGTTTTGTATACCCCACCTACGATAGTAGAGGGGCATTATGTTTTCTGGTCTGTGCCTCCGTTCGTCCGTCCGTCTGTGGTGCCGTTCGTCCGTCCGTCTGTGCGTCCGTTCGCTTCAGGTTAAAGTTTTGGTCAAGGTAGTTTTTGAAGAAGTTGAAGTCTAATCAACTTGAAACTTAGTACACATGTTCCCTATGATATGATCTTTCTAATTTTAATTCCAAATTAAAGTTTAGACCCCAATTCACGGTCCACTGAACATAGAAAATGATAGTGCGAGTGGGGCATCCGTGTACTTGGGACACATTCTTGTTTCTCCAGCAATTTATGAAATTCGAACAGCGGTATACTACTGTTGCCTTTTTTATATTTCATTTCAAAACTTTATTGTATTAAAAGTTTATGTTTATATGTAAAAATAAGACCATGTCGACCAAAATCAATTTATTTTTAAATTGTCTAGTAAAATGTTTTGTCATACATTTGCATACGGGTTTGCGTTTTAACGTAAAGGTTTGCGTTATTTCGCAAAGGTTTGCGTTAAACGCAAAGGTTTGCGTTAAACGCAAAGGTTTGCGTTATAACGCAAGTTGCTTTCGTTGTACATTTAAAATATTAATATTTGAAAATTTATTTGAAGAATTTAAATAGTTGATAGCAAATAATTAAATAAGTAGGATATGTTATTAAAAGGCATGTACAATCAAGCAATGTGGCCACTCACTAAATACTTATAAATATCTTATCAAAAGGCAGGTTTCATCAAGCTATGTGACCACTTATTTTTCAGACGCTTTCTGTTTGATTCCATAAGTCTGGCTTTGGTTATTTTATATATTATTTATATTTCTATATAAGCTTATCATTTGAACATCCAAGTGTGACCCATTCTTCCATTTAATAGTTTGAATACACAGTAAGTAATTACGTCAATCGCCATTGTTGTCATTTTATAGACATGCAAAGTGAAAAAATCAAACAAAACTACCCCATTCAGAGTATGTCAACTACTAAGTGAAACGTGAAACCTTTAAATTTTTACGCCTAATTTGTTCACTTAGAAAATATTTTTTTATAAATCAAATACAAACCAAATAAATTTTATTGAGTATGGATTGAATTTTAATTCAAAATTTCAGTTCAGTATGCATTAGATGTATTATGTCCATTTAAATTAAATTTTTAAAGTGTTCAATTTCAGCACTGAACAGAAAGCGTACTAGTATGTATACTACAACTTATATTAATTATCCTTGTGACATGCGTGAAAACGGAAGCAGTCAACCCACTTTTTTCAGGCGGGATCTTGTGACAGTTGTAGTCTAACAATGGCAAGTATTATGATTTTGTATTAATCCAGTTTTCCATTCTTGATTCATTTTACATTAATCTAGAAGGAATATGTTTTTGTTTCAGAAATAAAAAAAAATAAAATTGGAATAGGTTCTTTTGCAAGAAGTATAAAATTCTACTTTGAAATCCAAATATATTTTTCTAAAAATGAAAGAATTTTGGTCAAAAGGAAGTAATATCACTAAGAGTACACATATGTATTGCAGGACCTAAGTCCCTCTGGAATTTAAAACTGGTTATCTGTTGTAATGTTGTTTTACTGTTGCAAATTAGCTGTTTGAAATGTAAAATAATGTTTACATCGGGTCGCATAAGATTTTTGAAAACAAGATTAATCTATCATTCATGTTTGACCATCTGCTGCTGTTTAACTATACGATACACTCCGCACAGTAGCCCGTGCTCTGGAAGTGGCATATTTAAGATGGTACTTTTTGTCACTTAATAAATACCTTTTTTGTACTGTTACACCACGGTTAAAAGCTAGGAAATGGTTGACGTCTTCCAACTAGTTTAACACTGCCACTTTCGATAAATGTAGTCCGAAGTCAGGACTTGTAATTCAATGGTTTCCATTTATTTCTGTATATCATATTTGTTCTTCATTCATTATTTTTATTACATAAATCAGGCCGTTAGTTTTCTCGTTTGAATTGTCTGCCCTTTGTCACTCAGAGACTTTTATAGCTGACTATGTAGTATGTATTTTACTCATTGTTAATGGACGTACGGTAATCATAGATGATAAGCTTGTGTCGTTTGGTCTATTGTGGAAAGTTGTTACAAATGTCTGAGCAGAAAGTTGATGAACCAGGGGTACGTCAAAGAACGTCTCGTACTTTTTCTAAAAAGTGTTCATCGGAAGATACCAAGATCTTGTTCACAAATAATACACGATGGTCTTGAAGTATAGATTATGTGTACTGACGGTGTTTATCATCTTAAATATGTGTTATATTATTTTTTAATTTTACCTTTTTAATATCACTTTTACTGTTTAGTCTATTTCTGTAAAATTTTGTATTCTTGTGACATTATTTTTTCTAATGTGCTAATGTGTTTTGTCTATATGCCTTTTTGTGTTTCTTTGTTATATATTTGTTGGTTTTTATAGTGATTAAGATTATAAAACAATGTTGACTGCTGACCCCCAATTTTTAACATGTTTACCTTTTATGTCCGTCTGGTTTTTTTTACACATCGATGTCAATATAATGAAATTGTATGCGACTGTCATACAAGTAAGAGGTTTAGCTAGCAATAAAACCAGGTTAAATCGATCATTTTCTACATAAGAAAATGACTGTACCAAGTCATGAACATGACAGTAGTTTTCCATGCGTTTGGTGTGTTTGTTTTTCTTTAAATTTCCAATTTAATTAGGAACTTTCCGTGTTGAATATTCCTCGGAGTTTTAGGGCTGATATCCATATAACCACTTAAGTTAAAATATCCAGTCGTAGTACTAATTCATCGTCGGACATGTAAAACATCGGCTCGTCTGAACAAATCTTAACTTAGTTTTAATATGCATATCAGCCAAAGGCAAAGCATTTTGTTTTTTACAAGCTTGAAATAATCTAGACAAAATACCGGTGTCATAGATAATAACAAAACACACCACCATCAGAGAGCAATATATACTAATATAACAGATACACCGACATATACATTTTCACACCGAATTAGATAGATTTACATGTAACTTTAACGAGACTAACAAGTAAAACCGATATAGTCTCACTGCAAGGAAAATAACATATATAAGATGTATGCAGTTACTAGTCACATTAGTTTTCATCAATATTTTTGAATGATAGTAAGATCATTACAAGGTATATACGTGTACAAAAGGTTTGACAGTTTAAAGTTTAAACAAAATTATAAAAGTTAAGGGAGCACGAAATGACATTTTCTAAAGAAAAAACATAAAATTGAACACCGATGTATGTACAATACGAACTAATACGTTACATAAATGTTGAAAGTTTTAATGGAGAAGTTTAACATAAGTGTATTTACCATTTAATAAAAGTCTTTAAATCTGTATACCATACTTCACTATTTGATTTAACTTTATTCTGAATATAGACTCAATAACACGGACATTTAAAATATATATGGTTACTACTTCTCAATTTACATTATCACTGAGGCGATATGCATGGTTAATCTCATTCAAGCATGTGACTGGCCACAACGTTGTTGTATCTTTGTCTCCTATGAAAATGTGAAAGTCTAAAATATGCAACAAGTGACTATTTTGGTTTTTTATATTTTCAAAATTTGTTCTCGATATCAGAATTTCAAATATCCGATTTTCTATTTCACTCTCATCATCTATCAGAAAGTTGATAATGAATGATATATCAAGGAATACTGTTTTTAATTAAAAGTCATATGAAACTTCAGATTAAAAAAAAAATTATAAAACTTATGAACATATACTTTTTTTTCTAATAAAATTCTTTTATGTTTTCCGTATGCAGTTTTCTCGTTAATATCCAGTGATCGCAATACGCATGGATCTGTCATTGAAATTAACTTTTATCTGATTGTACATTTTATATACTTGCTCAATATCCGTGCTTCTTTGTTGATTGTTTACTATAAATACTTATGAAGGTGACAATCGACAAACTATGGCTTCAAAAAAAATAATTAGCTTTCATATTTTCACATCATAACAGACCAAGAGTACTGATATTTGGACGATTATACGATATGGATGCGTAACAATTGATAAAATCGTGCACAGAAGACTTAGTTTATGATATATACATGCATCGATTCAAGAATTTTATAATTAAAACATTATTTTTCACCAGTCACTCGTTTCATGTGATTTTAAAGTTCATATTTAGAGTTTTAATAGAAACAATAATGTTTTAATGATAAATAAAGTATTAATGATAAATAATGTATTAAATGACAATTAATATATGCCAAACTGATTTATAAATATATACTTGAAAATACCCTGGTCTTTTTATGTACTAATATACAGGGATATAAACTGAAATGGCTGCGAAGAAATCTGTAACAGCATGTGCAATATTGTTGTTGAATACCAAAAAAAAAACGAAATGTGCTAATTGCTAATTATCAGCTGACATAATGTTAGTACACCTATTTTTATTGTATAGAATTTATATTATTTAGTTAAATTTGTAGGCAGAAAACTTAACAGAAGAACAAATAGGAGGTATGTTTACTAAGACTGTAATACAAGTTAGAGGTTTAGCTAGGTACAAAACCAAGTATAATGC